>NC_143579.1:55419395-55755524 GCF_048544385.1 Mastigoproctus giganteus
AAGAAAATTCAAAAATACAAGATAGAAAAGAAAGTCTCATTTTCCGAAGCCAGAAAACAACAGCAACTAATACCGATGCCAAAACGTACATATGCCGACGCTGCTCAAAAATTTCACTCAATATCAGTTCAAACAGATACATCAATCCCACCAAGCATCTCTATTTCTGAATGGGCTCGAACTTTACTCTCTACTGTACCTCAGTCCTCAAAGCAACAGACTTCTAATAGATCTAATAACACACCAGTCACGATACTCCTGTTACTCTTACAACTCCTGTAAGATCTACTAAAACAGAAAACTCTGATCCCGTTAACAAGCAGCATGCTGAATCTTTCTTCATGGACACGAATGAGACTTGCTCTCATGAAGAAACGGAAACCATTCTGGAAATTCATCCAGAAGATGTAATAGACGCCAGACCAATATTTTCAAAGAGAGACAAAATAAAAATTGACCGACAGAAACAGACTTCCAAAAAGCAGACAGACACAGCTTCCTCATTTAAATCCAAACAATGAAAAACATCATCCAATGGAACTGTAGAGGCTTTCGCAGCAATATCGACGACATCCACGAGATAATTAAGCGTTATAAGCCAATTGGAATCTGTTTACAAGAGACATATTTAACACCTCAGGTGTCTACTTCGATAAAAAATTACACTCTCTTTCGGCAAGACAGACCTGCTACTAATAATGCTCACGGAGGTGTAGCGATACTTATAGATGGAAGAGTTACCCTGCAAACGCATTCAGTTGCAAACCACTGTTGAAATTGTTGCCACACGAATAGCCATTGGCGTTACCCTAACACTTGCTTCAATCTACCTGCCACCCAGTCGCCCTTGTACCATACATGAACTTGAAGATCTCATTCAGCAGTTGCCAACCCCCTTTCTGCTTATTGGGTGACTTCAATGGACACCATCCATTGTGGGTTCTTCCAATACAGACGGACGTGGAAAAATCATTGAAATGCTTATTGAAAGACGAAATCTAACCATATTAAATACTGGTTCACCAACTGGTTCACCACCTCCCAACAGGAACAGTCTCTTCAATAGATCTCTCTATCTGCTCTCCAATCCTTTTCCCTAGTATCCAGTGGACAACTCTGGATGATCCACTCAATAGTGACCACTACCCTATAATATGTAAAATTGAAACGTCACACTGCATACCTTCAGAAACTCACACAAAATGGAAATTTTCCAAGGCAGACTGGGCAAAGTATACCACTACGTATCCCTTCGACAATCAGATCATCAAATCTCATCCGATTGACACAGTTGCCGACCATATTACAAAACAGATTCTAGCAGCTGCATCCACTGCCATCCCACAGTCAAAGTCAAGCATTCGTAGAAACAGAAATTATTGGTGGAACGAGGACTGTAAGAATATAAAAAAAGAAAAAATCCGTGCATGGAATTTATTCCGCAAACATCCTACCACCACTAATCTTATAAATTACAAGAAAATTAGAGCTAAAGCCCGTCATATTAGAAAGAAAGCAAAAAGAGACTCTTGGGTTCGATTCGCAACTACAATTAATAAAAATACTGATGTAAGAATTATTTGGAGGAAAATAAGACAATTGAATGGTAAATTTCCCCCTTTGTCATCCCCACTTTTCACCGTGAATGGACAGGAGCTATCTACTCCTGCAGAGATTGCAAATGCTCTAGGGACGGTATTTTCACAGTTGTCTGACTCTACGGCATATGATCCATCATTTCAAAAGATTAAAGCTGTAGCAGAAAAATCCCATCCGAAATTTAGAACTACATCCTCTTTCCAATACAATACACCACTTACTTTGGTAGAACTTCAAGAAGCTTTATCCACCGCTAAGAACAGTGCTGCTGGCCCGGATGGAATATACTACATAATGTTACAACATCTAGACAATAAATCATTATCTTCGCTACTGACCTTCTACAATCGTATATTTATGGAGCATTCCTTCCCTAGCTTCTGGCGTCATGCTTTTGTACTGGCGATACCCAAACCAGGGAAAGATCATTCTATTCCGAACAATTACAGACCCATTTCGCTCACAAGCTGCCTAAGTAAAACCATAGAAAAAATGATACACCGTCGACTAACGTGGTATCTTGATTCCCAAAATATTATCTCTGACAATCAATTTGGTTTCCGAAAACACCGATCATCTCTAGATCTCATGATCAAAGCAGAAACAGACATCAGGAATGCGTTTATCCAAAACAAACATCTAGTAATGGTATGTCTCGACATAGAGAAGGCCTTTGACACCACTTGGCGGTTTGGTATCCTGAAAGATCTTCATTCCCTGGACCTGAGAGGACACTTACCGTACTTCATACAGAATTTCCTACAACACAGGACCTTTCAAGTTCGCTATCGGCAAGTACTTTCGCAAACATACATACAAGAAGAAGGAGTCCCGCAGGGCTCTGTACTCAGTGCAACCTTATTTGCAATTAGAATAAATCAGATGACAAAAAATATTCCAAAAGCTGTAAACTCTTACCTCTATGCTGATGATTTGACTGTCTCTTGCAGCTCGCAAAACATGAGCTTTATCGAAAGGCAGCTGCAAACATCTATAAATAACATTGAGTTATGGATGATACACAATGGTTACCGATTATCCTATCAGAAATCTAGAGTCATTCACTTTTGTAATAAACGAAAGATGCATCCAGATCCAGAGATACAACTAACAAATCATCCCATCACAGTGGTGAATAGCATTCGTCTCCTTGGTTTAATTTTTGATAATAAACTGAACTTCTTAGAATATATCACACATCTAAGGACTGCTTGCCAGAAAAAAATGAATTTATTAAGAATTATCTCTTCTACATCATGGGGTGCAGATCGGTACACCTTACTTCACTTGTACAGAGCCCTGATCAGATCTCGCCTTGATTATGGCGCCCCGGTGTATGATTCTGCTAGGGAAAGCATGCTAGCACGTCTTGCCCCTATTCAACATTCTGCCCTCAGAATTGCTGTAGGCGCTTGTAGAACATCGCCAGTGCAAAGTCTTTATATCGAAGCCCATGAACCTCCGCTCAGCCTCAGGAGAAAGATGTTACTTCTGAACTATGCAGCCAAAATTCAAAGTCTGCCTTCTCACCCCAATTGGCCAATACTTAACAATCCACAGTTCCCAATGTACTACAGAAATAAACCTAGAGCAATTCGACCTGCTGGCATCAGATTACAGGAATTATCACAAAATTGGAATATACATCTGGACAAAATCCTCCATGATCTGAACAGTTCAGATCCTCCATGGTCCTTTATTAAAGCATCCTGTGACAGCTATTTCTTAAACTGGGGAAAACATTCGCTTGCAAATACCAATATACAGCAACTGCATGCCGCTCACACACAAAATTACCAAAATTTTACGCAAGTATACACTGATGGATCAAAGTCTGGTAGTAAAGTCGGTGCTGCAGCTGTCTTTCCCTTTAACACTATCTCTGTTTCACTTCCCACCGAATGCGGCAGTTATACAGCTGAATTATATGCTATCAAGCTTGCCTTAGAAAACATTCTCCAACTGTCCATCCAAAAAAGTGTAATATATAGTGACTCACAGAGTTCAATCTTGGCCTTGCAAAATTCCTCCTCAACAACGCATCCCTTAATAAAATCTATAAAATCTCAACTAATGCATATCCATGATCACCAACAAGTTGTCATTTTTTGCTGGATCCCAAGTCACACTGGGATATCAGGGAATGAAAAAGCAGACTATGCAGCCAAACATTCATCCAACGTAGCATCGCCAGGTTATTATGTTCCATATATGGACTACAGATCCCATATAAGAAATACATGTAAAGAACAATGGACACTTCTATGGCAATCTCAACTGAATAACAAGCTCCGTGAAATAAAACCTGAACCACAGTTATGGGTTTCCAGTTCTTCTGTAAACAGAAAGGAAGAAGTCATCCTGGCTAGAGCCCGGATCGGGCACAGTCAGCTCACCCATATTTTTCTTCTTACAGGAAATGATCCTCCGCAGTGTATGCACTGCAACTCTGTTCTCACAATAAAGCACATACTCGTTGAATGTACCTTATACACTGATGCCCGAAAAGCTTCATACAGTAATCTTCAACAACCTTTGACACTCCAACAGTTCATAGGTAATGATGCAAATCTCCCGGAATTTTTCCGCTTCTTAAAACGCATAAATCTGTATAATTGTCTCTAACTGTTTTTACAGACACCGTGAAATCCTCATCTCGTTTATAGGCGCAATATGGCCTAAGTAGCCCTTGCGCCAGAAATAACCATACCAATACCTTGCTGGTGCCTAGTCTCCAGACACTGTAATTTGCAAAACTTAAGCCTTTCTTCGTAAGAGCACCCCTTTGTTCCATTCACTAATCTTGTTGCCCTTCTCTGTACTCGTTCCAGCAGCTCTACATCCTTCTTGAAATGAGGCCTCCAGACCTGTATACAGTACTCTAGGTGTGGCCTGACCATTGCCTTATACAAGGGAATAATCACCTCCTTATCCCTGCTAGAAAAATTCCTATATATCATTGACAATACACCATGAACTACTCTTGCAGCCCGTCTGCACTGCTCAGAGAACTTCATATCTGCCTGCACAACCACCCCCAGGTCCCTTTCCATTCTCTACCACTGTCAGTGTAGAACCACAGAGTTGATACGTTGCTCTCGGGTTGCTGTTTCCCATGTGTAGTACTTTACATTTGTCAGTGTTAAACTTCATTTGCCACCTCTCAGCCCATCTGCTCAACCTTTCCAGATCCTGTTGCAGCAGCATAGTGTCAGTAGTGTCCTTGACAACCCTGCCTACCTTTGTATCGTCTACAAACTTCGACATTAAGCTTGATATACCATCATCAATCATTTATAATGATTTAAGTTGTGCAAATTGCAGCTGCTGGAGGCTAGGTACCTGTGAAGTGATCTAATTGAGGTGTATAAGGCCTTGAATGGGTTGAGCATGTTGAATTCTGATGGGATTCTTCCACTTGTTCAGATTACGAACTTATGGGTGCATAAATTCAAATTGAGGAAAGACGGATGTAGAATAGTAGATGTGCGGAAGTTTGCCTTTAGCCCGCGGATGGTTAATTGCTGGAACAAACTTCCATCTGTCGTTGTGACAGTTGATTGGCTAAATAAATTTAAGGAGAAACTAGACAAACACTTAGATGGAGTGGTTGTGTGAATTTTTTTTTTTTTTTTTTTTTGGCTGATGCTACATAAGCTTGCTTTTTTGAATCACATGCCACAATTATTATTATTATACAAAGGGATAATCACCTCCATGTCGCTGCTGGCAAAATTCCTAGATATCATTGACAAAACTGCATGATCAGCTCTGGCATCCCATGTCCACTCTCAGAGAACTTCATATCTGACTGCATAATTACCCCAGGTCTTTCTCATTCTCCACCTCCTTGAATGTAGTACCACACAATTGGTACGATTCTCTTGAGTTACTGCTACCCATATGCAGTACTTTGCATTTGTCGATGTTAAACTTCAGTTGTCACTTTTCAGCCTGTCTGCCAAACTTTTTTAGATCCTGTTGCAGTACCATACTGTCTTTACTGTCATTAATAACCCCAACCTTTCTATCATCTGCAAACTTGGACATTAAGCCAGATATACCTTCATCAATATCATTGATAAATACGCAAAAAAACAGCAACTCCATTAATGTCATCAGTCTACATAGAACAGTGTCCATTTATTACCACTCACTCCTGTCTCCCACTCAACCATCCTTTTATCCATTGCAGCAACTTGTCCTTAATGCCATACCACTCCAATTTTAAGCAGTCTTCCATGTGCAACAGTATCAAAAGATTTTCTGAAATGCAAATTTATGATATCAAAATTATTTTTTACATCCGGTTCCTTTGTGACCATCTCGTAGTATCCAATTATTTGATTACCTCTCAATATGAACAATCAATTGATTGTCCATTGATTACCACTCTCTGTCATCTCCCACTCAGCCATCCCTTTATCCCTTGTAGCAACTTACCCTTAATGACATACCTCTCCAATTTGTACAGCAGTCTTCCATGTGCAACAGTATCAAAAAGCTTTCCTGAAATCCAAGTATATGAAATCAAAATTATTTTTGGCATTCAGTTCCTTTGTGACCACATCATAGTATCCAATCAAATTGATCAGACAAGACTTCCCCTTAACAAACCCATGCTGTGTCTGAACTATTACTGCAGTCTTGCCTAGGTGATCCTGCATCACTTCTTTAACCAATGACTCCATTATTTTCTCCAGAACAGAAGTTAACTAATAGGTCAATAATTATTTGTGCTGCCCTTTGAACCCCTTTTGTGAATTGGGGATACATTTGCACATCTCCAGTCCATGGCGACCTCCTCTTAACTAAGGATGCTCTCATAATTATGGCTAAGGGTTTGCTTACTTCCCTCACTGCCTCCTTCAATATAACTGGATAGATTCCATCTATCCCAGGTGCCTTTTTTATGTTTAACTTCAATTTCTCCTCCAGTTTGCTGTCCATTATTACAAAATTCATTACCTCCCTGTTAGAGTTCAGTAAACTTCTATCCTCCATTCCTTACAGAATTTCTCATGTGTGAATGTAGATGCCAAAATACCCTTTCACTTTCTCAGCTATCTGAGCAGGATCATCAACAGTCAAACCATCAACATCAAATGGACCAATCTGATTCATCCCCTTCCTTCTAGTTTACATAAGTAAAGAAGTCTTTTTTTTTTTCTTTGCATCCTTTGCCAAGGGTTTCTTTTAAATGACCTTTGCTTGCCTAACCTCCTTTGTGACTTGATTATAGACTAGCTTATATCTGTCATTGCTTTCTGCGTCACTTGATAATTTATATGTATCCCACGCATTTTTCTTCAGTGCCACGAGCATAATTAGTTCATCTGACATCCATTTAGGTCTAAATTTTGAACAGTATTTCTTAGTTGGTATGAAAAACCTAGTAGCTTCCAAGATTAATTTCTTGAAGGCTTTTCCCATTTAGAATTTGCTGTTTTTAACCTCATCAGTTGATCCCACTGTATAGAATTTAAGAACTGTCTGAAACCACTGTAGTCACCTTTACGAAAACAAAATTCCTTCCCCTTACCCTTGATGGTACATACATCTTTAAGTAAATCACACATTCGTACACTGTGATCACTGTCATCTAGTGGTTCTTTTATCTGCAAATTTCTGATGCATGAATAATCACTGCTGATAATCAGATCAGTAGTATTACTGTCTCTGGTTGCACTTCAAATGTTGCCATAGAAAACAACCTTCCAGTAAATCCACAAAAATCTTGCTAGTGTGTGAATGACCAATCTAAAAGGTGTGGTCAAAACCTGGAAAGTTAAAATCCTCCCATTACGGGACATTCTGATTTACTGGCCCACAGCATTTCTATGCACAATTGTTAGTTGTACTCCTCAGAGTCATTAGGCCTATAACACACCCCCACACATTTGTAGTACCAACTGTGTGGTACTACACTTAAGGTGGTAGAAAATGAAAAAGACCTGGGAGTAATTGTGCAGTCAGATATGAAGTTTTCTGAACAATGCAGACAAGCTGCCAGGGCAGGTCATGGGGTTTTGTTAATGATATATAGGAATTTTGCTAGCAGGGAAAAGGAGGTGATTGTCCCTCTGTATAAGGCAATGGTCAGGCCACGCCGTGAGTACTGCGTACAGGTCTGGAGGCCTTATTTTAGGAAAGATGTAGATTTGCTTGAGCTTGTACAGAGAATTGCAACAAGATTGGTGATGGGAATGAAGGGATCCTCTTACCAAGAGAGGCTTACATTCTGCAAATTGCGGTGGCTGGAGACTAGGCACCTGCACGGTGATCTGATTGAGGTATATAAGGCCTTGAATGGGTTGAGCACGCTGAATTCTGATGGGATCCTCCCACTTGTTCAGATTACGAACCTAAGGAGGCATAAATTCAAATTAAGAAAAGACAGATGTAGAATAGATGTGCAGAAATTTGCCTTTAGCCAGCGGGTGGTTAATTGCTGGAACAAACTTCCATCTGTCATTGTGGAAGTTGATAGGTTAAATAAATTTAAGGAGGAACTGGACAGACATTTGGAGGGAATGGTGTGATTTTTTTTTTTTGGCTGATGCTGCATAAGCTCATACACTTGCTTTCTTGCATCACATGCCACTACTACTACTCTCATTTTCCCTTTCCCAGTATTTGTCACACCAAACTGATTCAACATCGCGCTGTCCACCCATGTCAACTGGATGCACTTCCTTAGATTTTATGTGTTTCTTAACAGACAGCATAACTACTCCTCCCTTCCTACCCATTCTATCCTTCCTCTATAGATTGTACTCCCACATTCCAATTCTTCGCTGCTTATACATGTGTGACACCATGTCTCTGATATCCCAACAATATCTGTCTTTGATGTCTTGATCAGCACTTCAAATTTCTCAAATTTATTTACTATACTTCTAGCATTGGTGTACATGCAAGTATACATGCACTTGTTCTTACTCTTAGTTACCCTAACACAGCCCATGTATTTACTTGTTCCATGATGACTCCCAGCAGCTCTCAAAATCCCCTGCAACTTGTTCTCTATGCTGCTGCTCATTAGAATAGAAGCAATGCAAGAATTACTTTCGCCTCTGCCTGTGGCTACTGTTAATCTTATAGTCTGTGAACCCCCCCCCCCCAAGCTAGCAGTTTTCTAACCCGCCTAACACTGCCTAGATAGCATCAGCAAATATTCTTGCACCCTTTCTATTTAAAGTGTATCCCATCCCTGTAGAAACAGTCTCTCCTGTTGGCAAGCACAGACCATGCTGAAAAAAATTCTACCCTTCATCATATACTTCCTCCTACTGTGTCTGGGTAGAATTGCAGACACTTTCAAATTTAACCCTAGCTCGTGACTTTTTTTCAACATTGACCTGTACTCGTTAAGTAAATCTGCAAAACTGTTACTCTTAAGGTCATTATTGCCAACGTGTACAACAATATCACCTTTCGTGCCCTTAAAAGATATCTCCCTACAATGTCATGAACTTTGGCCCCTGGCAGACATACCCTGGTCCTGTTTCACCTCTTCTTTTTGTATAATATATTCCTCATCTCCCTGACAATAGAGTCACCGACAATAAGTAGCTCCTGTGGGATCAGTATATTCTGCCTTGGAGATTGCTGCTGTGTTGCCTGATGCACAAGACTGAGCTCTGGCTTTGAGTTGGGCAGCTGCAGTTGAGAGCTTGATGGGCCCCCTCATATTAATTCTTCAAGGGCATCTACCCTACACCTCAACTGTCATAGATGCCCACCAGAATGCTGAGTTAAAGTTGGCACCTAATTTTTTCAGTCTTTGCACTTAGCACACACAAAGACATCCTCCTTGACTGTTGATGCAACATATTGAATTGATGCCACAGATGCTGCTTTCTGTTTAGCTTGTTTTGAATTTTCTTTTTTGGAATAGATGTATTCTTTAATGAAAGTTTTTGTACTGGGCACAGAGAAAACTACTTAATATTTTTTTTAAATATCAGGGTAACCTTGTATTTTCTAGATGGATAACGCTTTATGATCATTCCGTATATAGGATCCTGAATATATATATATATATATATATATTTTTTTTTTTGTTTTATGTAAACCTCAAACATGAGCGGTATTAGAACCTATAGTACTTAGTACCGTGCTTGGGTTGGAGGTTGAGAAGACGAAAGAAGATATTTGTTGACATTGGACTTAAACTTCTGTAGACTGTAATTTTCAGGAAATACGTATGAAGGAAGGTTGTTCCAGAAAATGGCAGTTGAATGAACAAATGAAGAAGATGAAAAGTTGGTTCTGTGAGTTTGGAGTTGGACAGCAAATGGTTGTTGGCTGGTGGCGGCACGTGTTTGGACTGTTTTGAAAGAGAGCAGGAATTATAGAAGCCAATTCAGAAGAACAGTGCCCAGGGAAGTATCTGTTGAAGAGGCATACAGCAGAAACAGTACTGTCTATGAAACAGTGAGTGGAGAGACTTTGTTAAAGATGAATCATTAATTAACCTAACTGCCCTCTTTTGAATGGAATCAAGAAGCCTGAGAGAGGTTTTGGGGGCACCACCCCAGATGTAGGAACAATATTCCATGGCAGGGCGGATTTGTGATTTATATAGAGTGAGCAGCTGTTTGGAAGAAAAGAACGAAAAGAAAAGCTGTTTGGAAGAGAACGAAAGAGAAAACCAAGTTTTTTAGATGCAGAGGAAGCAATATTTGTAATGTGCTTGTGCCAAGAAAAATTAGAAGTCAGGGTAATCCCCAAAAGAGATTTATCATTTTGCCTAGAAATCGGAGTGTCACTAAAGATAAGCATAAGAGCAGAAGAATCCTTTTGGTGAAATATGAGACAAGACTGAGTTTTAGAAGGGTTTGAAATCAACTAGGTTATCTTTGCCCCACTGGAGAATTACCTGAAGATCGGCATTTAAGGAATTAGTAGCAGATTTTTGAGAAGTTGAAGCTGATTGAGCAGGGCAAGGTTTCTCAAAATGGAAAGTAGAATGCAATGTGCTATCATCAGCAAAACGGTGGCTAGGATTTCCAGTCAATGGAAGAAGGTCATTAATATACAAGAGGAAAAGAGTGGGGTAAAGAACTGAACCTTGGGGGACACCAGCATTAGTGGAGAAGTTAGAAGACAGAGAGCCGTATACCATCACCCTCAGTGAGCAATCAGAGAGAAATATGGATTCCGTCAGTGTCGATCCACTGGTGATATTCTGGCTTATGTTACCCATTGAATTAGTTTAAGAGGTGGTGGTTAATTGATTTCTTCATTACTTTAGAAAGAGTAGAAGTAACTGCAATGGGACGATAATTGGATGGAGGGATTTGTAACCGTTTTCAGGAACTTATTTTTATTTATTTATTTTTTTATGAAAACACCAAACACGAATGGTATCAAAACCTATAGTACTTAGTACCGTGCATGGGTTGAAGGAGAAGTATGGGAGGAGGGGGATGCCGGAAACTTTGCTCTAGAGACTAAACATGGGTTTCACCACTTCAAGCCTCCAATAAGCAAAGTGGTGGTATTTCACCGGTTGATGAAAGCCATCTACCACTAGAACTGGCTGGATGTGAGAAAATTTCGAAGAATAGGAGTAAGTTCAGGAGCACAGGTTTCGAGAACAAGTGGAGAAATATCATTGGGACCTGGAGCTTTCTTAGCATCAAGATTCGTCAAAACCCTTCTGACATCCTTTTGAAGGAAGATCACAGGAGGCATTGAATGGAGCATGTTGGGAATGGTGGGAGGTGATTTACCAAATCATTAATACATTAGTTGGAAGAAAAATGGAATGATAGCAGGTCAACTTTATCCTTGGCTGAAGTGCCAACAGAACCATCTGGTTTGGACAGAGGTGGGAGCAGAGATGGGCAAAAGTTGCGGCCAGTAGCTTTGGGAAGAGACCAGAATGCTTGGCTACCATTAGGGCAAGAAGCAAGTTTTCTACTCTTAGCCTGTTCAAACTCTAGTTTGGACTGATTAATAACTGCTTTACAATTGTTGCGAGCTTTGGTGTAGGCAGAAAATGAAACTGAAGAAATAGAAACAAGCCAATTACGATATGCAACATTCTTCTCTTGAACAGCCTTAGCACATTTATTGGAAAACCAAGGTTTAGATAAAGGATGAGATTTTAAAGCAGAGTGTGGGATAAAGGATTCCAGTCCTGCAAGAATAATTTCACTGACACAATCTGAGCAGACTTTGACATCAGAAGTTTTGAAACAGTAATCCGACCAAGGAAAAGAAGAAAAGAAATCTCGCAGGTCATCCCATTTTGCATTCTTGTAATGCCAAACATCAAGAGGTTGGGAATAGCCATGAGATAAAGGCTCCATTGGAGAAGAGACAATCACCAAGTTGTGATCTGAGGTACCTAAAGGACCACTCACTTCGACCGTGTACTTGGAAGGGTTGTTTGTGAGAAAAAGATCAAGCGTGTTGGCTTTATGATTAGGATTGTCCGGTATTCTTGTAGGTAAATGAACAGTCTGTGCAAGGTCATTAGTAATTGCAAAAGCCTCAGCATCTCGACCTGCTGGGTCGGTGTGACTAGAAAACGGAAGCCAGCTGGAGTTGTGAACGTTAAAATCACCAAGGAAAATTACCTCACTGTTAGGAAAGTTGGACTGGAGAAAGTCAAGTTGCAAAGAGAGGAAGTCAAAGAGCTCCAAATGAATAGTGGAGTTGGGAGAACGGTAGAGACAACAGATAAATTTGACACAATGAGGTAGAGAGATTTTAAGCCAGAGAAGATCAAAGAGAGGAGATTCCAAATTGCCAAGTCTCTGACAGGGATTATCAGAATGGACATATGCACAAGTACCATCTTTGAGGCGAAAGGAATCATACAGCAAATAATTTAGGCATCTGAGATAAGCAGTAGTTGAATCAACTGATAACTGAGATTCTGTCAGAAAAAGTACATAGGATTCGGCAGACTGCAAGTGGAAATGGACATCGTTGATATTAGAATTGAGACCACGTATATTTGTGAAATGGATTAGGAAGTGCTTGGGAGGTTTAGATCTTTTCGCAGATAAGCTTGCTCTATTAGTTTGACAATTCGTGGTGTATTCAATAGTAAGAAAAAGTGGGTGGGACATGCTGTATGAAGTTATGAAATTTTTGGATATGGCGTACACATGGTAAGAATATGCCCAGATCCTTGACATAACGTGGCCTCAACAGTGCTCCCCGCATACACACTACTCGGACTCCCTCCAGTCACTATCTGGCAGAGTAGAGGTACCAAGATTATACACTAGCTGATCCGGAAGCCTCCTAGAGAGTTACCAATCGGTTTGGTTCGGTGTACTAACTAGCGGCCGGCCTGCGAACACCATTTTAGATCTCGCCACGATGTTCATCATAACCTCAAAAGTCATCAATCATACTGCATGATGGAAGAGATAGCGAAGGGTTGACTGGAACTTAGCTCTAGAGACCAAACATGGGTTCCACCACTTTAAGCCTCCAATAAGCAAAGTGGTGGTATTGTGCCGGTTGATGAGTCATCTACCACCTAGTACTGCCTGGTAACACAGAGGGGCGGCATTCCTCCATGTGGTGTGGGCGGCACACCTCGATCCCTGCTTACGTTGGTTCACACCTGGATGGTCACCCACCATGTACTTGTGCATGGAGGTTATACCCAGGATTACTAGCAGTTCCACCATCATGAAGGTGCAAGCAGAGGGTTGGCTGTCACAGACTGTCCGGACTTCGCCGAAATTGGGTCCACTTGACTTGAGTGTCACCCGAATATAAGTTCCATCAGTGTTTTAGACTCCCAGGTAGCAAGTACAGCTTGTCTGGCCTATCTGAGAGAATGTCTGTGACAACCTCAAGGACCAAGTGGTAACTGACCAAGGATCAATTACCACTGTGTGAAAAATGACTTCCTTTATAAGATGCTTAAATTTTATAAAGTGATGCCATTATAGTATTCTCATTTATATTTCAACGTGAAATTAATGTTAACTTGCTAAAATTACTGCTAACAAGGATATAAATAATAGATGGTTAAAGTATAAGTGATTACATGTGGGCAGAGTGAGCAAACCATATTTTCTTGAAAATCCCACACCCTTGAATAAATTGCACACCCCATTTTTTTAAGATATTAAAAATAAAATTATGAATTTATTTTCTGTCAGCAGCACAATTTCAGATTTTTTTTTCTGCCTCTTAAAATGTTTGTTTTTCACTAGCTCTAAAGGCATGCATAATTTGGCAAGCTCTAAAGGCATGCATAATTATGTGCTTTAGCAGAATGTGTGCACAGTACCTTGCAGATTATGTGGACTAGTAAAGGGTACCAAACTTAGAATCTTAAGTTGCACAAAGTGGACTAGGTGATGTCTGTCATGGGAAAAGGAAGGTGCAAATGAATGTACTCCATTACTTATTTTGTTTCATTTCCACTAAACACTCAGTGTATATATCTTTTCATTTCCTTTAAAAATCACATGATCGTGATATTTTAATGAATCGTGCATTGGTGGGAAACAAAAATTTCTGAAAGAGAGATTCTTTATGGAGAGAAACATTCCAAGGCCTGTTTTAATAAATATCACTATTAAACAAAATAGTTTTTTTAGGCTACAGCCAGATGAGTAAATAAAAACTCTGAAGTTAATAAGAACTTTTAATTGATAAAAATGTAGTGTTTTTATATGCTCCTCTGATCGTAGCTTCAGGAGAAATTTCAGGCTCTGGATTAAAATTCACAAATAAAAAATAAACCTTGCTTTTTTTTTTTTTTTTTTTTTTTTTTTTAAGGAAAAAAGTGTATTCTATCTAATTGCCTACATTTATATTTGAGAAAATGTGATATTCTTTGGCTCTTCATTTTTCCTATTCTTGTTAGCATCCATTTGACTTAATACACTGTTAGATTGCACTAGGGGACTGATAATTCACTCTAAATGTGTGTTATTATCCTGTAAGCAATTAGATAGAATACCAAGTTTTTTTTTTTTTTTTCCCTTTTATAATGAGGGAGGTGCAAGTGTGGTTCTGTTCCAAATTATAATCAACACTTACATTGTCCATGGATTTCAATAATATTTTAGTTTGGTTCAATGTGATGTTTTAAATACATTTGCCTTTAGCAACAGGTCCCTTCCAAGAGAGTGAATTAGTGGAATTGCTGGCACCAAGTACCAAACTGATATAGTTTCTTATGCAATTATTTCTGAGCATTTAGAAATATAATAAAGATTATTAATTTGTTTAATTTTGGTTTTAATATTTAGGGTGTTTTTTTTTTTTTTTTAATAAGGATGGTTTCTGAAACCTTGAATATTCAAATTAACAAAAATAAACATATTTTAGGGTTGAATAAATACATTCACAGAAAATTAAAGGAATACAATATCTATTCTGTAATTGCAAAAATGTCAGATGATTTGCTTTATTTTAATATTGCATTAAAGGGGAAAGGGAAAAGTATTGTTAATATTATTAATAAACCAAATTGTTTTTGTCCATGATTTATAGGTTATTGTGGAGTTCACATTCATATTTGTTGTGATCTGTTTTGATGTGAATATGCTTTATGATAGAAATGTCATACCTTACTACTTTGTAAACTGGAAATTGAGTTTCTTTATGTAATCTTAAAATGTATTTTAGTTTTGATTTTCTTTACAAAAGCTTAGTTGTTCCATGAACTAACAAATACTGACTATTTGTTTATTCTAAATTAAAACTTTAATGATTTAATTTTTTAACCAAAACATAATTACTGTTTTAGGAATTTCAGTTTTTGTGGTAACTGAAAATACAATTGTTTTTCTGTTATAATGTATAAAGTTAATAATAAGTTTCATGAGAAAAATAAAAACAAACACTATTTGAGTCTTTCACTTCAGTTATTTATATGCTGTTTACTGTATACCAGAGGTTCCCAAACTTTTATACCTTGCACCTCCACTTAAAATATTTCATAAAATTTATTCCCCTGCTTCCAGCAAAACTGCAAATAAACAGATATGACATAATTTAGTATATATTAATTTCATAAAATTAATATATACCTTGCTACATTTAATCCCTTCATGGATTATCCTGAGATATCTCGTTTTTAGTTTTAAATGTTATTTGGAACTACACGAAATATCTCGGGATACAGTAATACCCGAAGCAAACAATAATACCTCCAAAGGACTGAAACATATTTTCTCTGGTATTTACTGGCTAATTTTGCATTAGGTTAGGCAGGTAAATCCCGAGTTTTCTGATGATTTTCTTACGCCTGGCAGCAAACGACTGGCTTTTGTTTTACTTATATTGTATAGCAATGTCAGAACAGTAGCATGCGTTCCTGTGCTGCCAGTAAGCAAAATATAATTTGCCCTCCTAAATGCAGAATACTGAACCCACGAAAATAATGCACAAAAACAATACCGAAAAATATTTCGGTGAACCAGGAACTGCTGCCTGTAAGCGACGCTAACCTCACCTGTCCACTTGTGGTGGCAATGTGTCAGAATGTAGTTAGTTTGTGATTACTGCTTGTGGCTGGAGGTTACTGCTTGTGAGTTCCACTTGATTTTTTAAATTTATTTATATGATGAGTAATGAAGACCTTTTCTGTGCCTTTCTTTTATCTCAAGCGGTAATTTATTAAAGAAATCTGTATAATTTGCACACTTTTTGGCGTACACGAGATAGTTCGGGATAGCCCAAATGGGTATTACTCCCATGTATTTTCAATGAAAAAATTGATAAATAACACAAAAAACTATATAATGAGTATTCGCATGATGCATACTTTTAATCTGTAAAATAAAAAAAAGTCTATCCGTTATGGCACATTTTCCAGAAAAAATGTTCCGGGAAGGGGTTAATCTCAAAGATTGACATAAAATATGTTTCGTACCTGCATTAGTGCAATGGTTTGTTTAAATTTCATTTAAAAAGATTCATAAAAACAACACATGTCCCCCCCCCCCAAATAAAAACCAAGTGTGCCACCCTTGTGATGTATTCCCCACACTGGGTCACCTCTGCTATATACCCTTTCATAATGTTATTTTTAATAGCATTATGAAACCAGTACAAATAATTTTAAAATCATTCATTTTACAGAGAAGCAAGTAGCAATTGAAGAAGTGGAGGAGGAAGAACTTGCAGCTCTATCCAAGTAATTTCATATTTGTTTTAATTAATGCCTAACCCCTGGCCTGCTTCTGGCTGTAAAGAGATTATAAAACAGTACTATTCAATTTATTTCATTTTACACTAAAGAGTATTTATTTGTTTATATTGCCTATAGTAGATTATTAAGACATACTTGAATAAAACATTTGGATATATTCAAGATTTAATGTTTATTCTTCTATTTTCTTTTCAAAAATAAGCAGTGCAGTGAAAAATATTTTCCACATCTCTGCAGAAGTGATTTGTAGATTATATCAAGTTTCTTTATGCAGAAAAATTGTTTTAATATATCCTTTAATAAAAAATAACTTTATCAGTCATACATTAATATCTTATTGGCCCTCCCTGGGTAGTAATGATGTCTTTGTGCCATTTTGGTACTGAAAGGAAAATTTATGTATTCTAGAGAAATTTCATGAAACCATCATGGGTAAGGATTCCTGTAGTTATTGCCTTTTTCTAAGCTACTGCATTGCTTAGGTTTTTCAGTCTGGATGAATACCATGCTATTGAGCTTACTAGTAACCATTATCTTTTAAAAATGTCTGAACTGGGATGCAAAAATATGAAAATATAAATATCAGCATTAATTAATTATAATAATTGAATAATAAAAAGATATTGTTCAGATTATATGGGTAAAAAAAATTAAAAACAGTTACTCAAATTTTCTTGCCCTCTGGCACAGATCAGAATCATCTAGAAATATGCGGTTTTTCCCCTCTGCAAAATGTCACATGTTACTGGCATCACTTTCCCATAGCTGCCAATTCTCTAGATTTATGATGGAGAATTGGCAGCTATGGGAACCATTTCGTTGTCATACTACACACAGTTTCTCAGTCTTTCTGCAAAAACACAAATTTTCTCTGCCTTTTTCCCTTCGAAAAGAATAATTAAAATTGGGATTTTTAAGAAGTTCTATGAATTTTTATTCATTTCATTAACTTTATTCTTCAGGTTTCCATTTACAGTGTGATGCATATGATACAGGCCAAGGAATAATACCCTCTCTCAATTTAGAAAACAATAAAGATTAATAAAAGAACTTAAAGTTTTCATTTATTATAAGGAATGACATTTTAATGAAAATTTAATCTAAACTTAAAATTTATTAAAAAATAGTATAATTAAAGATTTATTTTAAAAGAAAATAAATTGTGCATTTTCAATTCTTAACTTGTGTTACCAATATTGCCTAGAAATACAAGCCTAAAAATATGAAATACTATGTCCATACAAAATTTATAGATAGCATTGGGTTATTGGAAGTATTATGTAAAATATTTAACTTAAATTTTAAACTTTTGAGAGTTATCCCAAAGGTCATGCACAAAACAGTTAATTTAAAATGATTTTATTTTATAGCACAGTTTACATTAAAACCTTCACTGCAGTCTCCTTCACACTTCACACTCAATGTTCATATAATTTTTCATTGCTGTTTAATTTCTGCTGAAGTTAAGCTGTCTTGTATGTTGGATTATTACTGATCTGAATGCTTCTAATGGGAAATCTTTGTCCATACAATAGTTCCTTGAACCTGCAAGAATAGATCATAATCACAAGGACTCATCAGAATTATCTCTCCCAAGGAGGGTAAGGTGGTGCTTCCCACTAGTAACCAGTGGAAAAAAAAAAAAAAAAAGCTATGATATGGTGCCTTGTGTTGTCGTATAGTATGAGCATACAAACTTTCAATACCAGTAGTCACTTCTAACCCATTTTCAGTCATAATTTCTTGTTATTCTACTAGAATAACAAGAAATTATGACTGTTATTTGGACTAGAATCTACAGAATTGATTCTAGGTTCTGTGTGCCTTGCATCATGCCAGTTAATGGTATATTCGTTATCTTGTCATCAAAGACTTCTAGGCTTTAGCAACTCCATGAAAATTCACAACATGCCATTTTCTGTGTTGGGCCACTTACATCTCCAATCAGTATCACTCGTGGACTTTCGTATCTTTAGTATATTTGCAGTTATAGACTTGAGTATTCAATTTCTGAGAAATAGTGTGCGCCCACACATTTTTCCCACATGACACCTGGCTATCATTCCTCCTTCTGAAATTGTTAGCTCTTTCCAGGTGTGCATTGTTTTGCATTACATGTTTGAAATTAATTCCATGCTAACTGTTGATAACTATGATACTATAATAAATACTATGATAAATAATATAATAAAGAAGAAAAAAATTAGTCAAGAAACATCATGATGAGCCGAAGACGACAAATGAAGAGCAAGAAAAACACTGACAGGGAAAAAATTGAGTATACTGAGTTATGCAGAGCTATTAGAAAGAGACTCAGAGAGGACATAAGGAAATTTAACACAAGAAAAGTAGAACAAACATTAAGGGAAAACAAAGGACTTCAATCAGTAGCCATTGGCAGTAACACAGAAAGACAAATGATACTGAAACTGAAGAATAGCAATGGTGTACTTATAAATAGCAGAGGAGGCATAATTAAAATAGCAGAAGACTACTATAGAGAATTATACAAGGAGCGAAGGAATGATGCCAGCAGTGGGGAAGATGGATCGCAAGTTAGTAACACATATAACATACCTGCCTGATAAGGTAGAACATGCATTGAAGAAAATGAAGTATCAGAAAGCCCCGGGGAAAGATGAAGTTACTGTAGAGTTGTTAAAATTGGGAGGAAGAGACATAACACAAAAACTGGCAAGGCTCTTCACAAAGTGTTCAAAAAGGTGTGATGCCTAAGCAGTGAAATAATGGAATCATAGTTTTGCTGCATAAGAAAGGAGATAAATCAGAAATTGCAAATTATAGACCAATTAGCTTGTTATCCCACATCTACAAGTTGTTCACAAGGGTCATTACTAACATATTAGAAAGAATACTTGATGACAATCAGCCAAAAGAGCAAGCTGGCTTTAGGACAGGATTCTCAACTATCGATCACCTTCATGTAATATCACAGCTAATGGAAAAAAGCAAATGAATATAAAACACCATTATGCCTGGCATTTGTGGATTATGAAAAGGCATTTGACTCCATACAGCATAAGGTAATGTTTCGGGCACTGGAAAGACAAGTCATAGATACCCCATATATTACTATTTTGAAGAAAATATATGAGAACCTTGCCTCCTTTATTGGACTCGACAAAGACAGTAGCAAATTTAAAATTGAGAAAGGAGTTTGACAAGGAGACACAATATCTCTGAAGTTGTTTACTGCTGCCCTTGAGGAAGCTTTCAGAAGATTAGACTGGTTGCAGAAAGGAGTCAATGTGAATGGAGAGTACCTAAACCATTTACGATTTGCAGATGATATTGTGGTCATAAGCCACGATCCCAAATAATTAGAGGAAAACCTTAATCAGTTATGCATTAGTAAGGATTTTGGACTAAAGATGAATATTGCTAGAACAAGTATGCCAAAGAAAGGGATATAATGATTGAAGGAGCAGTAATTGAAAAGGTGGAGTCATATACTTATCTAGGACAAGTCACTAGCTGTATTAATGATAAATGCCTGGTAGTCAAGAGAAGAATAAATTTTGGATGAATAGCATTCAGGAAATATGGTCACATACTGAGGAGCAATATCCCAATTTGTCTGAAACGTAAAATAATGAACCAATGTATACTCCCCACAATGACTTATGGAAGTGAAACTTGGGCACTCACCAAAAGAATGGAAGAGAAGCTGAGAACGACACAGCGAAGAATGGACCAAATTATATTGGGAATCAGACTGTTATATAAGAAGAGAAACACATGGATTAGGCAGCAAATTCAAGTAAAGGACATTATTATCAAAACTAAAGAACTAAAATGGTCTTAGGCAGGACACATAGCTCAAAGACATGGTGACAGATGGACTAAGAAAATAACAGAATGGTACCCATGAGGAGTTAGAAGAAAACCTGGAAGACAAAGGCGGAGATGGATAGATGAAATTCATGAGTTTGTAGGTAGTAAATGGATGGCCATTGCACAAAACAAAAGGAACTGGAAAGTTGCTGGAGAGGCCTTCATCCTGCAGTGGATTGAAATTGGCTGATGTTGATAATGATAAATGATTCAAAAATGGAGGCAGTTTCTATAACTTATTTTGCAAAAATATGAAATAAGTTATAGAAATACCAAGTAATTTTTTTTTCTTTTCTAAGTTAAAAGTTTTATGTTTTATTGTTATGTTATTCAGGCACATCTATGGTTTAAATTCTGCTATTATAATTTAAGGATATTTACTTATAAAATAATTTGATTAGTCAACAACTTGATAATCAAATTTATTTTTGTCTTTTAATTTTTAGGAATGTCAGTAATATTTCAAAAGATCTAATAGAGGTTAGTGAATTAGGAGGTGGAGTACAGTGTGTGGAAGATACACTTTTAACGTGCCAGGAACATTTACGATGTGCTACTCTACTAGACCTTAGTATTTCTCCTTTAAAGGTGAGTGTGGGTATCAAGATAATGAGATAGATTCTTGAGGTGCAACTGTAATTTATCAACACTTAAACCTCACAAGATGTTTGAAACCTTATCTGTATGGCTCTGCTATTAGTAAAGCACACAGATCATGAAGTGCTGTAGAAAGATTGGCATCTTCCATCCAGTAGAATAGCAAAGCAATTTTGTCACTTGAGCAATTATAGCATCTCTCTCTCTCTCTATCTCTCTCATTTAAGAAAACTTTTGTGAGTATCATATTTGATTAATTGTGTTAATAAAAGTGTCATAGTGGCACTTGTATTAATATAATTAATAATGACTATGGGAAACATTTAAAACAGTGAGTAATCATCATTCTCTGATATGATTTAAATAGATAAACTCCTTGGTCATGTCTCTAGCTTTTTAATAATTATGATTGCCAGCTGTTGTAATTCAAACAGCCATTTTCCTATTTTTTTAATACATTCCTTTACCTTTTTAAGAGAGATTGTAAAAGTTGGTGATATCAGGTGCTGCTTGTGATGGCAACTGTGTTATGCCCAGGGGATGTGGAAAGATACTGGATTATACATTGTCTCCTCCCAAAAATCATAAGGCACATCTAGATATGAACAAAACATTTATTCAAAGAAATTTAAAATAGGCAGTTGGCAATAATGACTACAGTCAGTCCTCGTATAGCACGATAGTTGTGTTCCTAGAAACCCTCGTGCAATGCAAAATCGTGCAATATAAACAACAGGCCCTATGGGAAAAATAGGGTTCGGTGCTGACCACCCAAGATTGAACACACATTTGTAACCAAAGCATTACCAAAAACAATAAATAATCGTAATAAAATACGTAAGTATTTTATTACGACTATTACGTAATAAAATATTGCTAATGCTTTTGCTCCTATTGTAAACGAACTTGTTTTTTGTTTGAATTTCTATCCAAACAGATGACAGCCGTTCCATCTCTTCCAATTCTTTGTGTCTTAATCTAATGGATTTTAATTACACTTTGAGTTGTTCCTGCTATGAAAGTTGTTTTTATTTTCTCTGCATTCTTTGCAATTCTCGGTGTTGCCTCATTAAGGCCTGTAGCATGTGTAATATCACACGGTCTTTATTTCGCTCAAAGCGTTTCACAATTTCATATTTTTTCTCTATCGACAGAGGCAGACTGGCCATAAGCCTTACTGGAGAAACCCCGGAGGCCGGTGTGATTTTGGCCATAAACCATAGTATGAGGCCACTATAAATTTTCCCGGGTAAGAATTTTTGACTCAGTCCGCCTCTGTTTATCGATATTGCTTTTCTTTTTCTCTCTTAATCTGCAGTGTCTTCACCAGGACGCTTCCTTTTCACACCTTTTAAGTATTTTACTCATTTTTAGGGAGTAAAGCACAATTACAAAACGAGGAGGCACGCTTGATACACATAAACAAAGCTGCGCGCTTGTAGCAACTGAATAAACAACACTGTAAAGGCAGAGATACACTATTAACACTTCACATTTTACTAAAGCACGTTTCTAGGGGTTACTACCATAAAACAATAAAAACAATTTCCAGTTGCGTTTCTGCTAGTGGATCTGTTATAATCTGGTAGTAAACTCGAACTAATTGCATTTGCGACTATACCAATAGCTGGAATTGTGTTGGTTTTTAAGTTATTATGGTGAAATGTGTTTCCCTTTCACTGATATAAAAAACCAAATACATTTTCAGAATCGTATCTTCATTCCTATTGTGTTGCGTTCGGTTTGGGTGATTCTGCGTCCGACTGCCATTTCTTGTAAACACAAAGGCCAATCGTGCATAAGTGAATTCGGTTAGTGTTATATAAGATATCGTTCCCCTATTTATAAATCATGTATGATCGAATTCGTGTAGGGTAAGCACATGTTATACGAGGACTGACTGTATTTTAGAGTATTATAGAAGATTCTACTAATCTCTGATGGTATAAAGTATTTGTGGGTTCTACTGATGAAGAGGTCTATCAGGTATTTCTATAATTCTAAATTCCAGTTCATTCCAAAGATGTTCATTTAGGGTGAGGTCAGAGGTCTGTAGTGAACACTGCAATATTCTCTTCAAACCACACATTTACAATCCCGACTTCGCAATATGCAGCATAATCGTATTGGAAACGGAGCATCCGTAGCCAGGTGGGAAGGAGCAACAGTGTGTAGCACACGCTTCTTGATTAGACCGGGGTTCGAGCCCGTCACTTTCCGCATCCTCCATACCAAATATGGAGGATGCGGAAAGGTCAGGGAATGACCACCGCATATTCCCGGAGCAATATGGCCTTAGTTGCTAATGCTCCTAAAAACCAAACAACAAACATCATATTGGAAGGCTGCTTTCCTAAAACTCCTCCAATGTACGGCAAATAGAATTATGTACAACAAAACATTTATGGCTCCATGCACTGCAAATGTGAGAGACATCCCTAAACCATAACATCTCCTCTTCCTCCTAATTTCATAGGAACAACATACTCAAGTAGTAATCATTCCCCAGCTGTCCTCCATACTGAAACACATCTGTTAAACTGAAAGAACATATACCAGGTGGTTATAAAATAAGTTTCCCTATTCAGGAGATCCTAGTGTCAAAACAGTTAGCGCTGTGAAAATTGGTGGGTATGTCTAGGGTATGGTATGGAGAAGCGATTTGTAGAAGAAAAAAAATTAGTTCGAATTTATGCCACCAGGGGAAACAGCACTGCACATATGTAAAAGTTGTCATTTACTTCAAGACATACTGCTTATGCAGATGACATCCTGTTAGATAAAAGCAGAAAGGCCAATGCCACCATCAGTAACCATTATGGCTCTTACAAAAAAGGAATGTGCTCTTTTAGTAAAACTATTCTACCAGAATAATAGTAATGCTAATGCAGTGCTATGTGAATATTGGAAGCGTAAAGGACCTTTGATGTCAGTGGGACTTCAAAAACTAATAAAGAAATTTTGAAGCGACTGGGGAGTTAGGTGTAATTCCAGGCAGGGGGTGACCATGTATTGGAATGGAGGTAGTGAATGAAGTGGTGGTTGCAATGGCCTCCAGGTCAGAATGCGAAACACTACCAGTCAGCAGTGCCAGAGGTGTGTCAAGAGACTTGAATCTTCCTTGGTCTACTGTACATAAAGTGCCTTGAATAATTTTATGCTGGTTCCCGTACAAGATTCATGTAGTGCAAGAACTAAAGTCTCGTGATCAGCAACAACGAATAGACTGCTATACGATTTCTGGCTCATATGGAACTTGACGATACATGGACTCGAATGATCTTGTGGTCTGATGAGGCACATTTCACTCTTCATGGGGCTGTAAATGCACAAAACTGCCAAATATTCTCATCCATCTGCTGTGCATGAAAGACCACTACAAAGTCCATACATTACAGTATGGTGTGGATTCACAGCAGAGTTTATAATTCGACCATTTTTCTTTGAAGAGGCTACACCTCATGGCCCCATAATGTATACAGTAACTAGTTCACAGTATTGTGCTCTTTAAGAAATCACATTATTCTGTGCTCTGCAAGAAAGACAATGCTTGGAGACCATACTGTTCATGCAAAATGGTGCCCTTCCCCGTGTTGGTTGATAAGTGAAGGAACTGCTGTGTTCAACATTCAGAAATGATCCCATCATTTCTAGAGACTTTCCGCAGTTCTGGCCAGCCCCATCACAGATCTCAATCCTTGTGATTTCTGGCTATGGGAATTCCCGAAGGCAGAGTTTTCCTTGGTGGCATACTGACACTTGTTGATTTGAAAGCAAGCATTAAACAGCATGTAGCCAATATCCCCAATGAGATGCTACACGAAACTGTGTTACACGCAGACCTCAGTTTTCAGAATGTCATCTCAACAGTTGTGCCCCTGTATCCAAGGGGCTTAGAGGGGAATAGGTATCTTGTGTGTTATCAGACACTCAGCCTAAAACACTGATGGATCCAATATCTCTCTATTACAGAAGATTTATGAGAAGTCCGGTTGGCCTGCCTCCCTAAAATCCACTCATGCACACCTTCTCGATGGTAAGACCTGTTACGTCACTTAGGTGGCAACGAACGTGTAGAGTGGTCTCTTCAAGATGCCAGGTCAGCGTGAAGAGGAAAAGACCAACCCCTCCAGCATATGACAGCACGACAAAACAAATGGCCCTCAGTCCCCAGCAGCTTACACTCCCCCTTTTACGGCAGCGAGAGGATCAGAGTGGAAGCAGAGGGTGCTAAGAATCTCTGGGTACAACCAGGCTGCCATGCACGGAAACTGAACTTGGCCTGTTATAACGTAAGATCACTCATTGGTGAAGACTGGATATTAGAGCTGGAAAAGGAATTAGAAAATGTGAATTGGAATATCATCGGTTTGGCTGAAACAAGAAGAAGAAATGAATCACTTATAAGTTTATCAAGTGGAAATCTGTACACCAATGGAAACAGTGAAAAGAGTGAAGGTGGGGTTAGGTTTCTGGTCCATAAAGATTTTAAAAACAACATTTTGGAATTCAAAAGTACATCACCAAGAGTGTCAAGACTAATACTCAAGATTTCTAAGAGGTACAAGCTAAAGGTTATAATGATTTATGCAACAACATTGAGCCATGATGATGAAGAGGTTGAAGAAATGTACACCAAAATTGAGAGTCTTCTAGATGAGCAGAAAACCCACTACACTATTATTATGGGGGACTTCAATGCTAAGGTTGGAAAAAGACAAAACAGCGCAGAAAGGGGAACTATAGGAAATTTTGGAATTGGTGAAAGAAATGAAAGAGGTGAAAGACTTGTGGAATTTGCAGAATCTCAAGGACTGTCAGTAATGAACACTTTTTTCAAGAAAAGAGTGAACGGAAAGTGGACATGGAAGAGTCCAAATGGATTAACAACTAATGAAATCGACTTCATCCTCACTAACAGGAGATATATTGTGAATGATGTTATCGTCCTGAATAAGGTAAATGTTGGAAGTGATCACAGAATGGTAAGATGTACACTTGATATAGATGTAGGAAAGGAAAAAACTGACTCGAGTAAATAATACAAAGGTCTTTGAGATAACAGAAGAGGAGAAAGAGCAGTATGTACTGGAACTTAAGAACAAGTTTGAGCTTCTGCAGACTGCTCAGGACCAAGATATCGACGAGGAATGTTACAACTTTCTGAAAGTGATAAAGCCCACGAAACCTATAGGGAAAAAGAAATCCAAAGAAGAAAAAATTAGTCAAGAAACACTTGTCATGATGAACCGAAGACGACAAATGAAGAGCAAGAAAAACACTGACAGGGAAAAAATTGTGTATACTGAGTTATGCAAAGCCATTAGAAAGAGACTCAGAGAGGATATAAGAAGATTTAACACAAGAAAAGTAGAAAAAGCATTAAGGGAAAACCAAGGATTTAAATCAGCAGCCATGAGCAGTAATACAGAAAGACAAATGATACTGAAACTAAAGAATAGCGATGGTGTATTTATAAATAGCAGAACTCTACTACAGAGAATTATACAAGGAGCGAAGGAATGATGCCAGCAGTGGAGAAGATGGATTGCAAAGTAGCAACACATACGACATACCCAATATTCTTCCTGATGAGATAGAACATGCATTGAAGAAAATGAAGAATCAGAAAGCCCTGGGGGAAGATGAAGTTACTGTAGAGTTGTTAAAATTGGGAGGAAGAGACATAACACAAAAACTGGCAAAGCTCTTCACAAAGTGCATTCAAAAAGGTGTGATGCCTAAGCAGTGGAATAATGGAATCAGTTTTGCTGCATAAGAAAGGAGATAAATCAGAAAGTGGAAATTATAGACCAATTAGCTTGTTATCCCACATCTACAAGTTGTTCACAAGGGTCATTACTAACAGATTAGAAAGAATACTTGATGAGAATCAACCAAAAGAGCAAGCTGGCTTTAGGGCAGGATTCTCAACTATCGATCACCTTCATGTAATATCACAGCTAATGGAAAAAAGCAAATGAATATAAAACACCATTATGCCTGGCATTTGTGGATTATGAAAAGGCATTTGACTCCATACAGCATAAGGCAATGTTTCGGGCACTGGAAAGACAAGGCATAGATACTCCACATATGATTTTGAAGAAAATATATGAGAATGCTACATTCTTTATTAGACTAGACTAGACAAAGACAGTAGGAAATTTAAAATCGAGAAAGGAGTTCGACAAGGGGAGACAATATCTCTGAAGTTGTTTACTGCTGCCCTTGAGGAAGCTTTCAGAAGATTAGACTGGTCGCAGAAAGGAGTCAATGTGAACGGAGAGTACCTAAACCATTTACGATTTGGAGATTTTACCATTTACATTGTGGTCATAAGCCACGATTCCAAAGAATTATAAGAAAATCTTAACCAGTTATGCACAGTTAGTAAGGATTTTGGGCTAAAAATGAATATGGCTAAAACAAAAGTAATGATGAACAAGTATGCCACAGAAAGGGAAATAATTATCATTATTAATGGCTGGAAGTCAAGAGAAGAATAAATTTTGGATGGATAGCATTCAGGAAATATAGTCACATACTGAAGAGCAATCCCAGTATCCCAGTTTGTCTGAAACGTAAAATAATGAACCAATGTATACTCCCCACCATGACTTATGGAAGTGAAACTTGGGCACTCGCCAAAAGAATGGAAGAGAAGCTGAGAACTACACAGCAAAGAATGGAACGAATTATATTGGGAATGAGACTGTTAGATAAGAAGAGAAACACATGGATTAGGCAGCAAACTCAAGTAAAGGACATTCTTATCAAAACTAAAGAACTAAAATGGTCTTGGGCAGGACATATAGCTCGAAGACAGATGGACTAAAAAAATAACAAAATGGTACCCAAGAGGAGTTTGTAGGTAGTAAATGGATGGCCAGTGCTCAAAACAGAAGGAACTGGAAAGTTGCTGGAGAGGCCTTCATCCTGCAGTGGATTGAAAATGGCTGATGATGATGATGGTGATCCATTGATTCAGTTAACGGGGGAAAACCGAAAAATTTAACACTTATTACTCGTGTGTCCAATACGATGCTTCGCTTTATTTTTTATGATGCTGATTTTAAATTGAATAGCTTCCCTTTATTTTTTACAATGTCGCATATGGTTTGGTCACCAACATTATAAGGGTTCTTTAGAGATTTAACGGATGTGCCATTTTCAAACTTTGAATAATTTCAAGTTTTTGTTTAATTGAAAGCACAACTCTTGCGTTTGCCCATCATTTTCGTGATTTCTAAACAAAAAGAAAAAAATAGTTACTATAAAAAAAATTTAAAAAAATGCGCCTCCATAGCCAGGTGGGCAGGAGCAGTACTGCGTAGCACACTCTTCTTGATTAGACTGGGGTTCGAGCCTGTGACCACCAAATACGGAGGATATGGAAAGGCCAGGGAATGACCACCGCATATCCCTGAAGCAATATGGCTTTAGTTGCTAATGCTCCTAGAAACCAAATAACAACAACTATAAAAAAAAAAAATTCTGACATCCCTGACATAAATACGAAACAAAATTTGTCCTTTTATGGTGCGACGGAACACAACCATCGACGCGACACACTAAATCAAAATAAACATTTGGTCTCTGTCTTTTTTTATTTTGAGCAGTAGGTGTGAAGACAGCGGGGGTTGCAAGATAATAGGTACACTAATCTCCCAATGACAACTTATAATGCTAGTTCTTGTCGCTTATTTATGATTTGCAAAATATCTGTTTATACCTATTCTAGTTATTACTTGAATTTTATGATTTCTGGGGTGTTTTTTTTTTTTTTTTAAATTTGGAGTCTTGAAGTATCCCGTTAAATTGATAGCCTGCTGTACTTTATTATTACCGTATTTAATGTTGATAATGCCTTACTGTGTGTTTAATTTATCAATTAAACTTTATTATACGTATGTACAAGAAAATCACATTATATATGGGATTAGCAGGTGTTCGCTTATATCCATGGTTTCAGCCATCCATGGTAGTAGGTCTTGGAACGTATCCCCCCGTGGATATGGGGGTCTTGCTCTATCTGTAGATTTCTAATTTCTGATGTTAAAATCTAATCCTAAATTAAATATTCCGTCTCATGTTGAAATACTAAAATGTGAACTAATTTTTTTCATTCTACAAATCGGTTGCCTATACCCTAAATGACATACCCACTGATTTTCACAGTGCTATCTCTAACCATTTTAACACCAGGGTCTGCTGAATAGGGAAACTTATTTTATAACCACCCAGTACTATGACTCAACCAGGTAGATTTTCATTGTTCCACTAGGTTCAGCATGCCTTGCACTATTCCAGGTCATTGTACATTTCTTATCAAAAGCTTGTGGGTTGCAATTGTTCCATCAAAATTTGGCTTGCAACTCTGTATTGTGAAACATCATGTTTACACGTGGTCACTTACATCTCCAAAATCAGATTCTGTAGGGTCTGATGGAAAGACAAGGTAGCAAGCTATTTCAAGGCATGTTGGCTCATTCCATTCAGTATTTTATATATGTCTGGTTATTTCTTGGTCTCAGCATCATTTTCAAGCTCCCATTTCTTCAGACATTGCCACTTGTCAATTTGGGAAGTGTTTAATTTCTGAGTAACAGTATGCATATCTATTTTTCCTAACATGAAATATAACACTCATTACCCTCTAAAATTCTGTAGCTCTTTCCCTTTGTTTGCTGTTCATTATACATGTTGAAATGAATTGGAGGCTAACAACCAAGGACGTTTATAAGCTAAAATATTTGCATATTTCACAGTCACACACATTGTTCTGTCATCAGATGGATATCCCATGACTTCTGGTAGAAATAATAAATGCACAATGGTAAGAGGAAAAGTATATGAATGGTGTGAAAAATTCTTGTGCCCATCCAGGACATGATATTTATAGTGATAACAACATAGTGGATGTAAGTGTGAAGTTTAAGAGAATTGAGAGAACAAAGAAGGATAGAAAATGGAATATGGAAATTTTTTTGCAAGGAAGTTGAGAGTTAAGGTCAAAAATGAAGGTGAGGTTAAGAAGAACTGGATTGAAATAAGGAATAGGGTTATTGAGGTCAATTAGAAAGTAATAGGCTATGGGAAAGAAGTTAAAGAATCATGAGTAACAATGAAAATAAGGGAAAGGGATAAAAGATAGAAAAATATGAAAATAACAAAGGAAAAAACAGAAATATAGAGAGAATAATAATAGTTTGAAAAGAAGAGTTGTTGCTAGATTCTGTAGGCTAGTGATGATGGATGCAGATGGCATTTGGGCTGTCGGTCTTGTGGATGCGATAGAGAAGCTTCAGATCATCATCATAGTTAATTAAATCAGTTTGCTGACATAGGAATGGATGGATTACAGCAGTAAAGAGGAGCCCAGATAGAACTCAGCCCTGAGGAACACCAACCTTAACTCTCTGTGTGAAGGATTTTTTATTCACAGTCAGGCGGAGAACCTTTGTCATAAGAAGCAACTTAAAGAATATGCTTTCTCACACAACTGCAGGATGCTATGGACATCAATGCACTCATATGTGGATTGGACATCCAAGTAGACACTGATAACTTGGCCCTATCTTGAAGAACTTTCAGAATGGTGTTGGTGGTGGTGGTGGTTAGGAAGTGTGTGATGGTGGACCTCTGTTTCAATGCGTAATGGATATATGGGGAATCGCAATGCAGAATCTGGTTGCTTAAAATGGAAAGTAGGCACTTTGAGGATATATGAGGCTTTCATTATTGGTATGCAGTGCAGCCCATTCCCAAAACATAAAGTTGCTCCTTGTTTTGGGAATGGGCTGCACTGTATACTGGTTCCAGACTGTTAGGAAGGTTTGAGCGGTGAGGAGATCAGTTAGGATTCCAAGAAGCACATCTATGATGTGGACATTCACAGTCTTTAAGAAAAATTGCAGGATTCCATCATATCCAGCACATGACATTGGTGGGAGGTCATAAATTAGGTCTCTTTTTAAAGTGATGGCAGATGTGAGGGCATCTTGCTGACATCATGTGTGTTCCATCAGCATTTTAGACTCCCAGGTAGCAAGCCCTAACTTGTCATACCTCAGAGAATATCTGTGGCATAACAAACCTCAAGGAACTCAAGGTAGCATATAATTGTCCTAAATGTCCAACTAGGCCATGAACCTTTTCAGGCACTAATACCAATAGACAAAGTCTAAAACTGCCCAATTCCATCAGACAACTTCTGCCAAACTTCCTGGTCATGATTATGTGCCCCAGTCAATCTAGGCAATCTCCACATCCAAACATATCTATTAGAATGAAACATTGTGTAGTGTGATTTGTCACTTCATGGCACCTTCTGTCACTGTTTTCAAGACAATGGTTGTCAGGAATGGTACCTCTCCAAAAGCTGATTCATGTGTGTGATTATGATATTGGACTTACACACAGCTGCTCTACCATTGAAGCCAAGGTGATGAAGCTTCATATGGCTTGGCTGGCTAAATTACTGATGAATGTCCCCATGTAATCTACGATCTGCATTTGTGATGATGCTTTCCATAGATAGCATATGTGAAGCACAAACCACCTTCTTTATGGTTTGTCAAACAGGTTTTATGAGTCTGTCCAGACCTTTTTTAATTGGTATTACCTATGATCTGTTTTGAATAACACACATTTAGGTGAGTGTAAGCCCTGCTTATTTACTCTGAATTTTTAAGTTTGTTTTAATTTGTCTTTTTAGGCATGTTAACATATGCATATCCATCCATCCATCTGTACTTAATAACTTTGCTTCTAGTAGATGAATTTTTGTGAAATTTTATATTTTTCTCTTTTAGAATGATATGTCAAACTTTCCCAAATTTCATTAAAATTGGTTACAAGTTTTTTTGAATAAAATTAAAATAAATAAATAAAAACTTTCATTACATTGAATTAGTGGTATTATTTATTTATATCACACAGGCTATCCATATACTGTGTATTGTAGCTGAAGTACTGGATATTATATTTGTTGCCACGCACTAGTTGTAGGAATGAATAGGCAGCGTGGTGGATGTGCAGGACATTGCTTTTTGTTGTTTGTTGTTGTAAATCATGAATTATTACTATTTGCTAAAGTGCCTGAAATGTGTACATTAACTAACTTGCATGTTTTTAATTTTGCTGGTATGTAGGTATCAGTGAGCACTGCTGTGTAGCATTACTTGTTGCAGTTTGCAACAGTTCCTGTAATGTGGTATCATATTGTCTGATTTAGTAGAAAATTATCATTTGATTACACCACATTTAGTTCAATTCAAATTCAATATTTTCAGGAATGCCAAACATTTAATCAAGAAGAATTCAACAAAGCATTAAAGATGCAAGAACTCATATTTGAAGAAAAATTGATTAACAAAGATAAAGAATGGAATGAAAAAATAAAGTCACGTCAAATGGAAAATGAATATTTATTAAATCAGACTGCAGTTCTCAAAGATAAACACATTGCTTTAAGGTAACAATATCTCCTCAAGTATCTCATTGCCAATTTTTGAAAATGTTTTTCAAATATGCTTACCTTATTTTATTATTATTTTAATTTACTTGGACAGTGGTTAAATAAATTAGACACTATTACAGCATATTAATGAATTGCTGTGAACTGCAACAAGTAGCACTGAAGGGGTACATACTACTACCTACATTCCAGAAAAAATTAAAAATAAAAAAGACAAATGAAAATAACTTAAAATCCAAAATAAATAAATAAGTAAGCAGAGGTCTTCAGACACCCAGAGAAGTACAGCAGTGCAGTCTCCCACTTAAGTATGGTGCAGGTTCTGCCAAGAAATCCCCACTGCACTACACCCATTTGGTGAATAAACACTCTTAGAAAGAAAAATACAAAAGTAAAGAAAGTTAGGGAGCCCACAGTGACCATTTCTTCAAAGAGACATTTGCCCTGTGGAAATTCCCCAAGACACACATTCCTGCTTTGGCTTTATAGGAACAAAGAATTATGGATGCCACAATGCAAGCCATCAAGATAGACAACAAAACACATCTAAATATAGTTAATGGATAACCAGAGAGGAAATCAACAAACTGAAAGGACAAAATGCATATTTCCACGTTGAATAAAGCCACTCGATAGGCCAAATCAAAGTGCAGATATACAAAATAACAGCTACTAATTAAAATTACAAAGCATGACAAAATTATAAATAAAATACAAAATTAAAATTAATTTAGAGAACTCAAAAGACAAAATTAAATTAAACTAAATGTGAATAGGTGTATCCTACAAGACTGATGCCTCTCTGAAATGGTCATCATGGTTTCCCCATTATTTTATGTTTTCCTTTCTAGATTTACCTATTAGGTTGTTTCATGCAGTGGAGGTTTGTTAGTTTGTATGGTCTCCACGTGGCAGCAGTTGTGCCATACTTATATGGAAATTGCCACTGTGCTCCCCTGGATGTCTGCAGGCTCGTACTTATTTATTTTGAATTTTTAAGTTATTTTCACTTGTCATTTTATTTTTAATTTTTGCTGGTTTGTCAGTAGCACTATGCACCTCTTCAGCACTACACACTATTTGTTGCAGTCCACAAAACAGAACAGTTCCTTTAACATGGTATAATGGAGTCTAATTTAGTGACTACAACCACACATAGTTTAAATTTTAGTTATATTTGACTTTTTCATGAAATTTATTTTTATGCAAAACTTGAAATTTGTATTTTTCTGAATTCCAGAAATAACAGACCTTACAAATGCTAATGCTTTAGGAAGATTGACTATATTATGTATGTTATGTTGTGTAAACACATACAAGTATTGAATTAAATATTATGTAACTTTAACTTAAATATAATTGTAATCAGAAAACTAGTTTGTCATCCACAGTACTATTTGGAGAACAAGTTTTTTTTGAACCAAATTAAAATAAATAAATTAAAAAAGCTTTCATTACATTAAATTAGTGGTCTCATTTGCCCCTGCTAATTCAAAGCAATTAAAGATATTTTGTAGTATTAGCTCTGTCAATTTCAGTATAAGAACTTACCATCTCCTGTTATAAAATAAGAAGGAATTGATGTATAGAATTGGTCCATTGTTGGGGAACTGAAAAGTGCACAACAAAGCTTGAAATGTAGCAAATTATTCCAGATTGTGATTGGCATTTTAACAATTCCTCATAGCAATGCTGAGTGTAAGAGATTTATGAAAGAGAAAAAAAAAAAACCTGAGTTCAGATCTCTTTCTGGTGAAGCTTTGGAAATGTGTTTGGCAGCCAATTCTAAATGGTAATGTCAATGTTATTAACAGAACTCAGACTCAACATTTCCAAAGAGGAGATACAGCATCTTTCTTGGAGCAATCATAATTGGCCGATGTCTAAAAGACAATCCAAAGAATAACCCACAGAAGAAATCTAGGTAAGCTAATGTTTTTAAGTGTACTGTATGTAAACAATCCTATGGTTGTACTTTGATATAAAATGTGTTTTTGTTCTCAGTGAAATTTAATTTCTAGTGAGACTTGAGAAAATGTTTTTTGCTTGGTTTGACCAAAAAATCTTTTCTTCCTGTTAACAGTTACCTAATCTTAATTATTTTTTTTTTTTTTCCAAAGTAAAAGGTTGCAGCTATGACATAGTAACATAATATAGTTTAAAAAAGTGAAAAAGACCTGGGGTAATTGTGCAGTCAAATATGAAGTTTGCTGAGCAGTGTAGACGGGCTGCCACGGCAGGTCATGGAATCTTGTCAATGATATATAGGAATTTTGCTAGCAGGGATAGGGAGGTGATTATCCCGTTGTACAAGGTAGTGGTCAGGCCACACCTAGAGTATTGTGTACAGGTCTGGAGGCCTCATTTTAGGAAGGATGTAGAGTTGCTAGAACAAGTACAAAAAAGGGGAACAAAGGGGTGATCTTACCAAGAAAGGCTTAAGTTCTGCAAATTGCAGCACCTGGAGAGTAGGCACCTGTGAGGATCTGATTGAGGTGTATAAGGCCTTGAATAGATTGAGCAAGCTGAATGCTGATGGGATTCTTTCTCTTGCTCAGATTAAGAACCTGAGGGGGCACAGATTCAAATTGAGGAAGGACAGTTGTAGAATAGATGTGCAGAAATTTGCCTTTAGCTAGGGGTGGTTGATTGGTGGAACAGACTTCCATCTTTTGTTGTGGAAGTTGATAGCCTAAATAAATTTAAGGCTGAGCTGGAAAGGCATTTGGAATGAATGGAGGGATGAAATGGGAGGTTTTTTTTTTTTTTTTTTTTTTTGCCAAAAAAAAAAAAATGCTAATGCTAAATGACAAACATCGGATGCAGCTCCTCTTCAAGATGAGATTGGCTTTCAGTGCAGTCAATGTAGTCAAATATTTGCAGCCCTTTTCCAGTACTTCAGAATAGATTGCTATTTTTGTTATCCACAAAGAGAATGACTCCTTTATGGTTTTGATAAGTCATGATTAAGTAAAATGAATTATTTTCTTTTAAAATGTCATTAATCTTGCATCCCCACTGTGTTGATTCAGGCACTCTTTTCACAAAGCTAGTTAATGCAGGCATATCTGGCATTGGCACCCTGTCATCCATATTATTTTCAGCAAGTTTGTTGGTCACAAGCAAGAACTGTACAGCATGCAATTTACAGACAGTATATCCTTAGCTCATTTTAAACAACCCAACCTGTATTATTCCTGTAGTCTCCAACCTTTCATTCAGAATAATAATAACTTCATCTCCTATGCCAATAATATTAAAATTTGGACTGCCCCATCATGGAGTCAACAAACTACGCAAAATCGAATGTTTCCTAAACACCATTTAGATCATGGTTGTCCATTTAGAGCTGTGATCTAAATTGACTATAAAGAAGTCACAGCATACTTAGCCATTCCTCTACAGACCACAAGACTGGAATTGCATGCTTTTTTTTCTCTTTCTCTCTCTCTCTCTCATGCATGTGCATGAACACACACACGCACTTAAAAGTTACATCTCATACAGGTTTCACCCTAGTTTGAATGAAAATCAAATATTTCTTCAGAACTTTCAGAGAATCAAGAAATCAGACAAGGACTCATTGAGTTCAAAAATATTTAACTTATCACCAGATGTGCTGTATATTGTGCTTAACACCATATTGTGCTGTATGCTTCTATAATTTGGTCTTTAGCCCAACTGTTCACTCCTTACAGTATAGTGGTTTTGCAAGTGCCACTTGTTTGGAGAAGTCTGGGTTTGAATTCATGAAAGAGTTCTTACTGACTCTCTGACTGTAGTTAGCTGATATCAGCTGGAGGGAATAGGATTCTCCTGTGAGTTATTCTGGCTGGTTTTTTTTTTTAGCCCACATAACGTACAAATTGCCCGTACAAATTAGTTACTCTAACACAGCCCATGTATTTACTTGTTTCATGCAGCAGTTCCTGATGAAATCCCCAGCACTTGCTTTCCAGGCTGCTGCTTATTGCAATAGAAGCAGTTCAAGAATCACTTCCACCTCTGCCTGTGGCTGCTGGTCTGTGAAACTCTTCCCCAAGCTAGCAATTTTCCGACCCACCTAACATTGCCTTGATAGCATCAGCAAATATTCTTGCATCCTTTCTATTTAAGTGTATCCCATCCCTGTAGAAGCAGTTTCTCCTGACCACACTGAGAAAAATTCTGCCCTGTGAGACTTGCACAATCTCTCCAGGGCTGAATTGATTGACAAGGCTCTCACCATATACTCCCTCCTATCGTGTCTGAGCAGAATTGCAGACACTTGTAAATTTAGCCCTAACTTGCGACTTTTTTTTCAACATTGATCTGTACTTGTTAAGTAAATCCACAGATCTCCAACACTTAATGTCATTAGTGCCAACGTCTACAACGATATCACCATTTGTGCTTTTGAAAGATATCTTATCTACAACATCATCAACTTTTGCCCCTGGCAGACATACCCTGGTCCTATTCCACCTATCCTTTTTGCACAATATATTTCCCGTTTCCTTGACAATTGAGTCACCGACAATAACTAGCTCCTGTAGGACCTGCGAATTCTTCCCTGATGAGTGCTGCTGTGGTGCCTGGTGCACAAGAGTGAGCTTTGGTGGTGAATTGGGCAGTCGACAGCTTGATGGGCCCCCATTTTAATTCCTTTGAGAGCATTTCCTGATTCTTCAAACTCTCATAGACACCCATCAGAATGCTGAGTTGGCACCTAATTTCTTCGCAGTCTCTGCACCTAGCGCGCGCACACACACACACACACACACACACACACACACACACACACACACACACACACACACACACACACACAAAGGCATCCTCCTTGGCTAGATCACGTCCTGTTACAGAGAGGTCTGGAAACATTTCACACGTTGCACATTTTTTTAGACCGTGATGCGTTGGAGAATCTCCCCCTTCGGTTCCTCCCCAAACCACAGCACTTCTGCTGCTTTGTGCACATTGCTTTGCTGCTCTAGGCTGGGGTATGATTTCCATTTAAATACAATTTAATTAACAAAAAAAAAAAAATAAATAAAATTTATAAATTTAATTGATTGAGTTAAATCAATCTAATACTATATCAAGCTAACAGTTTCCTAATACAGTGCTACGTATTACCCTCTCTAGTTTTACGTTATACCTTATGCTATTCCGTATTGATCTAATATACTACAACAATGGTGGCGAGTTTTGAATGGTACAAGGTTCTACTGATACTAAGTAACAACCTACAAAACTCTGTCTAAATTCAAAATAAACTAAGTAGCTTAACTAGGAATGTAGAGCTACTTCTAGAAAATAAATTAATATGCCATTTAAGTCAATAAAATGAATAAAGCAATCTGGCCTAAAATGCTGAAGTGCCATAAAACCATCAATAGCAACTACCAACCAACCTTGCAATTTAACATCATCCACCCTGCAGTCCAGATCTGACTTTTGGTGTTTATTATCTGTGTAGGTACTTAAAATAGCTCTTTGTGAATGTGGTTTTTCCAATGATCAACTGCTGTTTCTCGGCAGATTGGGGCCAAAGAAGAATCTTTCTTTTTGGACTGGTTGTTTCTTTAAAAACAAAATGGAGTAGGGAAATTATATTGGTAGGGGATGCTTACCTTCTACCTTGTTCTCCTGCATACCGAAATAACTAGCTTTTGGTGCTCCTTGCATTTAAAACTCTCACTTATTTTTTCAAATCAGTGAAAGCCCTAGAAGGTCAGTAGATTTCCCACTGGGAAACAACTTTATATGGAAGTTAGCAATTGTTAAATCACAAGAATGGATGAAAGATGCCAAATAATGCAGGATATATGTATTATTGTAAAACAAACTCATTAAAACTTCTACCTAATAAAAGCTAAAAAAGAGGTGCAATCCAGAAGTAACCTCCATTCTTTATTATTTTTTACGGTGCCTGGTTTCCCAGAAGACATGGTTGCCATCAATCAGCCAGTCAAAAAATCTGCTAAGTATAGATTATGTTCTCTGCAAGAAGAAATGCCCTACTGCATGTGTCTTATTTGCAGTGAAGTTCTTAGGGACTGTTCTGAATCCCTAAAATTTTTGATGGAAGAATAGTGTGCAGTCATTAAGATTCTGTTCACAAAAGAGAATGCTTGTGAAATCAATCATGAGCTCACCACTGTGGTGACCACACTGTCTTGAAGACATTGTTTCTAAGCGGGTTCTTGAATTTAACCTAGGACTAGTTATGTAGAGCTTAACAGATCCACATGCCATATATCTCTAGCACATTAATTTTCAGTTCAAGATTAGGGGCTCTTATTCCTAAATATATATAAAGTCTAACATCAGTAGTTTTGGAAATGATAAGGTTGTTTATGGAGAGTTATTGAGTGAAATTTGCTCATAGACAGGGTGCTGTGTAATGTGTTTTTGTTGTCGTTCCCTTCCACTTTTTGTTGATATTCTTGGTTTAACATTATTACAAACAAGATTCATTTCTTGTCACTGCCTGCCCCTATTGCTATATATATTAAGTACTCTTTGTTTTATGCTTAATTAGTATATAAAATAATTTGTCGTATTATTTATCTGTTCATTTATTTAACTTGCAAAATATAATATGTGCACATATATCAGTTGGAATTCATTATTATTGCATCGGTTGGAATTTATTTATTGTTTATAGTGATTTTTTTTAACCAGACAAGATTAAAAAAAAAAAAAAGTTTTATATTGAAACTAAAACATTTAAAATAAATACTAAGTACTTAGTACTTAATAAGTACTAAGTACTTCACTTTATTAGAAAAAGGCCAAAAACTGATTGTGGTGGACATGATCATTTGATTGACAATTGCAATATATACACAGAGACAGACCATTTTCACAGAACAGCTATTCACACGAAGATTTGGGGTGAATTGTCAAAGGTGTGTGCACACTGGGATTCACAGAAGTTAGATGCTGGGAAAGAGAAGGCTCAATTAAATGCATGTCAAGTCCTGTCAATATGTGGCAAATCCAGAGCATTTTCTGAGCACAGTAGTCACTGTTGATGAGTCCTTTGTCCTTTTGTACAATCAAAAGACAAAAAAGGCAATAAATGTATCAACTAACAAGGTTCTGTATGCAATTGTTTGGGATAAGGAACGCTTATAATAACCGGACAGTATTCCTAAGAAATAGGAAGTTGAGTACAGGTTTCCATGTGACATGGGGATTGAAATATGTCACCACACCCCCATATTCTGTAGAACTGATTCTCAGACTTCTAGCTGTTTAACAAACTAAAAGATGCCTGAGTAGAACTCGGTGACAGTCCAGAAATATAATGGAAACAGTGATATACCAGTGGGTATAACACATTCTCCAAAGAAGACTGCACAGTGTTTTAAAATTGGGTATGGAGTTGGTAACTATGTGGAGACAGAGGGAGACTATGTAGAAAAATAACACGCATTAGTAAATCTTCAAGTTGTGTAATAACCCTGTAAAGTTAAGACTATTTCTCAACTGCACCTCGCCTACAATTCAATTTTGGGACTATTTTCCCATTTTATTTGTACCCACATACCAAGAAATGCATTTCTGCTAACTTTACAATTTTTGAAGGTTTCTAATAATTAGTGTCTTTTAGTTTTCCTGTAAGTTCAGTTTCTTCTGATTTTTAGTCAAGCTTGTTATTTTTAAATTACCGAAGAACTTAATTTAACAATATGTGCTTAGTCTAAATGTAGTGACCATCTGAAGGTTGTGTTTATAACATTAGATGAAAAGGTAATTCGGATTTCGTATGTCATACATTTTGACAAGTATGCTTACATTCGGTGTAAAAAAGATTAACTTTTATTATCTTTATTTTATTAGTTTCGTATGTAGCATTAATAACTCAGATGTGTCATTGTTATTGAGCATGAGGGTTTTTTCATAAGTTTGTAGCCTCTCATAGAAGGAAAATGTATTAATGCAAAGTTATAGTTCATAACTTAACACTTTTTTTAAGTTCAAGTTCAAAATTTAGCATCAAGCCTTAATAAAATATTTTTATAAAAAAAAAAAAAAAAAAAAAAGGTGGGTTTTTGAGAAAAAGTATTCTTGAAGATATGGTAAATAAATTGGGAGGCTGAAAGTTCACCATGCTGTTCATCAATGCTAGCAGAACCAGTATTGATGAACAGCATGGTGAACATCCATCAACAGGAACCACTCCAGAAAACATGTTCATGACATGGTAATGGTTGATTCGGTGAGTAACTGTTAGAGAAATGTAGAGGCCACAGACATCTCAATTGAATGGGCACAAAACATTGTGCCAAATTAATTGAGTATGGCAACAGTTTCTGCATGATGGGTCCCCCAACTTTTGACATTCAATCAGAAACATTTTTAGTTCAAAACTTCAAAGAAACTTTTTTGTTCATGTTTTGGCCAGATATGTACTATGGACGAAGCATAATGATTCACCACGTCCAGAGAAGTCTCTGTCAGTTGTCAGTCCCATTAGCAGGAAAGGTCATGGAATTAGTCCTCTAGGATTTCAAAAGAAGTAATAATGGTAGGTTTTCTTCCAAAGGAACAAACAATGAACCGACAATATTATGTTACCTTAGTAGCTAAATTATGAGATGCAATCAAGGCAAAGAGACCAGGAAAGCTGACTAAAGGTGTTTTGTTTCACTAAGAAAATGCACCTGTTCACATATTGGCCATTGCCATGGGTGCAAGTCATCAGGCCAGCTGTGAATTGTTGTTCCACCATACTTCCATATCTAGTCCCATCAGATTTTTGCCTGTTCTCAAAACTAAAAACCAACTTGTTTGGAAAGAAAGTTGGATCAGATGATATGTTAGTTGCTGCACATCCCTTTTTTTCGAGACCTTCAAGAAAGAAACTACAAAACTGGGATCATGAATCTGGGGCGCCTCCGTAGCCAGGTGGGCAGGAGCAGCAGTGCGTAGCACACGTTTCTTGATTATACCGGGGTTCGAGCCCTTGCCCACCAAATACGGAAAGGTCAGAGAATGACCACCGCATATCCCTGGAGCAATATGGCCTTAGTTGCTAATGCTCCTAAAAACCAAAATAACAAACAACAAAAAACAATCATGAATCTGGAACATTACTGGAAAAAGTGCATTGAGGTACAAGGAAGCCTTTCGTGGCAGCCTATTTGCCATGATACATTTCCATCTGCTACTTGCTTGGAGAGTTCTATTTGATTCAAGTTGATGATTGGAAGAATTTCCTCTTCTTTCAAGGCTGTAGTTAAGTGATCTCAGTCAAAGGGTATAGGGTTTTCCCTTGTGATATATTCTGCATTTTTCAATCCACACGATATGCAAATTGGCCCATGCACATCTATGGACATAGTACAGTTATGGTTATGAGCATGCTTGGGGAGCCATTATAATATCAATAATAATATAATAATGAGTTACAAGGAGAATACACCAAAAAATAGTGTGAAGTCAATATCAGATAACTCCTATGACTTAAGACTAGAAACTTATTAAACAATGCCCATTTGTTTCTATGTGCATTATAGCTGTTTTTATTTTTTAGAAAAAGTTAGGTTACTTTAAGTATGATTTTCATTTTTTTTTTAAGAGAATTTGTTTGTGAAAGAAGATTGTATACTTTTAATTTGTTGAGTGAACTTCAATCAGGTCATGAGACAGATTCTGCACTAGTCAGTACTGTATAATTGAATTCAATGATAAAATAAATGAAGTAGTAAAGAAATTTAAAATACAATTTATTATTCTATTTCATTATGACATTAATTTACCCACTGCACCATATGACAAAAGTCTTAGAATACTATTGAGACAGTGCTGAAATGCAGTTTAGAGCATTCTGGCTGAAGCCAGATTTCTGTTAAAAGTGCTGCATTTTTTGATTTCCATCCTTCAAATGGATGGAAATCAAACCAACAACCATCAAAATGGCCATCTAGCTAGTGGCCCTACTTTACAAATAAATAACATGATAATTCTTTTGAGAGGTGCCATTTCATTTCTTATGCAGAAACAGGACAACTCAGTAATAATGTCATAACTCCAAAATCAAACCCAGCTGAAAACTGTATGTTTTCAGCTGGGTTTCACCCCTGCAGGGTGAAAGCTCTGCATTTTAGTTTTAAGTTACTTGATTTCGAAGGAAGTTAGTTGGTCAGTACAAGAGGTCTTAAGAAACTCACTGGTTGCAAACCTAACATCTTATAATTTCTATTACAAACTATTTGGCTTTTAAGTGCTGATAATGTTCCTTTTATGACAGTCTAAAAATTTGGAGTGATTGCTGTTAAGATAAAAATTTATAATAATCTTGGATAAAATTTACTTATCTGTGACTGTTTATTCAGAAGAGGTAAATAGTGGCATTCTCTAGTTACATGAGAACAGTGTGTAATTTTGCTTCACCTGTTTTTCAACCATAGAATTTTACAGTGGATAGTCTGAATCCACTGGATGAATTCTAGATATTAATCCAACTTGTTCAACACAAACTTACATCAGTTGATTCAGGCTTTATCCAAAATGCAAAGTTGTTTCTGCGGAAAGATATGTTTATGTTGGTATACCATGTTGGTGTGGAATGTTTGAAACCCACCAACTCCTCATGTGACTCGCACATTGTTCACTGACCTCTCCTGAATTACAGTAGGGAATGGGCAGAAACACAGGCTTACTACGTCTTCACTATGCAGCCAAATTCTTTATAGCATGATCTGCCATTAATTTCATGTAGATATGTGATGATGTAAAATGCATTTAGTAGTTGGCCACGCAATCTTGCATGCAACCATTCAACTCTTCATAAGTGTGTGAGAAGTGAAAGATCCTGCTAGTATTAAAATGAGGATAAAAGAGCAGTTTAAATGTAAGACTAAAATAGAAAGTTATTTTGTGCTAAAGTTAAGTTAGTATTATTTCTGCTGTGTATTTAATTAAATGAATTGGCATATTCTTATTTAAAAAGATATAGTTATGTATAATTAACAGTTCCAAAATTCAATATTGGTTGTATTGGTTATTAAAGTTAGTCCTTACTTCATCCTTACATTGTGTAAGGATGAAGATCATTGCAATTTACAGTTCATAAAAAGTCAATTAAATGAACTATGTTTCATTCTTATTAATAATACATGACAGTATGCTTAATTTGTCTTCTCCAGGCAAGTAACGTCAGAATTAGCTGAACTGATATTTTCTAGTTTCAAGGAGTGGCATCAGAACCAAATTGAACTTTCGACTTCCAGACGAAAACTGGTTGAAGAAAGAGACCAGGTAAAATAATAATGCTAGATGTTTTTGTGTTTTAAAAGGAAAAAAAAGAGATATACGGAGATAAAAGAATAAAAAAAAGTTAACTAAACACTTAGATTACTTAAAGCATACAAATAAATAAAAATAGCTAACTTAACAACCTTGACCACTGGTACATCACAGTATTTTGAGAACTATTATGAAACATTTCTGGTGCATTCTTCAAATATTGTTGGTGGCTGTAAGCTCCACCCTCAGACCAAGGACATTTCCATGTTTACAGATCTGATTGGTGTATCTACACAGATTTTCTTCATTATTGGTCAATAACAGAGAAAAAGGCTGATCTCAATAGATTGTCTGAAATGGGTGCAGAGAAAGCAATGAGATTGGTGAAGAGAATGAAAGGGTGATCTTACCAAGAAAAGCTTCATTTCTGAAAATTGCACGGTCTGGAGTGTGAGTGATCTGATTGAGCAAGCTCAATGTTGATGGCATTCTTCTACACGTATGAGGGGACATAAATTCAAATTGAGGAAGGATGGTTGCAGCAGGATAGATGAGCAGAGGTTTTGCCTTCAGCCAGCAGATGGTTGATTGTTGGAACAAACTTATCATTAGTAATGGCATACGATACAAGAGAGCAAGCATATACACCATGGGGGGGGGGAGAATCCCATTTCACCCATTCATTTGCTCCAAAAGTTTGTCCAGTTTTTCCTTTAATTTATTTAAGCTATCAACTAGATAGTATGAGTCAGAGTTGTACTACTCAATATGTTCTACGTTGATAATAATATTATTAATAATAATACAGTCCATTCCTGTTATTTGGGACACATCGGGACTAGTGCATTTTGGCCCGATTAAGCGGTTGCCCCAATTATCCGAAGTTTCACGTAAATAGTTAAAATAGTTAAAAATACAATGTAACCCCCCCCCCCTTTTTTTTTTATAATTGATTCGCTGTACAATCAAATCACGTTACCACGAACTCAACATAGTAAAGTACCGTTCACTATACAATGTGCAGTAAGCGCCGGTCATTGTGATCATGTTTGTGAATTGAATTTTAATTCTATTAAACAGCGATTCTAATTAGCGAAAATAGGAGGAATATTATCCACAGGCTATAAAAGCAAAGATATGTTAAGCACAAATTTACCATTTATTACCTTACCAATTAAAAAATTAAATGATACGTGAAAATCAGAATAATTAATACGTACATACGAACTAGTTGAACTATGTCTTTTTTGTTCACTGACATTTGTGGGCGGGGAGAGGTTAAAATTTAAAACAGTAAAAAGATAAGCAATCAGTAACAAAGAACACAGCACACACAAATTGCAAGTAACACGATATGCGCAAGTGAGAACGGAGTAACGAGTTACAAAGCTTTAAAAATAGGAATGAAGAGAAGATCTGAAAATTAATTTTTTTATATGATTTAAGATTTCATGGAAGTGTAAACACATTTCACCATAATAACCCACAGAATTCCAGCTGTCGGTATTATCACAAATTCAGTAAGATCGAGTTTACTGTACATTTATGATAGATTTCACTAACAGAAAAGCCCAATAAACAGGTGACTGCTAATTGTTTTTATTGTTTTATGGTTGTGACCTCCAGAATTTCAACCGAACCACGTGGTACCGTCGGAGACAATCGTAGGGTAATCTCCAGTGCTGCGGTCTCCTGCCCCGATTAAATGGCATGCTGTCCCAATTAAGCGAAGTAAACCCTGGCTATTTTCTCGATCGGTTTCTGTTTTTTAAGATTTGCCCCAAATAAATGGCTACCCCGTTAACCGGTGGCCCAAATAACCGGAATCCACTGTATATATACTAATAATAATATTAAGCTATCAACTTACACAGTGACAGATGGAAGCTTGTTCCAGCAATCTACTACTCGCTGGCTAAATGCAAACTTCTGCACATGTGTTCTGCAACTGTCTTTCCTCAGTTTGAATTTATGTCCCCTCAAGTGTGCAATCTGAGCAAAAGGAAGAACCCCATCAGCATTGAGCTTCCTGAAACCATTCAAAGCCTTATACACCTCATTCAGATCACCTTGCAGGTGGCTAGTCTCAAGATGCTGCAGTTTGCAGCAGAACCTTTGCCTTTCTTGGTAAGAACACCCCTTTATTCCCCTAACCAATCTCGTTGCCCTTCTTTGTACTCGTTCCAGCAGCTCTACATCCTTCCTAAAATGAGACCTCCATACCTGTATGCAGTACTCATGGTGGCCTGACCATTGCCTTATACACAAGGCTTCAATATAATTAAAAAAATCAGTATCAGAAGAGGCTTATAATTTATAGCACTTCATACATGTTTTAATAATTTAACTGTATCACATAGTCTTTAACATGCAACATTAATATTCGTAGAGCTTTTAGTATTGGTGATTTGGTGTAGATATGGTATTTCTTGAGAGTTCGAATCACATATATTGGCGATAAATAGTTAGTTAGTTAGAAAGATAATTAGATAAACTTTAATATGTTATTGTTGTGGAGGAATGTAATTTATAAATTCAGGGAAGAACTAGACAAATTATTGGAGGGGAGGGGATGGGCAAATATGGGAAGGGTCTTTTCTTTTTTTTGTTGATGCTTTCTGAGCTTGCTTTCTTGCATCATTTGCCACTGCTAATACTAATATATTTTCATATTAGTATCAGGTATGTAGTGCAAGGAAGCTGGAAGCTTTTGCTACACCAATCACAAAAAAAAAATAATAATAATAAAAGAATAAAAATATAAATAAAGATATAAAAGAAAATAGACTATGTGCTTCCCTCCCTCCTCACACAGTTAGTTATCCAGTTGACTTGAATTTGACTTTTTCTTGTTATTGACCAATACTTTTATTTAAATTGTTGCTCCATTTATATATTTAGTAGTTTGTTTTGTTTTAGCATACATTTTCTTTAATGCATTTTTTATTGTATTAAACAATTAATATATTCTTTTTCAGTATTGGGCCTAGTGGCCTGTTACAGTCTCTCTCTCCATCTTTGCAGGGTTCTGTCTCTGTCTCTCCTTCCACAAGGTTTCTAGTTTAGATTCTCTTTCAGATAGCATCCATCCTCCATTCTCTCTACATGCTGGATCCATCTGTTTCTGTATGAGTTGAACTGAAATTGTTTGCAGTTCTGACATTGTCTTGATTTCTTTTCATGTCAAGTCTAGTATAGCCTGCAGTTATTCTTGTGGAGCACATTTTGCACCAGTCAACCTCCTCCTATCTGCCTTGCTTATTGTCTATGCCTCAGAGTCATGGTTTAGGATAGGTCTGGTGAGGGTGTTATGTATCTGTGTCCTTATTTTCTTATGCACTAGATTAGATTTGGAAGGTGTCTCCGTAGCCAGGTGGGAAGGAGCAGCAGTGTGTAGCACACGCTTCTTGATTAGACCGGGGTTCGAGCCCATCACTACCAAATACGGAGGATGCGGAAAGGTCAGGGAATGACCACTGCATATTCCCGGAGCAATATGGCCTTAGTTGCTAATGCTCCTAAAAACCAAATAACAAACATAATATTAGATTTGGAAATATGATTTATAACTTTAGTAATTATTTATTTTTTGCTCAATTTTTTTAATTTTTTTAACATTATTATAAAAAAAATAATGTTAACTTGTTCGATAACATTATTGTCAATGCAGACCTTGCTTCTTATTGGATCTCTTCCTTTAAATGCCATCACTTTTGTCTTTGAAGTTGAAATTTCTGTATTAAATAATTTTGCTATTTTGTTTAATGAGAAAGATGGCTTTCTGCAATGAGTTCTCATTTTCTTCTATTAAGACCTGGTCATCAGCAAAAAAAGCAGTGTGTCCATTCTTGCTTCTTGCTTTGGGGCTAATTTCAATGTCTGTCTTGGAGATTTTCCTCCATTCTCTTATAATATGATTTATATACATGTCGAATAGAAGCGGGGACAGTCCACATCCCTGTCACACCCACTCATTCAAAGGAATTAAAATGTAAACGGTCAATAAAATTAAACCTTTAGATTTATTGCTACTTTCAACAAAATCAATGTTTATTGTCTCCAATTCAGTTGTTTGTGATTCAATCTTAATTTTATTCTGTTATTTTTATAGATATTGAGGATGGCCTCGATCGGCTGGTTTGGTATATTGTCTCTTTTAAGATTTCAAATAATTTGTTTGGTTCACCTTTTAAAAGCCTCTTTTGTAATCAAATTTTCAAATTCAAATTTGTTTGACTAAGAGATGGATTTCCAAATTAAACTCTCTTCTTTTTTCTATCAGGAGCTTGGCGTGAAGTAAGTGTCGGCGCATGACCTTCCCCTTCTGAACCCATTTTGTTCTTCTCCAAGGATGTTTTTGTAGTATTTACTAAGTTTCAGTTTTAAAGGGCTTGGGTATACTTTATATTCTGAGTTTAGGAGACTGATTCCTCTCTAGTTATTGCAGTTGTTTATATCACATTTTTTGAAAATTGGCACTACAAGAGCATTTTGCCAGCCATCTGGTGGCCCACAAAAATCATATTCATCAGTTCAATTAGTTTAATTTCAAAATTTTTTTCCTGAGTATATGATGAGCCCTATGTTAATTCCATTGTTGCCTGGACATTTTTGGTTTTTACTATTTTTAAGCACTGTCTCCGGTTCTTCGTTAGTAAAGGGCTGTCTTAACAGCACTGGGCAAAGCAATGCACTAGGGCCCCACCCACTCATTCAAAGGAATTAAAATGTAAACGGTCAATAAAATTAAACCTTTAGATTTATTGCTACTTTCAACAAAATCAATGTTTAAACATAAAAAAACATGATGTGAAGCGAGGATTAACCAACAGAAACTTTTGACCATTATAAGCCTTGAAAAACACAAACATTTCAACGTATAAATGATAATTACTTGGTAAACCATACAGTATGAATTAATGAATTTTTTATTATTAATCAACACAAATGTTTGCAAAATTTCTTTGTTGAGAATTGTTTTATAATTGGATTGAAGTCAATAGTCTTCAGGATATCATTTTCCATGCACATTTTCCATGAGTGAAAGCCAGTTCAAACGCTGCTGCCTCATTGTGCTGCGAAGATGAATCTTTATAAAGTTTCAGTTTTGAAAATGAGCGTTCCCCTGTACAGTTGGTCACCATCGTGCACATGAACACTCAGAGTATGATTTCAACATTTGGAAACAGATTTTCAAATTGCCCAAAATTAGTTTGCTGTATAACAGAGTCTCACATTTTTCATCAAGAACCATGTAGTGCTTGAGATGCTTGTATTCATTTAGAAGGTCACCATAATCAAGGTCTTTGTCATACACATTAGCCAGATGCTCACACTTTTTGTTTAGCTCATCGGAACCAATTGTTCTTAATTGACCGAAGAAGGAAAACAGATTTCCAATCCATGAATAAGTTTCTGCACATTTTGACAGATCAGAGTTCAAAGAGTCCAGAACAGGGAGGAATGTTTCCACCTTGAATTTTTCACTTTTGTTTATAAGTATCTCTTCTCTTGATCTATCATATCTACTAAGACATACACTTTGCTTTCGTTCCCGTTTCTTCACATCTCTATAATCCGAATCTGGACACCTACTCCTGGCTTTCAGTTCATATTCACTAAATTTATCTCTAATTTCCTGAAGATAAGTTTTCAGAGACTCAAGAAGATTCTTGGCAACAAGTATGTCCACATCTTTAGACTGCAGGAACTTACTTATTTTGTTAAATCTTTTGAGAATGTTGTTCCAAAAAATTGTCAGAAAGATCGTTTCCATGTTCTCCATTCTCTCACTTAATCCTTCTTCCTCTCACCTTGTGTTCACTTCCTGGTTAATGTCAGCTGATAAAGAATCCAATGCATCTTTAATTTTTTCGAAACCTTCGTGCAGAGCATGGACAGCATCAAAATGTGATGATGTGTCAGATAGATGCTTGACCACATTATCTTTTCCTAAAGATGATGACAGAACATTCCATCGATGTGTAGAAGTCGAGAAAAAGGAATACAAATGCCGAACAAAGTCAAAGAAGGAGACTATCTGTAGACAACAACTCTGCCGCTTTTACTCACACCGAGTTCAGACTGTGTCCAGCACAGGGGACATAGATGGCCAACTTATTCAGTTGACGGATCCATGCTTGCAATCCAGTATAGCATCCAGACATATTTGAGGCATTGTCGTAGGATTGACCACGGCAGTTTGATAGCAGAATTTTGTTCTCATTCACAAAATCTATAACGGTATGTGCTAGATTCTTTGCTCCATGAGAAAAGATGGCGATGAACTTGAGGAAACGCTCCACAGGCTCACATCCTCGAATGTACCAGACAATAAATGTCAGTTGATCAATGCGTGAGATGTCTGGAGTGGAATCCACACTTATTGAATAGTACTTTGACTCTTATTTCTTCCAAAATGGCACAAAGAACATGTCTCATTAAATCGATAAATTCCTCACAAATGTTTTCCGATAGATACGATTGGTTCCCCTTTTCAGCATTTCCATACACTTTCAGATGCTCTTCCAAAAAAGGTTGAAATTCACTCAACAGCTCTAGAATACCTAAAAAGTTTCCATTTTTTGTTAACCCAGTAGTTTCATTCTCTCCATGAAATGCCAAACCTCTGGAGGCAAGAAAGTGAATGACAGAAATCACATGTCAACACTTTATTCCAGTACTCCTGCTCTACGTGATGATGTTTGATTAATAAAGAATCTATACATCCAGTTTCTTTATGCCGAATCGAATATGCCATCATGCACTTGTGATGTTCTCCATTTTCATGTTCTACAATAAGATTACTATGTTTCCAATCATTAAATCCTGATGTAGCAAAGGGAGATCCTTTATTGGACAATAGGCAACATGCAAAGCAGTACAAACAACCTTGTGATGGTGAATAGAGTAACCATTCATGTTTTACACATTCGCCATTCCGCAGTTCACATTTGAATACATTCTTTGATAAATACCTTGTCTGAGTCTCAGTTCTCTCTCCTCCGGCTCCATCGTACACTCGGCTTGAGTTTGAAAGGTTGCAATCATGATTTTGACATGATGATGTCGGCCCGCTACGAATCCAGTAATCCACTGTATTAGCATTCTTAATCTTCCTTAGTCTGGAATCTGTGACTTGAATCACAGACTCGGGACACTTCTTTGCCATTACAGATTTGTGTATTTCTTCTTGTGGAATGTTAGTATCAGGAGCAGATAATGGTGTGTCTAGAGCTTGATGATCGGATGCAGGAGTGGATGTAGATGGCAGTGCTGTATTTAGAGGAGCAGTACTAGTAACTGCCATTGCATCTGGGCTAAACCAAGATGTTAACTTTGGAAGTTTGCTCATTTTCTACTTCTCTTCTTCAGCTCGTTTCCTCTTCTGTGCTCTACTCATATAAGTATGCTTAATTTCGTCTGGAAAAAATATAAATATTTAAAAATTTTTTTACAGACTGTATTGCTGTTTGGAAGTTGGAACATTAACAATTTGAAATAAAATAATGATGGTATATCTCGAAGGCTCTTTTCCATGACTTAACTGTTTTCTAGCCCCTTTTTTTTTTTTCAATTATTTTATGAGTAAATTCAAACTGATAATCAACATTAATCAGTTGGTGATAAATTCACCATGGGTCCCTGGGCAGGTGCCCTGTGTGCCCATACATTAAGACGGTACTGGATCAACTGTCGTCCACGGATTTTTATAATAGTTGAGCCAATTTGTGCCAATCTAAGCTGTATTGTATTAATTTTGATTGTTTCCTTGAGGTCATTGGTCATTTGTCTTATTACTTTGTAAATTCTAGTATGTGGCTTATTAATGTCTTTTTATAGGTTGGTGGCAAAATTGTTCTATGATCTTGTCTTTTTTGTGTTTCTATTGGCTATGGCTCTTTTTTATTTATATTCCACTTCATTTTCTGGTTTTTTTATGGTTATCCATTTTTTTTTTTTTTTTTTTTTTTTTTAATATATGCATTCCTTTTCTCCTGAATTATAGTGCTGATTTCTGCATTCCACTGTCGCAATCCCTTTTTTTCTCTACCATCGTTTTTTTAACGCCCAGTGTTAATTTCTTATCTATTTCTTGTTGATATTTCTTCCATATTTCTGGATCATTTAGGGAGCTTACTTTATATAGACATTCTTGAAATGGTTGTTCCTTTTTATGCCTCAGCTAAGGTGGAAGGAATCTCAAGGTCACAGTTAAGAAGTGGTCTGATTCAATTTCATATCCTCTAAAAACTCATGTGTTGAGTATGAATTTTCCTACTTTGCCGTTTGCCAAGGTATAATCTTTAATAGATTTTGTTCCTCTTGTGGACCATGTGTATTTGTGTGCATCTTTATGTTTAAATATTGCGTTTATTATTATAAATTGGGAAATCAATTAATCTTTGGCCATTTATATTTTTGGTGGTTCCGCCTATGTGATTTTTGGATTTTTTTATTTCCTGCTGTAGCATTCATATCTCCCAGTAGGAGCAGCATGTTATTCTTGTTTACTTTTTCTATTATACTTTGAAGTTGGCTATAAAATTCAGAGCTGTCTCTCTCTTCACCTTCTTCCAGTGCACAAAAGTGTATTATTGTGAGATACTCTTTCTATTTTTAGACATATTTGTATTATTCTTTTGCTCCAACAGATAGAATTATTTATTCTATCTTTAAGTGATTTATGAATCATTAATTGATACTTCTGCTCATGCTTGTTCTCCTTTACTAACACCACTGTAGATATGGATATAGTTGTTGGTCGCTCTTGTTATCTGAAGTTTCTTTTTTTGTCTCTGTAAAAATAGCTATTTTAATTTTCTTTTGCATCAGAATATCATCAATTTGGTCTTCCTTGTGAGTTATACTTCTCAGGTTCCAAGTGGCAAAGCATGCTTTTTTTCAGTCATTATCCTTAGCCAGGCCAGAGTCATTTCCATACAAGGTAGACCTGAACTTTTTCTTTTGAAACTTGAAAGTAAGTGAAGGAACTTGTAAATTGGTTACTAGCCAAAACACAAGCTGTCCAGTGACAGGGCTGCTGTCTGAGGCTGTTGGACCAGCAAAGTTGGCATTTCCTCCAACTAAAGATATTGTGCTTATCTTGGGCAATACTCAGTCATCAGAGCCCGTCAGTTTAAACGGGCCACACCAACATGGTGTGGTTGACATTTGGCCAGGAGAGGTTTTGTGTTGTACATCACTGGCCCATTAGAAAGTCTGCGATTAGTATTTACTTAGTAATTAAAGCTGCCTGTTGTCATTTCACCCATTATTTTCTTTTATATTTTTCTTTTATTATTAAAATGGCAGAACAGTGCAAGGCTTGTGTAGAATCTGGTATTAAAATAAGTAAATAATAATTAGATAAAATGTTTTCCAAGTTTTATCTATCTCTTCCAAATATTTATCTTAATTTCTCTTCATGTAACCTCTCTGCCTGTACAAGGCCTAGTTAATAACTTATTCCAGTAGTGATTACTCTGACTTTAAATGCAGACTTTCTTATATCTTTACTTTGAGTCTATTCCCTTGTTTGTGCCATCCTAGAAAGAGAAAATATACATCCCATCAATAAATTTGCTCAAACCATTGAAGGACACCTCAATCAGATTTTCGATGTCTAGTTTCAAATTTTTTAGCTGACAGAACCAGAGTTCCTTCCTTTAACTATCTCTTTGCATCCACAGCTATCCCTGTTCTATATCAATATGTCTAAATAGAATTTCCCCTTTGTTTAGCCAAATAATTTCTGTATAAAGGATGAAATTTTTATAAATTTTGGTGTTTCAAGGAAGGCAATAGCGGCAACTAGGCCTATTGCTTTCCTTGTACTTTAGAGTTGAATCGTTCCTAAAATGAGGCTTCCAGACTCGTATACAATGTTCAAGATGTGACGTATCTTTATAGTGGGATAATTACTTCATTTGCTCTCTTGGAAAAATTTCTGTATATCATTGACAGTAATAATGCACTTTCCTAACAGCCTTATTACACTATTCATAGAGCTTCATGTCTTATCCCCAGTTCCTTTTCCTCTTCAGCAGTGTCGAGTATACTACCCAAAGTTGATTACTGCAAACCAGCTGCAAAATATTGTATTTGATATCAGCGAGGCCTAACTGCCATCTTTTAGAATAGTTATGTAATTTGCTTACATTGGAACTCTTTAATATCTTCTTTTAGATTTATAAGTCTAACTAAAACTTTCCCTTTACTCAGTCATATAATTTCTACATGAAGGATGATTTGACATTTCATTCATGTTAAAGGTCCCTAAAAAAAAACTTGTGTTGCAATAAGTATATTTATCAAATTATGATTTTGATGACAACCGTCATAACATTATCAAATCACATTACTTTGTGCACAAAGCTACTTGGCATATTAAACAGTGATATAATTTTTGACTCTGTAAAGGTTAGGCTCTTTTTATAAAAGGCAATAAATCCATTGTTACTTCCTATCATAGTCAAGATCCAGTCAGGTATGACTGACATCAGCTTACTGAAAGGCAAATCAGTTTCCATAGCATAGCTTTTAAAAGTATTGAATATTTTTAAATTCACTTTTGGTCCTGTTTTTTCAGAAGAATTAATTTTAAGAGAGTCTCCTTTACTGAAACACCACTGCTGCCTTTTTTGCACCCATTCTCATGATTGCTAACTTCACAGCTGTATATGCTACCAAGGCTGTACTTCCATAAAGCTGAAGGAACACCAGTCACATTTGTTAAGATCATGCTGTAGTTGAACTTTAATGTCATGCCAGATAGCTCCTACTTGTGTAATAATTGCATGTTCAAAGTTGCAAACTTTTTGTTGCTGACTTTATTTGAAAATCAATCAGCTTTTTTTTTAATAAGCTGTCCATTTTCAAATTATGAGAATTATGATTTTATAGTTCTTATCAATATCAAATGATAAATCTTGAAATGTCTACCAGTATTGTGTTTTTGGCATTGCTGCCCATGAAACACAGTAAACAAATGCCTATCCCCTTATCATTAACATAACAAAATTCTTCATCTTATTTAGTTTTACATTTGTCAGTTTTTAACTTTGTTATTGATATTAATCCCATTTAGCCAAAAAAAAAAAAAAAAAAAAAAAACATCAAGTGTTGACCATGCTTTGCCAGTGAGTATGCAAGCATGTCATCCCTTATGCACCTGTTTAAATTTGTGTGATATGTAAAATGTTTGAGAATCCTTGTAGTCACAAACCCCTCTGACACACATATAGCCTGTAGCATAAACAAAAATCACAGTGCATGTTAACAACCCAAGCTCAGTATTGACAAACCAAAGGAGTGGTATTTTCCTCGATGGGCATTTAGAAATATGTCATTGAGAACCACTGGTTTAGAGGGACAGGACTAAACTTTTTTTTTTTTTTGTATTGTTTAAACAATAACTGCTACTTTTTTAAAATACAAACAGAAGTGTTTTTCACTATAATGAAACCATTCTTCTAAGGTACTTGCATACTTACACACTGAAGATGTTGAAATATACTTATCATTCTTCCCTCTCAACTTACATGCCAAAAATTTAGTGTTAGAATTGTTCTTTTATCTTTTCCCTGCAAAACTTCAAAATTTTCCATTCTTTATTACTAAATCTGTAAGATTCAAGTAACATTTGTAAACTTAAGTTTTTTTTTTAAAATCATTTAACAAGTAAAACTTTTATCTTAAAACATCTAGGCACTTGAAGATTTAAGGGGTGTTGAAAATGCTTTTGGAGATCTACATAAACGTTATGAAAAAACTAAAGCTGCTCTAGAAGGACTCAAGCAGGTTTGCTGTTTATTGTTTTAATTTCATTTTATAGAATACAAATTTTAAATCATGTTACATACAGAAGATTTATGCTGAAATAACTGTTCAGTCTATAAAAACAAAAACTCTCCTAGTGCAAATGTTGTATAGGGATTAAAATTGTATAAATAAATGTTTTAATTATCTTATATCCATGATCTGTCTACACTAAAGAGTACAGGAAAATTCTTTGAATTTCATACTAGTTTTCAGGGCTTTGAATAATTTGAAGTTTCGGCTACATTATCTATTTGTGGAATGCTGACAACAGATTTTTATCTCAGTTAAACTGAAATCTTAGGTTATCTCAGTTATACTGTAATCAAACACAAGTGTGTGTGTGTGTGTGTGTGTGTGTGTGTGTGTGTGTGTGTGTGTGTGTGTGTGTGTGTGTGTGTGTGTGTGTTATTTTGTTTTTAAAACATTGCAAATACCTGCATAATGACTGCTGCTTGATATGTCATGATTAAATTATAAGATTTCTGATATTTATTTTTAATAAACAAAAAAAAGAAAAGAAACATTGTTTGCAAAATAAAACACTTTTATTACATTTGTGATAAAAAATTAGTTTATTGAATTCTAAATTCTAGAGAATTTAAATATCCAGTATATTCGCATGCACAAACTAATTAACTAGAAAGCAACATTTTTGATTTCACTTTGGGAATTCTCATCAGGCTATTGATAGGATAGGGGCCAATCAGTGATTTTCTACGAACTAAAATGATGCTTTTCACTAATTTGTTCATCTAGTAAATTTCCCATAGTTTGAGACTTTCAGCCCTAAACTCTTTTTAGTACGTTTCTATCGCACACTGTCTGTCATCTCTCGTATTGTGGAGTTAAACTTCATAACTGAGTTGTCACTCATTGTGTCACTAGGGTACTTACCTACACTGACAAGAGGCCAACAAGCTTTGAAATGGTGCCATCTAGGTGGTAGTATCCACCGAGAATAAGTAACGTTAATCTTCTCTGCTGGTGAACCACTGCTTATTCGAGGTAGTACAATACTAGGAAACTCATTGTGAAGGCATTCACAATATGAGATGTAAAAAAAAAAAAAAATTATGCTTTTCATTAACTTATTTGTCATCTAGTTTATTTAAAAAAATTTCCTCCATGGTAAGTTTCCCTCCCACTTATTCCAATCATTCTTAGGCATATTGAAGTCACACATAATAAGACATTCGTGCTTGCTTGCTTGCCCATTTTATCTACACATAGAGACTCTCATCATACTCTTCACAATCTTCTGGTCTGTAAATATTACTCCCACTCTAATTATACCTTTGCTTCCACCTAACTTACACCACACAGATTCTGCACTGGCAGACATAACTTCTTACTCGGTAAAAGCTCTTTTTGCACTCGGTCTGCTTTTGATAAGGAGCAATATCCCACCACCCCCTTCTGTCTTCCCTATCATTCCTAAATACATTGTACATACCATAGTAGAACTTGTCATCCCCAATTTCCAGGTGGCACCATGTTTCTGTTAGCCCTATTATGTCAACGTTAGTTGTCCTGACCAAATGTTTGAATTCAGCCATTTTATTGACAATGCTCCTGATATTACTGTAGACTTAATTAAGACTAAGTATTTCTCTATAATTTATTATCTTGACACACTCCTTGAAGTTATTTAGGCTTGTTACCCTAGTTTTATTTTCCTACTCATTTGAAACGTTGCTTCCCTCAGAACACCTTGCCAGTGATTGCTGTTGCAGCAACAAACAGGCATTCTTGTGATGAGTGCAAGCATTACGTTGACTAATATCATCAGATAAACGTGGATCTATTTACTCTTCACCTCCAGCTAACAGTTTCCCTGGATCCTTAAGGTGTCCTCAATGATACGAGCATAAATCCTTGCACCACCTTTATTCAAATGAATACCATCTCTACAACAGTTATTACTATAATTTATATACTATAACAAAGATTGAAAGATAAAAAAAAAATGATATATACTATACTATAAATATACTGTAACAGTTATTTCACGATTATCTATGAAATAACTTTTCTTGACGTTGATTTCATATTATGTCTTGTCTGATATTTCACATGTAATTGAGATATTTTAAATGACAATTAAAATCTAATTTTTCATTATAGTGATGTAAAATTTAAAGGTATATATAAACCAAATCATTTCTGTGAGAATAATTTACCCAGAATGAAATAAAAGTTGAATTATGTTTCATATTAATTTTAATGAATAAACTTCATCATATTACTCTTTGAAATTGTAGAATGAAGAATGTTTGAAACATAAGTTGGAAATAGAAAGTGGCAAATTAGATCAGCAGCAACAGATGTATGAGATGCTACGGACAAGAGCAGAAGAGAAAATCACGAGGTGGATATGTTTCTTTTATGTCACATTAGCTAGCCTAATAAGTTTAATTTTCTTCAATATTCAGAGTTGTTGGGTTTAAAGAATATATTATTATTTTTTTCAATTATATACCTATCAAATTTAATGCTATATGCTTAAAAGCTGGTGTTGCTAACATTTCAGTTTGATGAAAAACCTTTTCTTTGAGTAGTTCTGTCATTATGGATGATGAACTGGTTCTCCAAATGCAATTATATTTAAGGTAAATATTATTTAACTTAACTATAACACAGTTGGCAGCTTAGAGTGTAGTAATTCTGTTTTGTAGCAAGCAGACTTTTGATTTGAGTAAGTAAACATGCTATACTTTTCTGAACTCACGATAGAAAGTTTGGTGGCTACCAAACTATGCTCACAGTTTACCAAATTTATTTCTGTTTTTTATTTCAGTCAATCAGATTGAGCACATAATAACCTTATACCACTAACACAGCTGCTTTTTTTATTACTATTATTATACATATAAACACTTACAGTAAAGTTTGCTGTGAAGCCATCAATGTTGAGGCTGCAACGGTGCCTCACTTAGTGACCATGTGTCAAGAGGTGAACAAATGTATTGAATCTATATGAGCAGACAAGTGGTGTTTGGAAGAAAATCTTCCAGTTGAAAATATAACTTGTAATGTAACACTGCATTATTTTTAGTTCTGAAACTGGCCATGACAATGCACTGTTGTGTCATTTCTGAGTTTTTAACATAAAACATTTTCACCTTATAGGTGATGTTATTAGATTAAAAATGATATTAGTTACTTTAGATCAACTTGTGGATAAATATAATTGTTAATTCTAAAGAGCCCAAGCTCTGTCACTGTCACAGGATGGGCAGTATGATCCCCGGGCAGTAAAGGCATAAAAACATTAATTTCCCAGACTATTTCAAAACCTGCATTGAACTGGTACTCTTTAGTAGTCACAACAGTGCCATTGAGTTTTTATCATATAAAAGTTTCACCTTCTGGATGATGCTATTCAATTGAAAATTACGTCAGTTTAGTTCGACTCATGGATAAATTCAGTCACTTATAAAGAGTCTGGGGCCAAGCTCTGTCACTGTCATAGGATGGATAGTATGGTCTCCCCGCAGTAAAGACATAAAACATAACAAGGAAAACATAACAGTTTAGCATTAATTTCCCAAACTATTTCAATATCTCCATTGGGCCAGTGCAGCCAACTAATTGAGATTTTATTATACATGTAGCAAAAGTTGTTTTCAATCAGACATTTTTCCTTCTGAACACAGTTTTGGTTGCTTGTTTAGATTTGATACATTTATTCACCACTCAATACAAGGTGATTAATTGAGGCTACCTATTGTCTGATGATGGAACCAAATAGTTCCACTGTGGTTCCAAATAGAACTATTTGGAACCACAGTTGATGCCTTAAGTATTTTAACAAATAACAGATTCACCTGCTGGGTAATGTTATTTAATTAAAAATGAAATGTTACTTTTGGTAAACTTGTGGATGAATGTCATTTCTGAAGAGCATTTCTTAAGCTCAAACACTGTAACAGGACAAATGATATGGTTTCCCCCCCCCCCCTCCAGGCAGCAGTGACAGGAAAACAGAATATAGTGTAGTGTTAATTTCTCAAACTATTTCAATACCTGCATTGAAGTAGGCCCACCCTTTCTTGAACTAATGTTTCTTTCTCTATGTTTGTACTTTCTACTCCTGTTATTTGGAACAACCTTTATCCTTACATATTTCCTGAAAATTACAGTTATAGCAATTTAAATTTTACTCCAAGTTTCTTCTGTCTTTTATATGGTACCAGGATACCGTAGGTTGTAATAACCTTTCGTATTTGGAGTTCCATTAAAAAAAATAGTTACTAATTTTACAATATAGCTTGTGATTTTGTCTTTCACCCTAGGAATATTACTGTAAAAAAGAATTAATAATCTTATTCATTTTTAATGCAATCTGAAGTTGCATTTTAGATTGCACTAAAATCGAATTCTTGTATTGATCTACAAAAATAAAGTAAACACTAAAAATATCAGTAAATTACATCTGTCTAGATTTCTGAATGTTGTTTAAATAAAATTTTCTGATACAAATGATTATCTCTGTACAAAAAATTTTATTTGTGTAGTAAGTATTTTGTTATTTAAAAGTAGATATTTAAATAAAATAAAGCAGACATATTTCATATTAGAAAAGCGCAACAGAACTGATGCACTAGGGAAATGTTTCTTAATATGAGTGATATGCATTATAACGAAATTTCTGAACAACAAAAGTGATTCATGTTTTTCCCATGAAGTGTGTCGCAGCAAGATTTTCCTGTATTTAATAGTTAAGAAATTAATATAAATTTTTTTAATATATGAAAACTTAGTATTTTACAAAATGCTAAATATTAATAATAACTTTCTTATCTAGTGCCAATTCTGAAATTGAAAACATCAAGAGTGCAGGAGAAGCAGAAATTGCTGCCTTAAAAGCCTTAATAAGAAAATCAGAAATGAAGATTAATAGTTTGGAAAGAAGCTTAGAAGAAAAAGTAAGTGCTTTAATAACATTAAGTGGGGGTCCAAGCTGAGTGCCAGGTAATTTCCTCAAGGGATAAAGTGATTTACCATAACTTTATAGTGCAATTCAAAATTATATTTTGTTTGTTACATTTTTGTATAATGCATATATTTATGGTATTCCATATTGCTTAAGACCCCCCTCTTTGCTACAAGGAACCAAATTTCTAAAAGGAATGCTACTCTTGTCATGTTCAAATTGAAGATAAAAGCATTTGCAGTGAAATTGAATTTTTTATATTGATTTACATAAATAGAGTAAACCTTAAAAATGAGTTACATCTCTATCTAGATTTCTGAATGTGGCTTAATTAGAACTTTATGATACAAATAATTATCTCTGTACAAAAGTATTTTATCTTTGAAAAGTACATATTTAAATAAAATAAAGCAGAGACATATTTCATATATTATAAAAGTGCAACAGAACTGATATGAGGAAATATTTGGGAAAAGTTTCTTAATTTGAGTGATATTCATTATAACAAAATTTCTGTACAACAAAAGTGATTCATGTTTCCCCCATGAAGTGTGTTGTAGCAAGGTCTTCCTGTATTACTAGTTAAGGAATTAATATAAATTTTACTAATATATGAAAAATTTGCCATTTACAAACTCTTCTCTTCTGCCATGCAGTAATGTCTTTTTGAAGTTATGGAGGCATCATGGCGATATCCAATATTCCTTACATTTCAAGGGTACAGCTCCAAAACTGTGTTCATAGGCCAGTTGCTAGATAGTCTGGCAGACTGAACCAGTTGGTGACCCTCTAGTTGGCATTTAGATCAGCTGGTGTGTCTTGCTATCATCTGCCAGCTAGTGACTGAAGGGAGTCAGTGTGTATGTGGAAGAGCATTTTTGAGGCAACATTGTCATGGAGCCAGATATATTCTTGCTATATTAGATAGTATGAATCAGTGCTGTAATACTCAATACGTTCTATGTTGATGTTAATATTTGTAAAATAATAAGAGGAGTTTACCTCAATATAGTACGTAGAACACTTCCGTATGATACTCTCCAGAAATTAAAACGAAAAAATCGAAAACTTACATTAGAGTAAAAAATAAATAATTAAAAACCAATTTAACACAATTAAATATTAAAAATAACGGAAATATTCAAAACGATTTCCTTCCTGAAGCTGACAACGCTTTTCAACCGTTCGTGATCACAGGAATGAAAATTACCGAATAGGGTTGAACCTGAAACTTAGTGATTATTTGTCTTCACGCATGCGTGTAAAGGTCCATGCATATGGCCGCTGAACATTAACAGAATTCTCGTGTAATTTAATTTCTACGGTTTCTGCAATTAATAGTCGTGTATAATTAATTACCTTGAACATTAAGTATTTTGGCCCTTGCTAAATAAAAAAGTACATTTTTTGTTAATGGCATGAAAGGCTAATTCTGACGCTGATGAACGAGAAGCATGAACTGTGGCTTCATGTTGATTTACACAAATATTCAGAGAAAATCGCATCGAACCTTGGTAAGACGAGTCGCAATCACTGCAAGAAATGTATACCAGATCATTAATTTGTGTTGCGAACACGGAAAGAACCGAGCGATTGTTCAGTATAGTGTGTAATTATATGTGTGTAAACACCAAGCAATTCAAAAAATCCCCCTTAATTTTGTGTATCGATAGGTTACACCTGGAGAGACAGGAAGTGAATGAAATAGTCAGTAAGAGTTTAAAAATGAATTAGATAGTATGAATCAGAGCTGTAATACTAGATATTTTTTTTTTTAACTCTTATTGACTATTTCATTCACTTCCTGTCTCTCCAGGTGTAACCTATCGACACACACACAATTATGGGGGATTTTTTGAATGGCTTGGTGCAAAATTACATTAAATCAACACTAAGATACTCGGCCCAAAGTTACCATATTTCTTTTCTAAAATATTGCCTTCAAAACAACATCGTTTCGAAGTTTGCCAGGGTTAATTTAAATCAAATTTCAGGCATAAAACAACTAACACTGGCCACATCGCGTAATATTGTTAAGCTTGCCTTAAAATATCGATATTCGAATAAACAAAAATACCTTTCCCGGGTTAGGAAGCTTCGCGATAAATTAAAAAATTATCTACAGTTGGGTGACAACCCCCCCCCCCACAGACACAAAAGTACTACCACAGAATACGTCAGCTAGTTCACAAATACCCCCTCACCCAGTATTATTCAACGAACCGACTTATCAACAGGTTACAAATCTTGCCTCGTGTATGCTATCGCAGAACCAGATTTCACTTTTATCCAAAGGACTAAATTATAATTTACCACCTCGAAAATTACCTAAAAAACAATGCGTAATTAATATTGAATTTGGACTTCGTAATGTTCCACAGAAAGATTTATTTATTCAACAAGTTAACCAAGTAGTGAATAACATAAAAGAAACGCAACTTCCTAAATCGAATACACATGACAGTTTAGCTTTACGAGAACTTCGGGGAAATAAGGACATTATTATACAGAGGGCTGATAAAGGAGATACAGTGGTAATACTAGATAAACCTGATTATATTAATAAGTTAGATTCAATTGTTTCAGATACCTTCACATCTTGAAGTAGACCCGGCACTGTTTACTAATTTGGTCAATCAATACAATAAGATGTTAACCACGTATCGAAAAAACGACTACATTACTATGGCCCAGTTAAAGGAATTGAAGGCCAGAACATACAATATTCCTGCACTTTTCGGTCTGGTAAAATTACACAAGACTGGATTTCCTATTCGACCTATTGTTTCCTACAGGAACTCGGCATTTTCATTCTTAGCCACACATGTATATAGCATTATAAAACCCTTTAGACAGGTAATACAATTTGGGAGTAAGAACTACGATAGATTTAATAATCTTAAAAACTGTAGATGGTGACAAGACAATTTATTCTCACTTGATGTTACCTCGTTATATACGAATGTAAACGTTGAATACACATTAGATATTATTTGGGATATGTTAAATAAAAACTCGATACCGATTAATTATACGAAGCTACCTATTAAGGAAATTTTTCACTTAATTAAACTGTTAGTTTGAGGCCAACTGTATCACCTTTTGAGACAAGGTGTACAAACAAATTTTTGGATTGCCAATGTATTTGAGCCCGAGCGGCTTAATGTCAGAGATCTATCTCTCAATGATTGAGCATATACATTTGACACCTTTTCGACCCCATATCACATACTATGGGAGGTATTTAGACGATGTTCTAGTTATTACTGATAGTAGTACTATCCAAGACATTTTATATTTGTTTAATAATATTCATTCTATACTCAAATTTACATTGGAAAGGGAGGATAAGGATACAAAGTCATTAAACTTTCTAAATTTCATGCTTACTCGGGACTCAAAATCCAATTTAGCATCTATCGAAAACCTACAAACACCGGTTTGCTTCTACATTATAATAGCTATCACCCTTTCACCTACAAAAGATCGATTATCTTTAATCAGCTTCTAAATGCCTATAAATATTCAACGACAGAATCTGCTTTGGGCTCAGAAATGCAAATATTAACTAGCAGGTTCTTAAATGGGTTATCCCCTGGCCACAATAAACTGAATTAGGGTACAGGCTAAGGATAGGATACAAAATACTACACAAACCAACAATAGTAATATCAAAAAATACTTTATTTTTATCCCATGTGTTGAACAGCGGCACAAACAGCTTAATAGATTCTTTAAAGATACTGAATTTAAAATTGTGGCCAGGCCAATACAGAAATTACACGCTATACTGAACAATTGCTTGGTTCTTTCCGCGTTCGCAACACAAAGTAATGATCTGGTATACATTTCTTGCAGTGATTGCGACTCGTCTTACCAAGGTTCAACGCGATTTTCTCTGAATGTTCGTGCTTCTCGTTCAGCAGCGTCAGAATTAGCCTTTCATGCCATTAACGAAAAACACTTTTTTATTTAACGATGCCAAAATACTTAATGTTCAACATAATTATACGTGACTATTAATGCATGACTATTAACGCGCATGCACAAAGACAAATAATCACTATTTAAGTTTCAGGTTCAACCCTATTCAGTAATTTTCATTCCTGTGATCACGACATATGGTCGAAAAGCGTTGTCAGCTTCAGGAAGGAAAATCGTTTTGAATATTTTCATTAGATTCTTTTTAATATTGAATTGTGTTAAATTGGTTTTTAATTATTTATTTTTTACTCTAATGTAAGTTTTCGATTTTTTTGTTTTAATTTCTGGAGAGCATCATATGGTAGTGTTCTACGTACTATGTTGAGGTAAACTCCTCTTATTATTTTACAAATTCTTGCTGTATGTAAACCATACATTATGAATAGTTAAACTAACAGAGCAAATTTATCTCCAAAAATATCTAAACTCCCTCCCAAAAACTTTCTCCATTAATTTTACAAATATACATGGTCTCAGTTCCAGTCTCAATGTTGGCCATTTCCACCTAGTCTGCCTAGACCCACTTACTCTTACTGATATCTTACTCTTACTGAGTCTCCAATATCGTTTCCCTCAACAACTACTCATCTTAGTTGCCCTCTAATCCCTTACACTTCAAAGGTGGTACTTGTGTATATGTCCACTCTGATATTCCTTGTCAGAGACTTCCTAATTTTGAATCTGGTCAGGGTAGTTAACCATACAAGAACACTAAGTGTTAATTGTTTATACAGTAATGTCAGAAGCATCATCAGTAAAAAGAGTGAATTTGAACTAGTAGTCAAGACAAGTGACAGTGACATAATAGGGCTTACGGAAACACGGTGCCACCCGGAGATAGGGGATGATGAGTCAGTACATTTTGTATAATGTATTGAGGAAGGATAGGGCAGATAGAAGGAGTTGTGGGGTCATGCTCCTTATCAAAAGCAGCATGAGCATGATGGAAGCTTTCCCAGATTCAGACGTTTCGCATACTAGTACAAAATCTGTATGGTGTGGGATAGTTGGAAGCAAAGATATAATGAGAGTGGGAGTAATCTACAGGACAGGTGATTGTGAAGGTTATGATGAGGGCCTCTACATGCAAATGGAATGAGCAAGTAAGCATGAATGTCTTATTATTGGTGATTTTAATTTGCCTCTAATTGATTGGAGTAAATGGGAAGGAAACTTGACATGGGGAGCAAAATTTTAAAATCAACTAGATGATTTTTATTTGTACCAACATGTCAGGGAAAGTACTAGGGAAAAAATTATTCTAGACCTTATCATCCATGAATCAGATGACATAATAGGGAGAAATTCAAAGGTCAGCTGGATAATTACTTACAAGAGGAGGGAAATGCATAGATTGTCTATTTCCTTTTCTTTTATTAATTATTTATTTTTTGAAATTTTCTTATTATTATTTTATTCTTTTTTTGGCTGGTGTAGCATAAGCCATAAGCTTCCATGCACCATGTGGCCATTGCTAATACTTAATATTGTCTCCTCTGCTTAAAATCTCTCAGTACCATTCCAAATTCATCTGTTACATCTGTTGTTTTACTATGTCCTTTAATCATTTCGAACTCTGACTTCCTTTCTTTGAAACTTGAATTTCTATAGTATAACTTTCCTAACACTGAAGTAATTTTCCTTGGTGATTTTAATGTTCACAACTCCAGTTGGCTGCAATTTTCTGACTATATGGATGCAGATGATTACAATACCAAGTCTTTTGCAATTACCAATGACCCCACATAGCTAGTGACAAAGTCACAGCATAAAAAGCTTTCCTGAAATCAAAGTATGATATAAAGTTATTTTTTTGCATCCAGTTCCTTTGTGACCACATCATATTGTCCAATCAAATTGGTCAGACAAGACTCCCTTAACAAACCCATGCTGTGTCTGAATTATTACTGCAGTCTTGTCTAGATCGTGCAGTACTTCTATAACCAGTGACTCCATTATTTTCCCCGGAACAGAAGTTAAATTTACAGGTCTGTAATTACTAGTGTCACCCTTTGATCCCCCTTTGTGAATTGGGGTTACATTTGCACATCTCTAGTCCATAAGGACCTCCTCTGAATCTAAGGATGCTCTCATAATTATGGCAAAGGGTTTGCTTACTTCCCTCACTGCTTGTTTGTTATTTGGTTTTTAGGAGCATTAGCAACTAAGGCCATATTGCTCCGGGAATATGCGGTGGTCATTCCCTTGACCTTTCCGCATCCTCCGTATTTGGTGGTGACGGGCTCGAACCCCCGGTCTAATCAAGAAGCGTGTGCTACGCACTGCTGCTCCTTCCCACCTGGCTACGGAGGCGCCCTCCCTCACTGCCTCCTTCAAAATAACTGGACAGATTCCATCCATCCGAGGTGCCTTTTTTTATGTTTAACTTCAACAATTTTTCCTCACTTTGCTCACAGTTATTACAAAATCATTTAGCTCCCTGTTAGAGTTTAATAACCTTCTATCCTCCACTTCCCTACAGAATTCCTCGTGTGAATGTAGATGCAAAATACCCATTCAGAATTGTCAGCTATCTGAGCAGGATCGTAAACAGTCGAACCATTGATATCAAGTGCACCAATCTGATTCATCCCCTTCCTTCTAGAATTGACATAAGTAAAGTAGTCTGCAGTTTTCCTTTGCATCCTTTGTCAAAGATTTCTCGTAATCTGCCTTCACTTGCCTAACCTCTTTGTGACACGAGTACAGACTAGCTTATATCTACCATAGGCTTCTATGCTGCCGTATAATCTATATGAATTCCATGTATTTTTCTTCTCTGCTACAAGTCTCATTAGTTTATTTGACATCCATTTTGGCTTAAACCTTGAATAAAATTTCTTAGTTGGTATGAAAAGCTTAGTAGCTTCCAAGATTAATTCTTCGAATGCTTCCCATTTAAAATTTTCTCTTGGTAACATCAGTTAGTCTCACTGTATGGAATTTAAAAACTGTCTGAGACCAGTATAGTCACTTTTACGAAAGCAGAAACCCTTCCCTTTACCCCTGATGTTGGTTACATCTTTAAGTAAATCCCACATCAATAAACTCTGATCATTGCCACCTAGTAGTTCCTTTATTTGCAAATTCTTAATGCATGAAAAATCTCTACTGATAATCAGATCAAGAGTATTACTCCCTCTGGTTGCCTCTCAAACATGCTACTGTAGAAAAGAATAATCCGATAAATCAACAAAAGTCGTTATTGTGCGAATGACCAATCCCCAAGTTCCAGTCAATATCTGGGATGTTAAAATCCCCCATTAATTGCACTCCTCGGTCATTAGGCCTAAAATACACTCCTTGCATTTCCACTTTCCCAGTGTTTGTCACACCAAACTGACTCATCATTGCACTGTCCACCCATGTCAACTGGATGAAATGTAAGACACTTCCTTAGATTTTGTGTTTCTTAACTAACAGCATAACCCCTCCTCCCTTCCTATCCTTTCTGTACACATTGTACTCACCGAATTCCAATTTTGCACCGCTTATATCTGTGTGATGCCATGTTTGTGATATCCCAACAATATCTGCCTTTGATTCCTTGATCAGTTCTTCAAATTCATCCAATTTATTTACTATGCTTCTAGTATTGGTGTACATGCAATTATACATGCACCTGTTCTTACTCTTAGTTACCCTAACACAGCTTACATATTTACCACGATGGCTTCCAGCAGTTATTGAAATAAATCCCCAGAAACTTGCTCTCTAGGCCTCTGCTCATTAGAAGCAGTGCAAGAATTGCTTTCGCCTCTGCCTGCGGCTACTGTTAATCTTTTAGTCTGTGAATCCTCCCAAGCTAGCAGTTTTCCGACCATAATACGTACACACTAGTCGATATTTCTGTTCACTGGCATTTTTTGGGGGAGTTTAATATTTAAAACATTAAAAAAGATAAGCAATCAGCATCAAAGAATATGGCATGCAGAAATTGCAACTAACACGATACGCATGAGTGAGAACGGAGTAGCAAGTTACAAAGCTTAAAAAATAGGAATGAAGAGAAGATTCTGAAAATTTATTTATCTTTTTTATATGATTGAAAATTCCATGAAAGGGGAAACACATTTCACAATAATAACATAAAATCCCACAAAATTCCAGGTGTCGGTATTATCGCAAATTCAATAAGATAGGGTTTTATTATCCGTTTATAATAGATTGCACTAACAGAAAAGCCGAATAAACTGGAAACTGCTAATTCTTTTTGTTTTAAGGTTGTGACCTCCAGAAATCCGACTGGACCATGTGGTATGGTCGGAGACAATTGTAGGGCAATCTCGCGTGCTGCGGTCTCCTGCCCCGATTAAACGAAGAAAACCCTGGCTATTTTCTGAATTAGTTTTCTGTTCTTTAAGATTTGTCCCAAATAAAAGGCTGCCCCGATTAACCTTTTCCCTTGAGGCATATGTATATTATATTAGGAGAGTGAGAAATTTTGATAAAAGGAAGATAGTGGGCATGATTTAATTCAACAACCTTTGCTTTTCATAGGCATTAAATGCCCAAGTACTTTCAGAGGTAATGTCCCTGCAATCCTTGGCATTTGTGCCTTTCTGACAGCTGCAACTTTGGCAGCAGATTGTGGGTCTAGTTTATTTATTATTCTTTTGTTTCATTAGTCAATATATGAGGCTTGGATGGGATGAGGAAATGTTTTGGTCTATTGTTTCTACTTTAAGCGACAATTAGCATTGATTTATTGTTTCCTTGTGGGAATTGTTTATTTTTGATCCACAGTGCTTTTGTGAGTTACATGAACTACGAGAGTTAAATAAAAATAGTTTATTTAATTCTTTGTAGTTATTCAACCCATCATCAGTCATGTCAAGTACTGAATAGAAAGCGTCGACAGTATCTAGATGAATATCTAACTTATGGTTTTGTGTAATAGTTCCTTTTGAAATGGGTCTATGAAACCATCAAGACTTTTAGATCACTTAAAAAGGAAACATCCTGATAAAGTCTGTAAACATATTGAATATTTTAAAACCTTGAAACATAATTTTGAGCAACGTAACATGTTACTTCCTTATTTAAGAACACACAAACAAATGACGATGGAATGATTGCATTTTATGAAATTGCAGAAATCATTTCAAAAACTGGTAGTGCTCATACAGTTGCTGAGACTGTTATACGACCCACATTAGAGACTGTAATTTCAACAGTGATGCATGAAAATCCTTCCAGTATTTTTAAAGCATTGTCATTGAGGAACGATTCAATTTGAAGATGAATCAATGAGATGTCAGTTAACATTGAAGAGCAATTGTTCTTCAATAATTGAAGAATAATTGACAAACTAAAAATGAGGAAATTGTATTCAGATTGATGAATCCACAGTAATGGCATACGTTCGTTATTTCGATGACGATTGTAAATTGCAAGAAGAGATGTTTATAAAATCTATAGAAACTGACTGTACTGGAGCATCCACTTTTGCTGTTGTAAAATCATGTTACGATGAAAAACAAGTACCATTGGAAAATTTGGTATCCTGTGCTACCTCCATGGTTGGAAGACAAAGGTTTTACAGCCAACCTATATTTCTTGCAATACACTGCACAAAAGCATTGTGCACCGACATCATCTGGTTGCAAAAAATATTAGTCTAGTTCTTTATCAATCTCTCAGTATAGTTACTAAAACCATCAATAAAATAGTCACAAAACCAATATAATCACCTTTTTCTGAAAAATTTGTGTGGCTTCTTTTACATACAGAAGTCAAATGGCTTTCTAAAGGAATCTGTCTAACAAGATTTGTAAACCTTTTTGATAAGATAATTAGTTTTTTAGAAAGCGAAGGAGATCGGCAAACATAAAAACAACATATACTGAATGGTTTGGATTTTTCAAAAACTTAATGAAGTATCACTTCAACTTCAAGGGAAATTAATTATTGTGATAGACTGCAAAAACATATTAAAAGCCTTCACTGAAAAACTGGAAATATTTGAAAGTAATTTAATGAGAAAACAATTTCATGGTATGCAAGAGTTAGCTGAAATCAATGACTCTCTCACCAAGAATGATCTTAAGAATTATTCAGATCATTTGTGTTCTTTAAAAGGTGAAATGAAAAATAGATTTTCAGATTTATTTTCTTTTGAAGTAAAGCTATGGATGTTATATCCAATTGGATGTGATGCCAGGTCTGCTATTGAAGAAATTCGAGAAGAACTCATTTGTAATGAAGAATGTAAATATAAATTCGAAAAAGGTGGAATGGCTGAGTTATGGGGATCAAAAACAACTAAGCATTCTTTATCCAACAATGTGGTCTGAAATGACCAAAGCACTTCTTTGTTTTCCAACATTTTATATGGTTGAAAGTGGTTTTAGTTCAGTAAATAAAATATTAACAAAAGAAAGAGAATCGATATATGTTCAAGAAGAGACATTAGAATTAAACTTACTAACATCATACAGAACATTGAACTTTTAGTTAAGAAGCATCAGGCTAAGGATCCCATTGAATAAAGAGTAAGTATAAAGTATTTTTTTGTTTAAAATTTCATGGGGGTGATTAGGAAAAAAAATTGTCTAAAAAAAAAAAAAAAAGCCCTTTAGAGGGCTTTTTTTTTTTTAGACAATTTTCTTTTTTTTTAGATAATTAAAAAAAGGTTGAGAAACACTGATCTACATATCTTCTTTATGCCATTAAAATTTGTCACTCTCTTCATCCATCCCCAATTCTGTTATTCTGATGAGTCATTTTTCTTTTCTCTCTCCTTCAGAACATATTTTGAATCACTTTAACTTGTTTCTTTGACACTGCAGACTCCCCATAAATCTGCAACATTACGGGCACATTCTTCATTTTAATCAGAAATTTCAGGTTCACACACTGTTCCTAAATTTCTCAGACACTTGCATTGTTGGAGCAAAATAATAGTGTGAGAGAGACACTACAAATGTGTTAATACTTTGTGTCTTTGATCACAACAGCAGTACCTTACCATATTCCTGGAAAAATATACTGCATTTTTACATACAGTAATACCCCGACTTACGTGAACTCAGAGTTACGTGGTTCTTGATTTTTTTCGTTTGGTGTATATCTAAAATTAGCTTACCAGTGATTTGGAAGTTAAATCATAAAGCTTGGGTGACAGCTTCCGTTTTTGAGGACTGGTTTGGTCACCACTTCATACCCAAAGTCGAACGTTATTGCAAGTCTAAACAGATTCCATTTAAAGTGATGCTTCTTATTGACAATGCACCTGGTCACGCTCCTGCCACCCTAATTAATTTTGACCCACGTGTGAAAGTTGTTTTTGCCTCCAAACACAACCAGCTTGCTTCAACCGATGGACCAGGGAGTCATCAAAACATTCAAGGCCTCGTTCGTTTGCACGTCTGAATGAAGCTATGAGACAAAATAGTAAGATATCTGTTAAAGACTTTTGGAAACAATTCAGTGTTTTAGATGCCGTAAGAATCATTGAAGAATCTTGGGATGAAATTCACAAAAAAAACATTGAATGGTCTCTGGAAGAAACTGTTCATTTTTTTCAAAAACGAGACGAAAACAACACCAGAAACTGATCGCTCATGTGATAGAAGAAGTTGTAAATCTTGCCAGGCAATTAGATTTGGAAGTCAGTGGTGGTGATGTCGATGAGCTGTTGGATTCACATAGTCAGGAGCTGACAATGAATGAGCTCAATGCGTGAGCAAAACGTCACTGAAGTATCCGACACTTCAGACCCAGTTCCACCAGAAAAGCACATGACAATTGCAAGTTTGACAGAAGGTCTCAGCTCAATTGAAAAGGGCTTAAAAATTTCAGAACACATAGACTCCAACGAAGAATGAGTTACAGCTACAAAGCAAGGAATAAAAAAATTAACTTGCTACGAAGAAATTCTGCGTGAAAAAAAAAGGCGCTGTGTCGTCAGACGAATTTGTTAGATTTTATGAAGCCATCGACATCGAAATAACTTTTTTACGTAACTCATTTATTTTTTTAATACATATTTTGTATTAATATGTATAAATAACTGCAATTTTATTAAATATTTTTCTTCTAAACTAGTGTTTTTGTTAGTCCTTGGCCCCAATTAAACAAAATTTATATGTATTTATATGCAAAGTTGTACCCCGACTTATGGGAATTCGGCTTAAGCGATTTTCGTCGGATCCACCTATCGCATAACTTCGGGGTATTACTGTACTATTAAATGTCCAAAGACAAATTCTGATCTAACAATTTTCTCCTTAATGTTAATTTTTATTCTGTGATTAGGTTTTGCTTTTTTTAAGGAATATCCTGTAATCAGAGAGTGCTAGATTCAGTTGAGTTGCCACAAAAGGTTAAGAATATCATAGAGTGGCTATGCAGTAAGTTGAAACAATGACTAGATTTCAACATTAAATGTCCTCACTGGTTGTAGAATGTTATCAAGTTTAATAATCATAATTACTAATTTTTGTTTTTCCTCTGGAACATTTGCTGAAATCTACTTTAAATAGCTACTGTAATTAAGGCATTCCATGAATTATTTAGCTGGCTGAAACAAAATCACCCACCACATTTGGGTGGCATTACAAAAGCAAATATAGAAACATTACCAAATACAAAGATAAAATGTTGGGTGCAAATATTCCTGGAAACTGTATCAGTGAACAAAGGCAGTTTTGGACATCCATTCTTTTTCCTAAGACAACAAAACATTCTTTGTGTGAACTGCAAAATACATACAAGTGTTTAAAATTGCATGTATGCAAACTGTAGCTTTGTCAGAGTTTACGTTACCAGATCATCCACACAAAGAAAGCTTTGCATGGTAGATGTTATAGTGCATAAAAGACATTATGCACTATAACATCTAGTAGCTATTTCATATGCTGCTTCACTAATGAGTGAACATTCCATGTACAAAGTATAGTTTATAAGTATAATGTTCATCTTTGGGATTTAAAACATGGCCAAGCAATAAAGTAGCACTTTATTGTGCAGTAGAAAAATGAATGTGGTGTTAGCCTTCTTTGCACTATTCCATACTTTGATTGATCTCCCCCCCCACTAAGAAGTTAATCAGTGCAACAGGATCTCTCAGAATTTTGTGATTCTTAAGATTAAAGATAAGCAACCAATGTACTGTGCGCCCCCCCCCCCCAAATTATTCCTATGCACTCAGTGAAAAATTCCAACTGTATATCCATATCTAACTGAAAGGGATAGACTTAATTTCCTGGCCACCATGTTTACCTGATATTACTACACTTGACTTATTGTGGAATTATGTGAAATACAGCCAAAGCCTTGATTAGTATGAATAATGAATCCTGTGAAACCATCGTATTAAACTAATTCATACTATTTGAAGCTATTATAACACAATGTATGATAGTTGGTCCCACCCCAATGAAAATATGCAATAAAAAATTAAGCACAATTGTTTTATCTGTTTATTAACATATATATTACCAAAGAATAATAAAAATGTATTTCTGATTCAAGTTTATTATAAACTAAGCAAAGAAAACGTTATTACATTTTATTAAAATATTTTAGCAGGCTATATTGAACTGTTTTCTTTAAGTCTTTGTACATGTGCTTGTATGAACTTTATCCATATCTTGGTTTATTTGCATGCTTCAGTCGACGTTGGGGGTTAGCATCCATAACTTGTTTTAAAGTTTTGAGTTTGAAATATTTTTTCGTATTCTTTGATGATGAATTCCTTCATTTGCACATTGTCTACTTCTTCAAACGCATGCTATTGATCTAAATTAAAGTTTCTACCAGTCATTTCTTCCGAGTGTGATTCAAGCAAGCCAAGGACATGTGTAGTGTTCAGTTCATCTAAACCAAGCCGTCTTCCAATGTCTGCTATTTCTTCAACAACTTGCACTTTGCCTCATTGTGCAAATAATTTTGATAGCTTGCAATTATTTGCAGTGTGGAAACAAAATGTGTTTCCACACTTTTCCACAAACAAAATGTGTTTCCACACTGCATGCATATTGCTTGCAGTTAATTCTTCCGAAGCATGGGAAATATTTTCAATTGCATCTTTGATGCTACATTTTTTCCAGAAGTCAATTAAAGAAATTACATTGTTGCCTGAGCAATTCCCTGTGCAAAAACTCTTCTTAGGTAGTAGGTTTTAAATGTTGTGATTATTCCTTGTTCCATAGGCTGCAATAAAGATGTTATGTTTGCTGGTAAAAAAAATTACTTACATTATTACACAGTGTACCCAAAAAAAAATTTTGAATGCCAAAAAACTGGAAGTAATCACTGAGAGCATGAGGATTTGATGAACGATAAACGAGCTTTGGTTTCAATTTAACCTCCTTCTGCTTTGCCTCCCATTAAGTGTTAAACGATCCTTAGCCACTTTATATCCAGGTTGACTTGTTTCTTTTTTGGAAATAAGTTCTGGAAGACATTCCTTTCCAAAATAATTCAGTTTCATCAGCATTAAAAATTTGTTGGTCTTTGTATTCACCTTCCTCCACTATTTTCTTCAAAATATTGGGACATTTAGCTGCAGCTTCTTTATCTACACTGGCAGACTCGCCAGTAATTTTAACATTATGCAATTGAATTTGATTTCTAAAACGGACAAACCAACTATTGCTTGCAGTAAAAGTTTCTTTAATTTCTGCATGAACTCCATTTTCTTTCACTGCCATAAAGACTCAAAGCTTTTGTTTGAATGTTTTTGGTTGCAGTCTTCCATCCATGCAGATAAGAGGTGCTCCATTTCTGTCATCGTAACACTTCTATTCCTAGTAGTTTGCAAGTCATAAAAAGCTGATGCAACTTTATCTTTTTCTTCTATTTCATCTGTATGTTTTATAATATTATGTACCGTAGATTCATGCATTCCAACATCTCGGCCTATTTTAGAATTGCTATTACCACATGCATGTCATTTTATTGCATCAAATTTTTGTTCTAATGTAATACAAGCCACCTCTTTTTTGCACTTGCATTATATGCACTACTAGTATTCTTCCATTTGTCCATATTTGCTAGGGGCAGTTGAATGAAATTTGAAATATAGTAGAGGATAACAAGTGGCAGCATGTCTTCACACAACAATATCCACATGGACTGACCAGTGAGCATTTGGTGCAACCAACATGTAATTTTTGGTGCAGTTTGGAAAAAAACTCTGTATTAACCAAATTTTGACTTGTATTAAATAAGGTCTGGTATCATTTTATAATTCATACTAGATTGAATTTCATACTATTCAAAATTTGTACTAATTGAGGCTTTGCTGTACATTGTATTCTGAACTTTCATCCTAGACTTATCAATTTTGAAGCAGCAGATTATGGACACCATTGCAACCATTATTACAGGGATGCTGAAAAATGTACAGAGGATGAAGTGGAATTTAACAACTGGCTAAGGGATCACATATGACCACTTACTGAGCTAATTATGAAATTTGAGAGTGATAAAATTTACATATATCTATTGTCATTTGTTCTGGTTTTAAAGTTTGAAATTGTGCCATTCTTTTGTGCACAACTTGTATATTTATGCATTGTGAACTGTGTAACATTTAGGCACAGTTTATAAGTTAATAAAACTTGGTTACATAATTATTTCTAAACAAATAAGACTTATAGTTTGAAGTAAACTTTTATAGACAGTATTCTATGAATTTGAGACTGTTTTCCAATAAATATTAATAACTTTACTATGAAAATCATATAATAATGTGAAAATTAAATTATTTTTTTTTTTTTATCTTTCCATCTCAGACAAGGGAAAATACAGAACTTTCTGGAATGTGTGATGAGCTGATAGCAAAAGTTGGAAGGCGCTGAAAAGAAAATTTGTACCAGCTATGAAGGAAATAGACTTGAACATGTACTAATCACTGTACTAAACATACACTGGAGCCCCTTCATTCTTAAATGTACAGTTCAATAATCATGGCTTCAGAAATATTGCATTTCCATTGATGTTACATATTTTGTGTACAAACCCAGTGTTGAATTACTATATTTTAGTTACATTTATTACAATAAATTTTTTTAATTAAAGAAATTCCTTGGCATGTCTTTAAAAACAATTAATCTCCCAATAAGACAATACCTTCTATAAAAGGGAAATATTTGGAGAGAGAGAGAAAAAAGTTGATCATACCAACTTAATTGATTTAGTATTAAAACAAGGTTATGTATTTGGAGAAATATACAGTATGGGATCCCATATTTGGAAGGACCTAAAATCTGGGAGATTTGACAATTTTTTTTAATTCAATGGTGATGCCATTCTAGTGTTACCCACCTGTCTCTCACCATATGGTTCACTGACCATTTTTTCCCCCTTTTCATGAAATCCTAATGGCTGCTAAATCTTAATTGATAAATAATTTGTTACATACTGAAGAACTACATTCAACAAATGCTTAAATTACTAAATTTTGTCTGCCATCCTGCTCATTCTCCTGCCCCATTTATATAGCCTTTCCTCAATGACTTACGGTAGCATACTGCTACAGATAAGGAAAAGTTCATTCTGTCATAAATGCTCCACCTGTGTTATGGCCATGTTTCTTGCACTTTGTCAGTAACGGCAAAGTGATGTGTCCAGTTTTTTCCATTGGCACAAGAGGAAGCTTTCAACTTCGTTCCTCTATGCAACCCATGGGCTGTTTAAAAAATTTCTGAACTAATATGTGACTTTATATAAGTTTGATCAGGGCTAAATGCACGACAACCCTGATATATAGCACCTTAGTATACCACAATTTCAGATATTCTGCAATGACAGTGTGATCATGTCCTGAAGAGGAATATAAAAAAAAGCAGTTTATGACAAACACAATCAGCAATGACAACAGCAAACACCATGGAGAGGGAACCAGTTAATGCAGTGTTTTCCAAATGCAGACTATTGAGCTACTGTATTCCCTTGTGGTAGTGTATTCTTCCAATTCAATAATTAATTTTTTTTTTTTTTTTATTATTATTATTATTCCAGAGTAATTACTGTAGATGTTCAGGTTTTCACCCACCTTGCCACAATTAGAGAAGCAAAAAAAAAAAAAAAATCCGGTACACCACTAACTGCACACTGGAAACTTACAAAAAGTAAACATTTTTCGTTTGAGAGAAGAAATTAGAACAGGCTACCCATTGTAATATATTCAATTATATATAATGCAAAGTGTGCATTGGGATACATCAATTGCATTGCTTGTTAGACAAAAAGTTTATTTATTTTTTTTTTAACAAGTACCTCTTTTTTTCTCTCTAATGTAATGGGAAAATGTACTTTATTCTTAGTTAAAACTTTACACTGCAATTGTTTTGGTTTAAAGTTAACTAAAACTATCACCTTTCAGAAAAGAACTGCAATATTGGATGTTGATACAGTTTCTATTGTTAAGCTCTGTTACTTTTGCAGTATCAAATGGAGAGTGAAAAGATAAGTTTCATTTGTGTTCCCTATCTAAACAAAAATAACTCACTGCAGCCAAGTAAGAATATCACCCATTCTAAAAGAATCTGATATGTGTTTCGGTCATTGCTACCTCCCTTCACTCAATAAACAAAGACGAGTCGGGGAGAAGTACTCTTACCAAACAATTGCCATCAACAGCCATGGTGTCACAGCAATTATCCCCCCCCCACAGAGAGAGAACTTGGAACTATGTAGATACATGCAAACATATTTCATTTTGAAAGGCTGAAAATGAAACAGGGTAATAAACTGTTTACAGTGAGATCCCCCTATGGTCTGCACTACACAACTAGTAGTTGATGGGCATGTGTGATATGATTACAGTAGGCATGATATAGCAAAATCTAACCTGTGCCATGAACATAAATGTATTCTTTCCATAGCTAATGTGGATAGTTTGCACACATTTTCTGACAACAAAATGTGCTCATTGCTTCTTGCCTTCATTGCCATAGGATTTAGCAATCCTATGGCATGCTAAATAGAAGCAATGAGCACACACCTATGATATGGGTGTGGGGAGGGAATCTAGAAATATGAAAATTAACCCATGCACATGCATGCTGAAATGAAATTGCTCACAATAAAAATGCTTGTTTGTCATTGCATATTCATGTTAAAAATTAGAATAAATTTTATTTCAGTCAATAACACAAGTGTCAAAAAGATATCCCCAACATCCACACGTTATATTGAAGTTGCATTGCACGTATTGATATTTAAGGGGGTAAAATCTTTTATTATATACTTTTTTTTAACAAATTTTTAAGATTTTTTACATACTGTACTCAACACTTTTTAGATAAAGTAAATCGTAATATATGGTTTTTAATTATTTATTTTGCATACATTGTAATTTTGCTTTCTAAGTACCCAAAATCCAGAAACCTCTGGTCCCAAGCTTTCTGGATAAGACGCCCAGTACAGTAATTTATTGGCAGTACCATTTAAGTACTCAGAATACAGGCAAGTCTGAAACTAGAGAGTGACTGGTTAGGTTGCTATTTTAATTGTGTAGTGCAGACCATAGGGCTGTGTAGTTTTGCTTTGCACATGAAGGCTGATCAAAAATTATCAAGCTCAAATGCATACCTGATGAACATTACCTATTATGTTATTATTGTGTATCCATGTGTGTGTGTGTGCCACAGATTCTATTGTCTCAGAATTTTAAGCATACTTTTGTAATGCATATCAAGGTTTGCTGAAACAAGAAGAAATTAATCACTTATAAGTTTATCAAATAGAAATCTGCTGTACACCAATGGAAACAGTGAAAGGAGTTGAAGGTGGAATTGGCTTTCTGGTCCATAATGATATAAAAAACAACATTTTGGAATTCAAAAGTACATCACCAAGGGTGCCAAGACTAATACCCAGGATTTCTAAGAGGTACAAGCTAAAGGTTATAATGATTTGTGCACCAACATCGAGCCACGATGATGAAGAGGTTGAAGAAATGTGTACCGAAATTGAGAATCTCCTAGATGAGCAGAAACCCACTACACTATCATTATGGGGGACTTCAATGCTAAGGTTGGAAAAAGACAAAACAGTGCAGAAAGGGGAACTACAGGAAATTTTGGAATTGGTGAAAGAAGTGAAAGACTTGTGGAATTTGCAGAATCAAGGATTGTCAGTAATGAACCCTTTTTTTCAAGAAAAGGGTGAACAGAAAGTGGACATGGAAGAGTCCTAATGGATTAACAACTAATGAAATCGACTTCTTCCTCACTAACAGAAGATATATCGTGAATGATGTTACCGTCCTGAACAAGGTAAATGTTGAAGTGATCACAGAATGGTAAGATGCACACTTGATACAGATGTAAGAAGAGAAAGGAAAAAACTGACTCCGAGTAAATAATACGAAGGTCTTTGAGATAACAGAAGAGGGAAAAAGCAGTATGTACTGGAACTTAAGAACAAGTTTGAGATTCTGCAGACTGCTCAGGATCAAGATATCGATGAGAAATATAACAACTTTCTGAAAGTGAAAGAGCCCAAGAAACCTATAGGTAAAAAGAAATCTAAAGAAGAAAAAATTAGCCAAACATTTGGTCGTGATGAACCGAAAGCGACAAATGAAGAGTAAGATAAACACTGATAAGGAGAAAATTGAGTATACTGAGTTATGCAAAGCCATTAGAAAGAGACTCAGAGAGGACATAAGAAGATTTAACACAAGAAAAGTAGAAAAAGCATTAAAGGAAAACAAAGGCCTTAAATCAGCAACCATGAGCAGTAATATACAGGGTGTCTCAAAAATATTGGTACAAACGTTTAGAGGAGGTAGGTAACATCTAAAGGAATGTGAATCGCATAGGAACCCATAACCAGAAACGTCACGGGAAAGTAGTAGCAGAGGCACAAGAAGCAGAAATGACACAAGACAGTAATTAGTGGCAAACATTTATTTGACATAATATTAACAATGGAGTAAGAGATGGATGCATTTCAAGATGTTACAACAGATGCTTGAAGGTTCCACCATGAGACTCAATGCATGCATGCCACCGACGCAGCGTGGATTGGCGGACACGGTTGAACACACCTAGTTTCTTTGACAGTAGCAGCAGCGCAGACGAGTCTCGCCACAAGATCCATTTCCGTCTCCACAGGCGATTCAAACACGATAGATTTGAGGGCTCCCCACAGAAAGAAATCAAGGCTCAATAAATCAGGGTCCACCACGGCCATTCCATCGACGCCCAAAACGCCTGTTCAAATGGTCACACACCTTATGGGCAGGTGTCCCCGTCGTGTTGAAACCAAATGTTGCGTCTCGCATTTTCTGGAACATCGTCAAGTAACCCTGGTAGAACTTGTTCAAGAAAGATCCAATATTTAGCGGAGTTCAAGAGGGATGGTAACAGGTATGGGCCGACTAAGCAGTCACCGACCATACCTGCCCACACATTTATTGCGAAGCGATGTTGTGCCACATGGGGGTGCACACCGTGTGGTCCCTCTGCTAATCCATACACTAGGTGCATGTCTGCCAGCTCTCAGTTCATATATCGATGCATGCTCATCGTGCAGAGACTACTGCTTGAATGAGTAAACCAGAAATTTTCCCTCTCACGAACTGATGAACAGCACTGTGTACCGACTTATGGTGACGTTTCCGGTTATGTGTTCCTATGCGATTCACATTCCTTTAGATGTTACCTACCTCCTTCCCCTAAAACGTTTGTACCAATATTTTTGAGACACCCTGTAGAAAGCCAAATGATACTGAAACTGAAGAATAGCGATGGAATGATGCCAGCAATAGGGAAGATGGATCACGAATTAGTAACACGTATGACATACCCGATATTCTTCCTGATTAGGTAGACCACGCGTTGAAGAATCAGAAAGCCCCAGGGAAAGATGAAGTTACTGTAGAGTTGTGAAAATTGGGAGGAAGAGATATGGCACAAAAACTGGCAAGACTTCACAAATTGCTTAGAAAAGATGTGATGCCTAAGGAGTGGAATAATGCAATCATAGTTAAATCCAAAATTGGAAATTATAGACCAATTAGCTTGTTATCCCACATCTACAAGTTGTTCACAGGGGTCATTACTAATAGATTAAAAAGAATACTTGATGAGAATCAACTGAAAGAGCAAGCTGGCTTTAGGACAGGATTCTCAACTATGGATCACAGCTAATAATGGAGAAAGCAAATGAATATAGAACACCATTATGCCTGGTATTTGTGGATTATGAAAGGGCATTTGACTCCACATATTTGATAAATGCTCTTTGCTCCATTTTCAATTTTCTGACGACATGCACAAAACTATTACTCTTTCTGTCATAAATCATGAACTACTGACCGAACAAGTTTCAACTTGTCCAGTCAGTAGTTCGTGATTTATGACAGAAAGGTGACCAGACAAGTTTCCAATTAGTTGCACTCATTGGGTGCAACTAATTTGGCCTCTTACATTAATACTAAATGCAGAGTGCATGCAGTCTCATTATTTAACTGGCACACTGTTTATACAGCATAATCCATTACAGATGGGATGGTTGCACTTCAGTGGTCACTGAGTATATAAAAAAAGTTTATTAATTACATTTTCTCTGACTGAGCAAACTTTTCATTCATATCAGTTTGAGTCAAGGCAGTGATGAGAACTTAACACCATTTCAGCTGAAATAGTCTTATTAGTGTTTTCACCCCACAAGCAAAAAAAAATAAATTTTAAATAAGTTGGTTCAAACAGGTGATGAAAAAAACGCTTTTCATTTTTTTTAGTGTTCAGTAGATTCTTCCTAAGCTGCAATGCAGTTTTTGTAACAGTGTCCAAGTCCTTTTACATTGCAATGTCAAAGCATACATTAACTCTTTTGCATGAAATTTTTTCCAGGTCTGGTAAACAAAGCTGTGACTGAAGATTTCAAACACTGCATCTACAATGGCAGATATTGCAACAATAGATCTGCTGTTGTTGTACCAAATCAACTAAGGCCATGAGGTATCAACTCATCTGTAAACTGCGTATTCTCTGGTTAGTTTTGATATGAAAAACATGCAACCTTCAACTCAAGACCCAACTAATTGGCTTCATGCAAAAAAAAAAACCCAAATCTTTTTCGCACAAGTGGATTGAAGCATCTGCAATACTTGTTATTCACAAGTATGGCAATGGTGCATTGTCCTGGTAAAAAAGAATGCACAATTTCCCTCTCTGTTTCACCTTGGTGTCTTTACAACAGTGATTATTTTTAATTGTGCATAACATTGTGATTACAGCTGTATGCTCAAGGTAATTAATAAAACATCATTCCCTAAGCAACCCAAGAAAGTGGGGGCATTACCTGGGCTTGCTTACCAGGCAATGTTGAATTTCTTAGGTGACATTACATATGCTTAGTTATACTTTGAAGATAATTTCATGAACCCACGTTTTATCCACAGTTAGGAATCCCTTAGGATTCCATCAAAATTTCTCCACAAAATATTCTGATTATCTTCATATAGTAACTTTTCTAGTCACTGGTTAACATTTCTCAGGTTCAAATAATCTGTCAATATACAATGCCTTTAGTTATGCTAGACTTTTTTTCATTACCACTTTACCACCATTTCTGATTTGTCAGAAGATGACTGGAATGGTAATCATCTTTACACTACTCTCTTCCAAAGGTTAAAAGTGTACTACTAAACAAAAGTAGAATAGGCCTCTAGTATTATCAGCATGAAACTCAGTTGCAGACACTTGATAAGTGGCAAAATTTGATTTCTTAACATCAGCAAAGATGTAAACATCTTTGTTGATTGGTATGTGTACATCTAAATCATTCTATAAGCTCTTTTTTTTTTTTTTTTAACTCAACTCATATGTATCCAATGAAATAAGGTTTAAAAGTTACTAATGTTATAAATTTTCTAAAGCAGTTTGACTGATCCACAAATTTTCATCTCTGGGAGGTTGCTAGACATGTGGAAGACCTATATACAAAGGGTACTAGGAAAGTTTTGCAATATGATGCAGCAATGAATCACAGGAAGCTGCTTGTTGCTGCATGTTGAGACATGTTCATACGTGCATAGTAGCCGCCGCGCCAAGTCGATGGGCTCAGTTATTCATTAGTAGTGAGAGTGTAAAGTGCTTGCGATGGCATCGTGGTCATCACGAAATGAGATAAGGACAGTTTTGCGGTATAATTTCCTGTGTGGTTTAACCATAGACCAGTGCTTAGAAGAAATGACTCTTGCACTAGATGATGATTGTCCACATCGTACAACGATATTCAGGTGGTATAGAGAATTCCAAAGGGGAAATTTCACTCTGGAGGATTCTGAGAGGCCGGGAAGGCCACGAACGTCAGTTACGGAGGAAAACATTACTGCTGTGAGGAAAATGCTTGACGAAAACAGCCGAGTGACCTACCAACAGATAGAGGATACTTTGGGCCTAAATGCACCAGCAATTCGTTCGATTCTGCAAGATCATTTGCACGTGAAGAAACTTTGTTCTCTCTGGGTGCCGCATCAACTGACTGAAGAGCAGATGACACGACGTGTGACTTGGTGCCGGGAGATGTTAAAAAAGTTTGATAAGGGACAATCTCGGTATGTGAACAACATCGTGACAGGTGACGAGACTTGGCTGTACCATTACGATCTGCCGACCAAGGCTCAAAACAAAGTTTGGGTCATTGATGATGACGACACACCCGTAATTGTCAGAAAATCCCGATCTGTAAAGAAGAAAATGATAGCTGTATTTTTCAAATTGAGTGGAATTGTGGAACGTGTCGTTTTGGACACGCAGAAGACAGTCACAGCTAAGTGGTATACTGAACAATGCCTGCCTAAAGTCATTGGATCTATGAAGAACGTGCGGCCAAAGTCAAGAATGGACACCTGGTACCTCCATCACGATAATGCTAAAGCTCACCGCGCCAAAGCCTGCACCGAATATTTGACCACGACAGGACTGAAACTTCTCGAGCACCCTCCTACAGTCCAGACCTTGCTCCCTGCGACTTTGCACTGTTCCCACATGTGAAAATGAAGCTAAAAGGGAGGCGGTTTTCCAGTGATGAGGACCTTCTACGGGCTTGGGACGAGTGTGCTTTACTCCCTAGTGAAACTTGGCAGAACTGGTTTAAAGATTGGTTTCGGAGGATGGAGAGGTGTATTGAATGTAGAGGAAATTACTTTGAAAAAATTAAATAAACAAAGCTGTATTGCAAAACTTTCCTAGTACCCTTTGTAGTTGTCTAAGTAATCAAGAAATATTCCTCTAAATCTCTTTTGAACTTCAGACCAATTTCTATCTCCTCTCTTGTAATGAATAGAAATACTTCTTAGAATAACATTGCCACCAAAGTCTTCTGAATTTTTCCTACCCACAGCCATTATGCAATCAGAAGGTGTCAGAGGATCTGAAACATTCTTATTAACTAGAGTCATGACTGTTAATATTAATGCATGTCTAAAACCCCTCCTTAAATTTCAATATTAAGGGTCAAATTCTCTCAATGCTAACTGCATTTACACTTTATCTGGTATTCCTCAAGTCCTTATAGTCTGTAGAAATATTTGTAGTATCTTGTCTCAATTCAAAGAACTTAATTTTCAGCCTATGTAGTAACGTTCATTCCCTTTTCTTAAACGCACTTACCTTTCTCAGCATTTCATCAACCTATGGTTGTTAGTTAAACATCTTCAAATTATTTTTTTCTTAACAAAACTCCTGACCAATCTAACTATTATGCTTATTAGTGCCATCGTTGGCAACAAACCGTTTTAATGGACACAGGTCATTCTTAAAATCATGCCTGACAGAGCCATGCTTATTCTAATATTTCTTAATAACCAAAAAATCTACTTTTTCAGCACTGAATTTAGTGATGGCTCTATCAAATTTGTAATTATACATTGGTGTTAACTGACATTTTTGTAAAATCCTACTGCCCATATTGTTTGTTTATTATTGTTAAGTAATATTTTTCATGTTGCACTAAGAAATATAATGTACAAGCAACCCAAAACTGAACTGTGTTTTTAAATTAACAAAATCTAACTACTTGTGGCACTTGTCTATCAAGGAATATTAAGACAGAAAAAAATTTATAAATAAGAATATATTTATTTAAGTTCATTCAATGTGAATGAAGATACAAATCATGACAATTTAACTCAGAAGTCTGACTTGATCTTTATGTATCTTCAACTTTGGATTTCTTGAGATCTTCTTCTGAAACTTTGCTGATAGTTCATTTTCACTCAGTGGTTTACTTTCACCATCACAAGAAAAATACACTGAAAAGACCTATTAAAAATATGGAAAATATTTTTTAAAATTTATTTTTAATTCAACATGGCTATAAATAAGACCATTATTTGTAGGCATGAACGTTATATACCTAGTCATGAAACAAATACCATTACACAAGTGATGACAACACAATTGAATATACAAACAAGCTGCAAGCATAAGGACTATACTAGACAAGCACAGCATCAGCAATGCCTTCTAATCACCAGTTTTACAGGAAGCAGGGTAAAGGCATGCAAACTAGACAGGCACTTTAAACGCCACGTAGGACGACGTAAGCTGGCATAAAATGCCTACCAATGCCTTCGGACATGTTACAAGCATGTACATCTTGGCATTTGCATAGCCTGAGGAGACATTCTCCCCATGTATGGGGTGGTTGGCCTTAATTGGTTTGTTAATTGTACCTTGGGGAAGACTATGTTTGACACAGAGGAGTTTATTTGTGAGGTGGAAAGGAGGCCTCCCTTATACAACACATCATTAAAAGACTACTCCAGCAAAGAAATAAAGGCAAAGTGTTGTATTGAAATTGGAAAAGAAATGTTTCTGAACTGGGATGAACTATATAATGATATCAAAAAGCTCATTTCTGAACCTTATATTTATTGTAAATATTACTTCTATTTTAGTACTGTTTCATTAGTTAACGAAATACAAGTTTGCTCACTTGCAGAGTATTTATTGGTAGATTCCTCTAGTTATCTGTATACGAAATCATGCATGTATATAATTTAAGTTAATAAAGAACCATATTATTATTAAATAAGATCAAAACAGTAATCGGAAAACTCTTGAATATCTTAAAAAACTCTTTTGAGGAAAGACAGATGTAGGATAGATGTGCGGAAATTTGCCTTTAGCCAACGGGTGGTTGGTAGGTGGAACAGACTTCCATCGCTTGTCGTGGAAGTTGATAGCCTAAATAAGTTTAAGGCTCAGCTGGACAGGTATTTCGAACGAACAGAGGGGTGAAGTGGAGGTGGTTATTTTTTATTTATTTATTTTACTTTATTTTTTTTTGGCTGATGCTGCATAAGCTTGCTTTCTTGCATCAAATGCCTCTACTAATGCTATCCACTGAAACAGTACAACTAATGTTGGCGTTAAGAATCACGTGCAGCCTGTCTTCTTCCGAAACAAATGTTGAACCTTTCCTTTCAAACATAACTTCAGTGTCTTTCTCTTTTTTGAAAAGTATTATAAAAGCACACAGTAAGCAACAAAGTACAGAGTTTTTGCCAGCATGATATATGGGAAAATAAATGCACGCAACTGTTTCTTGCATAAAAAACATAACCGAAAGAATTGCAATGGATTGTTTTTGAAAAACAAAAAGATTGTACTTCCTTTTTTCAATGTGTATTGCATCTACTAACACAAAATAGAGGAAATTCATCTATTGAAAGTCATATTGGAAATGGGAAAATGTAGTGTAAACCTGATAACACTGCAATGCGCATTTAAAAAAAAAAAAAAAAGTCTGCTTTATTGTAATTATTTTTACAGAATAATATCGGTGCAGCACGTTTTCTGTTTGTATATTTGATCTAGCAAAATTTCAAGAAAATATTTCTATTGATAGCTGCAGTGCAAACTTCGAAAATTTGTGCCTTTGCATGAGCATTCGTAAAATCAAAGACCTTTAAAGAATTTTTAGCTATATTTAAATGCTTTATTGACTTAATTGTTATATTAAATTATTTTCTATAAGTAGCTTATACACCTAGTCAAGATCCTTGGTTTATTCTGAATTTAGATAGCGAGATTTTGGAAGTTAATTAATACTTAGTGTCTGTAGATTTACCGTTTGTAACTTACCACCATATACGATACGTTATATACTGTACTAGATAGCATTAGCTTAGTGTCGTATAGTATATAATACAGTCGATTCCAGTTATTTTGGATACATTGAGACTAGTGCATTTTGCCCCAATTATGCAAAGTTTCACTTAAATAGTTAAAAATACAAGTTTACGACTGATTTTCTGTATGATCAAATCACATTACGATGGACTCACCATAGTAAAGTACCATTAACTATACAATATGTAGTAAGCGCCAGTCATTGTGATCACATTTGTGAATTAAAGTTTAATTCTATTAAACAGCGATTCTAATTAACAAAAAAAACAGGAGGAATATTATCCACAGGCTATAAAAGTGAAGATATACTGCATTAAGTACAAATTTAGACTTACCAAATTAAAAAGTTAAATGATACATGAAAATCGGAAGAATATTTTCCACAGGCTAGCAAAATAAAAATAAATTTACGCTTACGTGCATAGCTTAATTAATACGTACTGTAACATGTACAAACAGGAATACCTTGCATAGTGTGGTTAATTCATGCCAAAAATATATCGCACTGATCGAGGTATTAGTATGTATTTTAATGCAATGCGTTCTGACAATTTGATTATATGGGTTGAGTTGCAAAAATATATGGGTGTTTGTTTACTATAAATTGATGCACACGAAGTTCTTGCAAAAAAAGGTCTTCCAGAGCTAGGTTCGTCTTCCACTCTCATGGCCATCAAAAAATGCTTTGTCACCTAAAACCAGGCTTATGGAGAGCATGCTCTCCATAAGCCTGTTTTAATTTTTCGTAAGTTTCTGTTGCATTTTTGTTAAGTTTGATGCAAAATTTGAGCATGCAATGCTGCTAGAGATTTCGTTTTTCCATTTTCATAACGCGTCACTACTACACACACTTACACAACTCGCTGTCAAGTCAGATGTGTTAACCCCATCAAGTTGAAACTTGCACTGAACATCAAGTAAGAATGTACGTCTCGGTTGGTGTTGGAGATGTGGCTACAGTGTTGCCACTTTTTGAGCCACACATTCAGTCTCATTACTTTTTTGACACACCTCATATTTTATTGCAGCTAAGAACATTAAAAAAAAAGGTAATATATTTTTCTCCTTTTGTGCTATTAATGATCAATTAAAAAAAAAAAGAGAGAGAGAGAGAGAGAACCCCTAATTCTGGCTATGCTCTAAAATTACACTTTGGTCAGGGTCGTTTTCTTTTTTTTTTTACTAACAATATTTATATCACATTTCATTTTTACAGTGAATGAATATTATTTATAGGTGGTTGTGCTATAAATTTTTAGTTCAATGAAAATAGCCTTGTGAAATTTATGTAGAGTTTTAACACTTCGTGTGTCATTACTGTTCCTTCCTACAGAATATTGTAGTGTACAAATGTGTGCCAACAGGCACACACACACACACACACACACTTGTATACTACAGTACCTGTTGCGCAGGCAGAAAAACCTAGACCTCATGGCAAACTCTACTCACTTGAGGTTGGTTGCCTGGATTTAAGAAATTGAGTTCGGACAAACTGAGATTGCTTCGTGAACACCAAATGTCAAGCAGGACCAACATTAATTACCAGAATTATAAGTGTTATTTTTTTTATAGTGAATATGCCTTACTGAGTACTGAAAAAAAAAATTATGAAAATTTTATTTTGGTAACTGTGCTATAAATGTTTAAAGGGTTCCTTATCAGAAATATTCCCATTTGGTCCCATTTTTTTTAATAACTGCTGAAGCTGTAATGTTACTTTATATTTTTAATACTGGAGTTGGTACAGTATAGTTTCTTATTAACAGAAAAACTGGCTTTCTATTTAAAAGCATTAAAAATTGTGTGGTGGTATAGTCCAGGTGCACTGGAACTTTCTGATGAGTGCTTACTCAAGGATTAAGAAATACGTTCTGATCAGCTGAAACAGTTAAAAAAAAGTTACTGCAGTTAAGGTCATTATTTAAAAGCATATAGTGAATTCATTAACTGTACATTTTCATCATTTTGTCATCAGGGTTCAGCTGCACAACATAAACTGCAGTCATTATCAACCCAATGCGGGATGGAAGCCTCCTCAACAACTCATGCTGAGGGAAATGGACCATAATCTGCAAAGCTGGTCCAGTGCGGGTTGGCAGATCGACCGTATTTAGCAGTCAGGGGCTTGAACCCCAGTCTACTCAAAGAGTGTGTGCTACTGCACTCCCGCTCCTGACCACTTGGCTATGGGTGTATACAGAATGAAATATTCATTCATTACCAATTTGGACAGGCACCTATAAAGTTTGGGTGTAGTGAACAGGTTTGTACAATAAAAAGGTTATGAAGTAAAAGCATCCACTTTCTTTCTGATATTTTAGCTTACGTACTGCAACTGAAGAAAAATCATGTACTTCTCATGTGGGATTCACTGGCCAAATATTTGACACTGAGTCAAGATGTCCTTTTACATTGAATGCGCTATAACAATTTAAGCATACTGTATGGGATGATATTTAATGACATGTTGCTTTAAAAAAGATTTTGAACTGCTGTGCAGTACAATAATTTTTCTCTTTTTTAAAGTGACATGATGTGGCTTGTGGTAATACTGAGCTACATTATTTCAAAGTCATAAGGCATTAAATAAAATTATTACATCACATATATTTACCTTTTTCTTCAACCTTTTAATTGGCAGCTGTTTATCTTCTTCCTGTCTTAAAATAGCCTTAATTACTCTGTGCCATTTGAACCTTGTCCTTCCATTTTTTGTTTCTAAAAAGACTGCAGAAAAATAATTACCTGATTTAGAAAAGGTGAAACTTAATATGAATAAAATTTTTAATGGCAGTTTAACATATTTTTGATAAGTGGAACAGGACCAGGGTATGTCTGCCAGGGGCAAAAGTTGATGATGTATATATCATCTTTTAAGGGCACAAAAGGTGATATTGTTGTACAAGTTGAAACTAATGACATTAAGAGTAAGAGAGCTGCAGATTTACTCAACAAGCACAGGTCAGTGTTAAAAAAAGTCACGAGTTAGGTTTGAATGTGAAAGTGTCTGCAATTCTGCCCAGACACAATAGGAGGGAGTATATGATGAGAGCCTGTTTGATCAATTCAGCCCTGGAGAGATTGTGCAAGGCTCAATTTTTTTCAGTCTGGTCTGTGCTTGTTGACAGGAGAGACTGCTTCTACAGGGATGGGGTACACTTAAATAGAAAGGGTGCAAGAATATTTGCTGATACTATTGAGGCAGTGTTAGGTGGATTGGAAAACTGCTGGCTTGGGGGAATACACAGAGTAAAAGGTTAACAGTGGCTGCAGGCATAGGCAAAAGTGATTCTTGCACTGCTTCTATTAGAATGAGCAGTAGCCTGGAAAGCAAGGCAATGGAGATTTCCAGCTGCTGGGAGTCATAGTGGAACAAATAAATACATGAGCTGTGTTAGGGTAACTAAGAGTAGAAACAAGTGCATGTATACTTGCATGTACACCAAATGCTAGGATTATAGTTAATAAATTTGATGAGCTTGAAGTGCTAGTTAAGACATCAAAGACAGATATTGTTGGGATATCAGAGACATGGTGTCACACAGACATAAGCAGTGCAGAATTGGAATTTCGAGAGTACAATGTGTACAGAAAGGATAGACAGGACAGGAAGTGGGGAGGAGGAGGAGGAGTTGTGCTGTTAGTTAAGAAACACAAAATCTAAGGAAGTGCATCCAATTGATGTTGGTGGACAATGTAATGTTGAGTCTGTTTGGTATGACATAAGCACTGGGAAAAGAAAAATGAGAGTAGGTGTGTGTGTTATAGACCTAATGAATCTGATGAGTATAATGAGCAATTGTGCAGAGAAATAGAGTGGGCCAGTAAATCAGAATGTCTTATAATGGGGGATTTTAACTTTTCAGATATTGACTGGAACTTGTGGGCTGGTCACTCGCACACTAGCAAGACGTTTGTGGATTTATCTGATTATAAGCAGTGATTATTCATGTATTAATAATTTGCAGATAAAGGAACCACTGGGTGAAAGTGATCACAATGTAGTGATGTGGGAATTACTTAAGGATGTAACTACATCAAGGCTAAAGGGAAGGGCTTTTGCTTTCATAACGGTGACTACAGGGGTCTCAGACAGTTTTTAAATTCTGTTCAGTGGGATCAACTGATGATGTTACCAACATTGAATTCTAAATGGAAAGCCTTCATGGACTTAATTTTCGAGGCTACTAGGCTTTTCATTCCAACCAAGAAATACTGTTCAAAGTTTAGACCTAAATGAATGTCAGATGAACTAATGAGGTTCGTGGCAGAGAAGAAAAATGTGTGGGATGCATATAAAGTATCAGGTGACACAGAAGCCTATGGCAGATATAAACTAGCCTGTAATCAAGCCACAAAGGAGGTTAGGCAGGCAAAGGCAGATTAATCCTTGGCAAAGGATGCAAAGAAAAACAGTAAATAGTTCTTTACTTATGTAAAGGCCCCTCCGTAGCCGGGTGGGCAGGAGCAGTGCATACCACACGCTTCTTGATTAGACCGGGGTTCGAGCCCGTGACCACCAAATACGGAGGATGCGGAAAGGTCAGGGAATGACCACCGCATATCGCGGAGCAATATGGCCTTAGTTGCTAATGCTCCTAAAATGCAAATAACAAACAAACAAACTTATGTAAACTCTAGAAGGAAAGGGATGACTCAGATTACACCACTTAACATAGATGGGTTGACTACTGATGATCATGTTCAGGTAGCTGATAAACTGAATGAGTATTTTGCATCTACATTCACGCATGAGAAGTTATTCAATGAGGGGAATGCCAGAAGTTTATCAATCTCTAACAGGGAGCTAAGTGATTTTGTAATAACTGAGAGAAAAGTGGAGGAAAATTTGTTGAAGTTAAACATAAAAAGGCACCTGGGGTGGATGGGATCTATCCAGTTATATTAAAGGAGGCAGCAAAGGAAGTAAGCAAACCCTTAGCCATAATTATGAAAGCTTCCTTGGACTCAGGGGAGGTCCCCATGGAGTGGAGGTGTGCAAATGTATCATTAATTCACAAAAGGTGACACAGGTAACTATAGACCTGTTAGTTTAACTTGTGTTCTGGGGAAAATAATGGAATCACTGGTTAAAGAAGCATTGCAGAATCATCTAGACAAGACTGCAGTAATAGTTAAGACACATCATGGGTTTGTTAAAGGGAGGTTATGTCTAACCAATTTGATTGGATACTATGATGTGGTCACAAAGGAACTGAATGCCAAAAATAATTTTGATATAATATGCTTGGAATTCAGGAAAACCTTTGATACTGTTGCACATGGAAGACTGCTGTACAAATTGGAGAGGTGTGTCATTAAGGGTAAGTTGCTACAAGGGATAAAGGGATGGTTGAGAGGGAGATTACAGAGAGTGGTAACCAATTGACACTGCTCTTCGTGGACAAATGTTATTAGTGGAGTTCCCCAGGGTTCAGTGTTGGGCCCATTGTTGTTTTGTATATTTCTCAATGAAATTGATGAAGGTATATCAGGTTTAATGTCCAAGTTTGCAGGTGATACAGAGGTTGGCAGGGTTGTTGATCACAGTAAAGTGAGTATGCTACTCCAACTGGATCTATATAAGTTGGGCAAATGGGCTGAAAAGTGGCAACTGAAGTTTAATTTGACAAATGCAAAGTACTGCATATGGGTAGCAGTAACCGAAGAGAAACATACAAACTGTGTGGTACTACACTGAAGGAAGTAGAAAGTAAAAAAAGACCTGGGGGGGGGGGGTAATTGTGCAGTCAAATATGAAGTTTGCTGAGCAGTGCAGAGGGGCTGCCAGGGCAGGTCATGGAATCTTGTCAATGATATATAGGAATTTTGCCAGCAGGGACAGGGAGGTGATTATCCCGTTATACAAGACAATGGTCAGGCCACACCTAGAGTACTGTGTACAAGTCTGGAGGCCTCATTTTAGGAAGGATGTAGAGTTGCTAGAATGAGTACAAAGAAGGGCAACAAAGGGGTGCTTTTACCAAGAAAGGCTTAAGTTCTGCAAATTGCAGCACTTGGAGAGTAGGCACCTGCGAGGTTATCTGATTGAGATGTATAAGGCCTTGAATGGGTTGAGCAAGCTGAATGCTGATGGGATTCTTCCTCTTGCTCAGATTAAGAACCTGAGGGGGCACAGATTCAAGTTGAAGAAAGAAAGTTGTAGAATAGATGTGTGGAAATTTGCCTTTAGCTAGTGGGTGGTAGATTGGTGGAACAGACTTCCATCTTTTGTTATGGAAGTTGATAGCCTATATAAATTTAAGGCTGAACTGGACAGGCATTTGGAACAAATGGAGGGGTGAAATGGGAGGGTTTTTTTTTTTTTTTTTTTGCCTGATGCTGCATAAGCTTGCTTTCTTGCATCGTATGCCTCTACTAATGCTAATATTTACAGTTAAATCCATGTTGGCTACAACTTCTTCACAAGAGAAAGTTACAATGCATCCAAACATCATATTTTATATTAATTCAGTAGCTGAACACAGTCCAGGGTAAACATTAAAGGCAAAATTCTTTTTATAACAATTATTCTTTTCTAAATTTTTTTTTTTTTTTTTTTGGGAGGGGAGATTATATTTGCATACATATCAAGTCCATAATTTTGCAATTAAGTGTGGCTTGGTTTTTAATATCCTGTCAGATAGACAAACATCTGGAGCCAATTATTTGGAGCAAACATTGTTCCAGAAGCCCTGTGTTGAAATGCAATTCCATAATTTGCTGCACTAGCTGGTGGACATACTGATTTCAAACAATTCAGTTTTGTTATCATCATGGTACTTCTGTTCACGTTAGCCAGGGAGACCAATGAAACTTGAATGGAAACTAAATAAATAATTACCATCAAAATGAAAGAGAAACTATTTTTATTCGTTTGGTTACATCAACAGCCATGGAGGAAGTTCTGTGGGAGTGGGAAAATGAATGTTCAAAAAATAAAAATTCAAATTTAAATACTTTCATCACATTCGTTTGCTGTTACTTTATTTGTTTTACTATATTTTAGTGTTGAGGCATTTTTTACTCCAACATGTAAATTACAGTTCAATTTATGTATTAACAACACTGAAGAGGGTTCTAAGATTGGAACTGAAATGTATGGTTTTATATTATTTACTAAATTTTGACAGTTCTGATTAAATTTCTTTCCAATGAATTTTTTGTAATAATAATAAATAAAATACCAACAGAAAATTATGTTTAGTGTACTATTTCTGAATATGGTAAACCCTCTGTTTGCAAGGGATACATTTCAGGATATTGCTACAAATATTAAGATGAAAGCCTTGTGGAAAAGCTAGTTAGATGGACCTTTATTAAGCAAATTAAGGCAAACATTCTTAATCAATCAATCATTATATTTAGAGTAATTCATCTTATATTCATGTTAAATTAGTATACTATTATAATTAGCTGTCCCAAACTAAAAATGGAAAACAACATACCATTTTGATTCTCTTCATCATCGGCTTCATCTTCAGACACGGACAAATTACCATTCTGTGATTCTGTTTTTTGCTTTTTACTTTTATTCTGGTAGTTTGAATTAGAAAAAAGTTCATTTTCAGGAAGAGCAGAATTCTCAGAATTCTTATGTTTTCTTTTCTTAGCTTGATTATTCAAATTGTGTGGATGACTTCTTGAGTCTAGACTGACATTCTTACAATTCTCATTTTCAGCATTACCCATTACTTCTGATGGTGCATTATTTTTTTCACTCTTTTCCTGAAATATAAATTTGTTTAGTATATTATAGAGAAGGGTAGTCTTATATATTTTTATATACAGTAATACCCCGAAGTTACGCGATAGGTGGGTCCGACGAAAATCGCGTAAGTCGAATTCGCGTAAGTCGGGGTACAACTTTGCATATAAATACATATAAATTTTGCTTAATTGGGACCAAGGACTAACAAAAACACTAGTTTAGAAGAAAAATATTAATAAAATTGCAGTTCTTTATACATATTAATACAAAATATGTATTAAAAAACAAATGACTTACGTTAAAAAGTTATTTCGATGTCGATGGCTTCATAAAATCTAACAAATTCGTCTGACGACACAGCGCGTTCTTTTTTACACCCAGAATTTCTTCGTAGCAAGCTAATAATTTTTTTATTCCTTGCTTTGTAGCTATAACGCATTCTTCGTTGGAGTCTATGTTTTCTAAAATTTTTAAGCCCTTTACAATTGAGCCCTTTTCAATTTTCAACCTGTCAAGTTTGCAATTGTCATGTGCTTTTTGCCATTGCTTCGTTTAGGCCTGTAGCACGTGCAATATCACATGGTCTTTCATTTCGCTCAAAGCGTTTCACAATTTTATATTTTTTCTCTATCGACAGAGGCGGACTGGCCATAAGCCTTACCGGGGAAACCCCGGTGGGCCAGTGTGATTTTGGCCATAAACCATAGTATGAGGCCACTATAAATTTTTCCGGGTAAGAATTTTTGATCCAGTCCGCCTCTGTTTATCGATAATTGCTTTTCTTTTTCTCTCTGAATCTGCAGTGTCTTCACCAGGACGCTTCCTTTTCACACCTTTTAATTAAGTATTTTACTCATTTTTAGGGAATAAAGCACAATTACAAAACGAGGAGGCACGCTTGATACGCATAAACAAAGCATGTAGCAACTGAATAAACAACACCATAAAGGCAGAGATACACTATTAACACCTCACATTTCTAGGGGTTACTACCATAAAACAATAAAAATCCAGTTGCGTTTCTGCTAGTGAAATCTGTTATAAACTGGTAGTAAACTCGATCTAATTGCATTTGCGATTATACCGATAGCTGGAATTGTGTTGGTTTTTGCGTTATTATGGTGAAATGTGTTTCCCCTTCACTGATATAAAAAACATAAAAGCAGCAAAGTTGAATTTTGTTCATCTTTTGCTCTCATTCTCCGCCGTCTCACCGTATATCGATAACATATGAAAAACGACCTTGAAGATAGTGGGCGGCAGCGTTGCCAAACGAAAAAATCAAGAACCGCGTAACTCCGAGTTCGCGTAAGTCGGGGTATTACTGTATACTAACTGTGGTATTCATTATGTATTATCACAAAAAATTAATTAATAAATAAAATAATAGCAAGAAATACATTTTAAGTTAATATACAGTATCCCAGGAGATAGCATGTTTGAAAATTCCTATTTTTGAAGATCGTATATATAGCCTAAGTATTTTCAAGGGCAATTAATTTTTATTAAATAATACAGTAGCTCTAATCCCTATAAGCTCTAGTAACCAACATTAAGCCAAAATGCTAACCTGTATTACTGGAAAGGTAGAGTGGGTACGTACTTGACTAAGCAAAATGTCATGAGTTCAAATGCTGCCTCCAGTACAGGTGTTGCAATTGTCCAATTTTTTTTTTTTTCTAAATGAAGTATAAATAATGCAATAGCATTTCAGCAATCAAATTTCCCTAAAAACTGAACGCTGAAATGCTATTGCATTATTGCATTATGGTACTTAATACTGAATATCTTGCAAAATCAACGATTTTATATTAAAAATACATAATAACAATGGTATACAGTCCAAGAAAAATGTAAAACAGAAAGAAATTGATGAATTTCTTTGTTAAATTGTTGAAATTATTAATGGAACATAATGCATAAATTTGGCACCTGTGGTGCTTTTTTTTTTCTTTTTCTTTAAGTGCAGCCAGCCTATTTTTTCTCTACCCTGGTATGGTTGACTACTCTCAGAAAAACATTCAAAAGGTTACAAATTTCTGAGGTTTCACTGTATTATGCAGTTTAATGTATGAAGTATAGGAAAGTAAAGGACAACCTCAACAAAATTACTGTGTAATACCACATAAAAATGGAAATCACTACAAATTGTAACAGTTTAAACAATTTGACTTAAAGCAGTCATTAAACAGTGCCAATGTATTGGTATTAACAGCTCCCAAGCATATGCTCATAACTGTATGTGCACCTTAGAAGCATGTTTCACAGGCCAATTTGCATATTGTGCAGGGCTGAAAAACCCAGAATAAGTTGCAGATGAACCTATTCTTTTCACCTGAGATCAGCAAAGCCTTGACTGAAGAGAACTTTAGAAATTCCTCCAAATGTCATCTATGGAAACTGAATCCTGACCTCTCCAAATGAATGGTAGATGGAGGTGCATCATGCCAACTAAATTGCCATTGAGAACTACCATTATCAATATTTTATTTTGTTACTATTATTTATTTTTTGTTGGTGTGTGCAGCCCAACCAAACTATGGCAACTCCAAGTTCTGTATGTGTAGATACCGTACAGATAAAGGCCAATCAGAGATGTGAGTGTGTTGTTGTGTCAGGTTATGCTGTTTGTGTGAGGGACTGGCCACTTAGCCTAGCTCACCGCAGCACTACCATATACACAACCAAAGCCACTCATATATATATATATATATATATTTCTAATAAAGCATATCACTGTCCTACAAAAACTGAATAATGACATAATTACCTGAGTTTCATGAGCCTTAAGAAATACCTCCCATGCTTCATCTATTACTTTGGGATCACATCTCTTGAAACTGTTCTTTACAAAGTTCTGTAGAAACAGATTAAGATAAAAGAAAGGAAATCTTAACAATTTAAATAAACTACCCCTAATACTATCATATTATGTAACATAATTATATTGTATTATTCAAAATTTATTTTAGGAAAAATAATAAAATAAAAACACAGAAGATTATATTAAAATGTACATTTTACAAAATAAGACACATTATAAGCAACTGCCCAAATATTCAACATAAGATAGAATTTACATTTAATTGTGATAATAGTACTCATTCTATTGGATTAATTACTATTACACTTAATTTTTGAGTACTGCTATGTTGTAACAATTTGATGCTTGACCCCATACTGATTCTAATATTTATAAATGGTATTGTAGTTATTTCAAGTTTAATATCTATGTTTACTGATGATACAAAGGTGGGTGACAGTAATCAAGGTACCCTACTTCAATAACACCTAAGTAACTTATTTCGATGGGTTGAGGCAGCAAAGGTTTAACACTGGAAAATGCAAGGTCTTGCATTTTTCAGCATAGACAGGCTGAACATTATATGCTGCACATCGTATACAGACCACTAGGATAGCTCAAGTAGATTCTGCCAATGATGCACAGGAACTTTGCCAGTAAAGAAAATGAAATAGAAAAATGGTTAGGCAATATTTTAAATACCGCATAGACTGGAGACTCCATTTTAGGAAAGATATGGACCCATTAGAGAGGGTTACAGAGAGGAGTAAAAACATCACTACTGAGAGTGAGAGAGAGGAGAGTTCAGTAAGTTACAGTAATTAGAAACCATGCATCTGCAGGGTGACCTGATTGAGCTATTTATAGCCTTAAAGGATTGAGTAAACTATACGCTGAAGCACACCACTTGATGTGTGCCTGAAAATTAAAAAATAAAATTTATTTTACATCAATGTCAAAAATGGGATTCCCTGATCAAAGACTACACTAGTGAGCAATGTCAGAAAGTATCCTAATCCAGTAACAACAAATTTAATTGAACTGCAAAGTAGAAATTTTCCAATAAAATTAAACTTTCATTTTAATTTATAAATTACTATGCTATGCAAATTGGGTCTTCTGAAAAGTAAGAGAAAAATAAGTCAAGGTTTGCTAATACAGATGTTTTAAACTAAGTTAACTTACCATACATAAAACATTCAAGCCATAATATAAGTTTTATATCTATGATAGTGATGAAAATTTAATCTATGATATCTATGATTTTTAAAATGGGTTTGGCATCAATGTTTGAAATATCAAAGTAATCTCATTATAACAGTTCTAAGAAATGTGCAGAGCAAATGCAAAGTATGGATGCAAAGCAAGATATTTCAAATTCAGTTTTCAGTCATCTGCATCTTAGTATTAAATTACTGAAAATTAGTATTCTTATTCGATATTCTAATGTTTAAAGAGCCACACAAAAAATAAAATAAATGAACAAATAAATAAAATACAGAAAGAAAGAAAAGAATAAAAATAGTTTTAATACACTCTAAAAATAATATAGATATAATACAGTTAGTTCTCGACTTTACAAGTTAATTTGTTCCTAGCATGCACTCATAAAGCAGGAATTCATTTCCCATAGACGTAACAATAAAAACATTAAAAATCTCAACAATAAAATTTGACCATAGTAATGTTAAATAAAGGTCAATAAAATAATAGTTTATGGTTAAACAATGATTTATTTATCCAAAGAAATGAAAACATAGCCAATCAAGCAAATTATAATAATAAAAAAATTATTTATGTCATACAAATGTTAAAGAATGTTTATTCTTCATCATCGACTGATGATCAAATCTATCACATTTGCTTATGATCTCATATTTTGTTTCCATGTTATTCCTCTTTGCTGTTTCTTTTTATTAATATTACTCTCCAATAGTATTTACTTCGTTTTGGCATACTGTACAGTATTAATAAAGGGGATAAATATGAAATAAGTTGAGACAGCAAAAATGAAGAGCAACACAACTGCTCTTTGTAACATCAGCGTGGTAACTGCTTTATGTTATGCAAGTCAGTGAAACTCTCTCATCTGCCTGAACAAACAAATAAACGTACAGTAGTATGCATAGATATACAATATTAAGTAGTACTGTAGTATTGTATAGCTATACGCATGGCTTGAAATTCAGTATTTATGAATGTTTAGCTTGCAATTAATGTTCATTTTTTCGATTTTGTTGATATTTGATACTTGAAAAAAGAACTTGTAAACCCGGTAACTCGTAAAGCAAAAACTCGAAGCGGGAACTGCTTGTATACAGATTAAAGACATTAATATTAAAACAAAGCAGGTCATCAAGAAAAAACACAACAGTTCCAAATGCCTACATTTTTTGATATGGCTGACATTTGAGTTTAGTAATTAAACATATAAAATTTTTTACTGCTTAATAAAAACTGGTAAAAATGCATTGTGCAGTGAGCAATTTTCATTAACACATTCTTTACCAGAATGCATACTTGCATCAAAATGAACTGCAATTTTTGTGCCTTAATGCAAATATGCATCCATTCAATTGTGATCAATAAATGAGAGCTATAAAAGGAAAGGCATATTGAACAATATCAGCACACTGATTGAACCATGGGCTATTGCATTATCGCTTGGAGTTTGCTTAGCATCAATCGCACTGTCTAGAGAGCATCATAAAAGCTGTATACCTGGTTAAAAGTTTCATGTATTCTTTGCTTATGTTGAAGTTATTTTATCTATTTTGGTAATTTCTACAAGAAAAGGTAAAATTTTTCGAAGATTATGCTTGCTGAATTTTAAATCCTTAGTTTGTGAAAACAAAATTCCATCCTTAGTGTGTGTCTACTGATAAAATTGTGCAAAATTAACTTTTTACACAAAATTCTCCGATAAAAGTTTACCCTAAAGAGTTGTTATAATTGATCCACAGTCTGGGACATCTAGACTGAAAAGGAACAGGGATGGACAGTATGTTGAAGCAGATGAAATTTAACGATCTTCATAATATGTAATCTGATACTGAAATAGAATTCTATTCAAGTGATGTAGATTCTGGATTTCATTCATCTCTTGATGTTGGAATGCTGCAAGCAATGTATGCCAGTGTCACTTGGAGTGATGATTCTTCACAAATGAAATACATTTACTAAAACCATTTGTTCCAGCAACCCAAGAGAATCACCCACAGAAGTCATAAATAAAATAAAGGCCCCTAGGAAATAGAAGCTACAGAGAAAATATTAATTGGAATCACTGGACTCGTCTTCATGGCCAAAACAATGTGGAATGTTACCTGAAACTCCTAGACTACTTTGTTACAACTCTTCAAGATATGAGCAAGACCACATACAATGAATGACATTCTTCGTTTCCTGAAGGAACATTTTAATGAGAGAATTGCCTCCACTTGATGAACTTGGGACTGGATAGTCTTGACCACCATACTCACCAGATCTAAATCCCTACAATTGTTTCTTGTGGGGATTCCTGAAGGCCAATAGGAGTAATATCCACATACTGTTGAAATAAAATGAAATCACAGCTTCTCTAGAAGGCATCCCTGAAGAACCGTTTGTGCAATTATGGCAAAGTTCAATCAATATCTGTGAATAGTCTTAGCTGCACAGGGATCATATACTAAATATATTTTTGCATGAATAATAAACATGACACCAAATCATCAATACCAGTGACACCATATATCAAAAAATAGGCACAACAAAACTGTTGCATCTTGTCTTGATAACCCTACATAAATGCAGGTTGAAAGAAATGTTTCAGGAATGTGAACAAACCAATTTATTAAATTACTGTTGTGGTTTATAAATAAGGAATTTATAGAACAAGATTTAAGTAAAAATTTTTAGTTATAATTTTTTTAAAAATCTAACTCTCCATACATATATTATGACTCCCTCTTCAAAGCCTTCTTTGGTGGCTGCCTAAAAGAAGGAATAAACCTGAAGTTAACTCCCTGAGATCATGTTCTGTTTGCTGCATTTTGGTTAGTCATCATCACAGACCTCCTACATTTCCTGAACCACTAAATTTAAGGCAATGCCAGGAAATCCAGGATCAATCTCAACTATTTAACTTCAAGTCAGCTCCCATTCATTCTTTCCCTAAGCAGCCTGCAGTGTACACTTAGCTGGACTTTAGGATGATGGCTACAAGAATTCAAATTCACACATAAATTAGCCACCATTAAGAATTTCAAAACTTATTTATAGTTATTTTTAAATTTCTGTCTAAATCTCGTTTTTATCAATTTGTAAGCTATTTTGTTCTTATATATAATGCCTCTCTATATTTTAGTGCCAAATTAGTGTCTAGGGCAAAATTTGATGAATTGATTTCCAAAAATGGAGCCTTAATTTTACTTAGCATTGATCTCAGATGCCTGCATACCCTAAGCATATGAGTTGGTAGGTAGTTGGGAAAATAGTGATAGATAATAGGGGATAACACTCCCTCTCTCTGAGCATTATTTCCAAATTGCATAACATAATATTCTTTAAATAGCGACACTTCCTAAAATCCATGGCTATAATACTAAATATCAAATCTATCTCTATTTTTAATGCAATGCAATACAATACAATTCCGTCTATAAGTGAGCCCTTGTTGTATTCCTCTATCAGGAGAATGTTTATAATGCAATCAAACCCACAGTGCACATGCTATTGAAATAACTGGTTCCCAGGAGTGTTATCAGTTGCTAATGGCAACAGCTCATAAAACAACTGAGAATCAATATGCTGACAACTGAAAATCAGTATAACCATTAGCATTAGTAGAGGCATATGATGTAGGAAAGCAAGCATATACACCGATGAGCCAAAACATTACAACTAGCGAGTTGTTATGCAAATCGAAGCTACTGAGGTGAACTACGGTGTGTGCGCGGGTCGGCACACGGTATAAAAAACACCTGATATTGAGCTCCGTTAATCTATCAATGTTACTCTTGTTCTTCATACGGGAAAGACAGCAGACTTAAGCGAGTTTGACAAAGGCCAAATTGTAATGGCCAGATGACTGAGTCAGAGCATATCCGAAATGGCATGGCTGGTGGGATGCTCACAGTTAGCCGTGGTTAGTACAGTCAGTCCTCGTATAACACGTGTTTACACTACATGAATTTGATCATACACAATTTATAAATAGGGGAACGATATCTTATATAACACGAACGAAATTCGCTTATGCACGATTCACCTTTGTGTTTACAAGAAATGGCAGTCGAACGCAGAATCACCCCAACCGAACACAACACGATAGGAATGAAGAGAAGTTTCTGAAAATGTATTTATGTGTTTTATATCAGTGAAAAGGAAACACATTTCAACATAATAACGTAAAAACCCACACAATTCCAGCTATCTGTATAATCGCAAATGCAATTAGATTGAGTTTACTACCAGTTTATAACCGATTCCACTAGCAGAAACACAACTGGAAATTGTTTTTATTGTTTTATGGTAGTAACCCCTAGAAATGTGCTTTAGTAAAATGTGAAGTGTTAATAGTGTATCTCTACCTTTACGGTGTTGTTTATACAGTTGCTACAGGCGCGCAGCTTTGTTTATGTGTATTAAGTGTGCCTCCTAGTTTTGTAATTGTGCTTTATTAAAGGTGTGAAAAGGAAGTGTCCTGGTGAAGACACTGCAGATTCAGAGAGAAAAAGAAAAGCAATATCGACAAACAGAGGCGGACTGGATCAAAAATTCTTACCCGGGAAAATTTTGTAGTGGCCTCATACTAGCGTTTATGGCCAAAATCACACCGGCCTCCGGTCCACCGGGGTTTCCCCGGTAAGACTTATGGCCAGTCCGCCTCTGTTGATAGAGAAAAAATATGAAATTGTGAAACACTTTGAGCGAAATGAAAGACCATGTGATACTGCACGTGCTACAGACCTAAATGAAGCAACACCGAGAATTACAAAGAATGCAGAGAATATAAAAACTACTTTCATAACAGGAACAACTCAAAGTGTAATTTAAATCCATTAGATTAAGACACAAAGAATTGGAAGAGATGGAACGGCTGTCATCTGTTTGGATAGAAAATCAAACAAAAAACAAGTTTTCTTACGATAGAAGCAAAAGCATTAGCAATATTTTATTACGTAATAAAAATAACTATGTATAATAACTAATTAATTACGTAAAAATAATCGTAATAAAATACTTACGTGTTTTATTATTTTATTTTATTTTATTACGATTAATTTATTTTATTACGATTTTTTATTTTATTACGATTATTTATTGTTTTTGGTAATGTTTTGGTTACAAATGTGTGTTCAATCTTGGGTGACCGGCACCTAACCCTATTTTTCCCATAGGGCCTGTTGTTTATATTGCACGAGGGTTTCTAGGAACACAACTATCATGCTATATGAGGACGGACTGTACCTACTGAAAGTGGTCCGAGGAGAGGAAACCCACAAACTGCCGGTGAGGTATTGAGCGACCATGGCTCATCGATGCTCGAGGTGAGTGAAGGCTCTCCCAGATGGTATGTGGCATAACTAGCTGGTAATTGGAATGCTGGTGATAGGAATAATGTGTTACAAAACACAGTATATCGAACCCTTCTGAAAACAGGGCTGCGTAGCTGCAGGCCACTCCACGTGCCCATGCTAACCACGGCTCACCGGCGACAGCACCTACAATGGGTACGAGAGCATCAAAACTGGACCTTGAGTGATTGGAAGGTTGTCTGGTCCGATGAATCACATTTCCTATTGCACCATATGGACAGCCGGGTACGCGTGCATTGTTTACCTGGGGAAGTGATGGCGCCTGGATGTACCAGGGGATGAAAACAAGCAGGTGGCGGAAGTGTCGTGCTTTAGGCAATGTTCTGCTGGGATACCCTGGGTCCAGTCATCCATGTGCCGGGCACTCTGATGTCTACCACCTACCTAAACATCATTGGCATGAAAGGTATACCCTTTCATGGCAATGGTCTTCCCCTCTGGCGGTGCTGTCTTTCAGCAGGATAATGCGCATGTCACACTGCCCAGATTGTTCGAGACTGTTTCGCGGAACATGGGGTAGACTTCCAGGTATTGCCCTGGCCTCCAAATTTCATAGACATCAATCCCATCGAATCGAGCATCTGTGGTTTGTGTTGGAACAACAACTCCAATCTCCGGCATCTCAACCACGGACCTCACAGAAGTTAAAGGATCTGCTGGTTATGTGTTAGTACTGGATACCACAAGACACATTTAGAAATCTTGTAGCGTCCATGCCTTGCCGGATACGAGCTGTTTTGCCTGCATATGGAGGACCAACATCATGTTAGGCAGGTGGTCATAATGTTTTGGTTCATCGGTGTATATAAGCAAAAAAAAAAAAAAAAAAAAAAAACACTTCCCATTTCACCCATTCATTTGCTCCAAAATGTTTGTCCAGTTCTTCCCTGACTTTATTTAAGCTATCAACTTCCACAACGACAGATGGAAGTTTGTTCTAGCAATCAACTACCCGATGACTAAAGGCAAATTTCCGCACATCTATTCTATATCTGACTTTCCTCAATTTGAATTTATGCCCTCTCAGGTTTGTAATCTGAGCAAGAGGAAGAATCCCATCAGCACTGAGCTTACTCGAACAATTCAAGGCCTTATGCACCTCAATCAGATCACCTCGCATGTGCCTAGTCTCCAGATGCTGCATTTGTAGAAATTAAGCCTGGTAGGAGCATCCCTTTGTTATCCTCACCAAGCTTGTTGCCCTTCTCTGTACTCGTTCTAGCAACTCTGCATCCTTCCTAAAATGTGGCCTTCAAACCTGTATGCAGTACTCAAGGCGTAGCCTGACCATTGCCTTATACAAAGGGATAATCAACTCCTTGTCTCTCTGCTAGCAAGATTCTTGTATATCATTGATAAGACCCCATTAACCTGCTGTGGCAGCTTATCTGCACTGCTCAGAAAACTTCATATCTGACTGCACAAATACCTCTAGGTCTTTTTCATTCTCTACAACCCTGAGTGCAGTAGCACACTGTTGGTACGTTTCTCTGGGGTTACTGCTACCCATATGCAGTACTTTGCATTTGTCAATGTTAAACCTCAGTTGCCACTTCCCAGCCCATTTGCCCAACACTTCTAAATCCTGTTGCAGTAGCATACTGTCATTAACAACCTTGCTAACTTTTGTATCATCTGAAAACTAGGACACTAAGCCCGATATACGTTCATCAATATCATTGCTAAATATACAAAACAAATGGGCTCAACACCGAACTGCGGAGGACTCCACTAATAGCATTAGTCCATGAAGAGCAGTGTCCATTGATTACCACTCTCTGTCTTCTCTCACTCAACCATCCCTTTTTTTATCCATTGTAGCAACTTGCCCTTAATGCCATATTGCTCCAATTTTTATAGTATTCTTCCATGTGCAACAGTATCACTCTATTTTGTTTATCAGACCACACCCAAAAATTAATTGAAACTAAAGAGGCCAAAATGTGTTCCGAACCTATACTGTCAACAACTTCAAAAAAGTGCAATGCAATAAATTGTAGACATACAAAAGGGTTCTGGTATTTAGCCCATATCAACTAAATGCTGTTGAACCAAGTTCCCCACACCCACTTAAATTATTTAGACATTTAGACAAATGTATTGCACGCAATGCAATACTTTCCCTGCTTGTGTGACTTTTTGGCACAACTGCCAGCCAACCATGCACTCTAAACGTATCTTTGAAGGAGCCCTCCCTAAAATTTGGCTAAAAGCTCTTCTAAATATCATACAAAAAAGTTCTAATACTTAACCCTTATCAGCTAAATGTTGTCCATAATAGACCCAAAAACCATGTTTTAATGTACTCATCTCCTCACAACAAGGATGGGAGCCAGCCACTTTTCAGAAGACTTTTTCTGGCCAGTTGCTAAGAGGCCACTCTTACAACACATCACTAAGCACACAAAACAACCCAGCATACAAGACTGACTTTGCAGAGATGCTTGACAAAGAAACACAAGGTAGGTTAATGAAATCCTTAGGTACCACTGTAACAAATCTAAATATGCGTATCTCTTGCGCAATAATCATTCCAAATGGTCACTGCATGGAAGGAATACATCCAGTACACAGTTATTTGTTTTCTATTTTTAAAAATCCTATCTGAATGAAAATTCATGAACTCGTGTCTGTATGGGATGAATGTGATGACAATCAAATATTTATGGACATAGTGTTAGCTGTTTTTCAAAATTGGACATATGTACACCTCAACAGAGCACACCAAACCCAGGATTCCTCTGAAAACCTGGAGTTGGAAGTTTCTTGACCAACCAATCTGCATACATTAAACAAGTTGTTTGTTTGTTGTTTGTTTTTTAGTTTTTAGGAGCATTAGCAACTAAGACCATATTGCTCCGGAGATATGCGGTGGTCATTCCCTGACCTTTCCGCATCCTCCGTATTTGGTGGTCACGGGCTCGAACCCAGGTCTAATCAAGAAGTGTGTGCTATGCACTGCCGCTCCTGCCCACCTGGGTACGGAGGCGCCCATTAAACAAGTTAATGTATGAAGTGTGTTCATTTCAGGTGCATTTGATTTTATTTTTCTTAAATTAATTTAATTTTTTTTCTTTTCTATGATTAACAGAAGTGAAAAGTAATTATAGTTATCTCCTTATCATTTAATTACTGAGATTATAGCTTTATAGAATGCTTAATAAAACTATAGTTTTACAATCACTGCCCTTCCACACCATAAAAAAGGGCCAGAGTTTCAGTTCCATCTACATAGGGGAACTTCTTTTATGGGTTTTAGCTTTTTTTTTTTATACCATGGCTGAGTTAGTCAGTCTGATGTGAGGACTACATAGCTTTCTTTTTTTTTTGGTAGTTGTTGGCGCATCGGCTTCTGTGGCCATAATGCACCTCCCAAGGTTTTTGCAGTACTTTGATCCAGGCCCGAGGCGGGATTCAAACCCGCGACCTTTGGGTTGCCAGGCAGGCACTTTACCCACCTGGCTAGCTAGGTCGGCTACATAGCTTTCCTCCCAGAAATTTGGGTTTTCAACTTAGCCACTTATTTTATTAAAACTATAATATTTATTACTCTTCTCCTGTATACTTTTTTAAGTCTTTTTTTCTCTCTATATATATATATATATGTATCTCTCCACAAGCAACACCATGTGAGTGTTATATAATAATATACAGAAAGTGTGTGGACCGTACTAAAACTAACAACATTACATTAAAACTACATTTAATTTATGAATTTCTTTTTTTCCATACAAATTATATTGAGAAAAAAATAATAATTACCAGATTTATATTTGTCTCAATTTAATGAAATTTGGGATTGTTTGACATTCTTTCTAAAAGAACTAATTATAAAATTTCAAGAAAATCCATCAACTAGAAGTTTGGTTGTTACATGCAGATGGGTTGACATGGTAAAGACAATAGGTGCATAGCTTATACATATGCAAATATACCTAAAAAAATATCTTCAATATACACAGTAGTTACTAAATTACAAAAATTAAGAACTAATATCAGACTATGCTTCAGAAATTGTTTTATTCATGTTAGTCATATATCCACACATGTACCGCATAGCCCTTGCAGTGATTACAAATCACTGCCCTTCCACACCATATAAAAAGGGCCAGAGTTTCAGTTCCATCTACATAGGGGAACTTCTTTTATGGGTTTTGGCTTTTTTTTTTTTTTTTTTTTTTTATACCATGGCTGAGTTAGTCAGTCTGATGTGAGGACTACATAGCTTTCCTCCCAGAAATTTGGGTTTTCATCCTGCAGAATATGAAACCAACCACCAATACACACACAATTTATAGTCACAACACTGAAATCTTATAGCTTTAGATGCTTTGGTGCAAAATCAACAACAAATGCCATGTAGGGTTTAGTATAAATTAAATAAACTTACGTTAATACACAGTCACCTTCACAATTGAGGAAAATCACAACAATTATGTTTACTTTTCTGATAAATGCCATAAATTACTATACTTAATACAGATTGCTCAATAATGCTTTACCAATTATTAAAAAGTAAAAGTTAATGCCTGAAACAATTTTTAGCTATGACTAAAGCTACCACGTTATTTGCAAATTCCAAGATCACACAATCATAAATACAAATAACATTGAATTGAAACAAACTTAAGGCTTTTTCACATAAAAAGTTTATAAAGTATTAAAAAACACTTCATTTAAACTCTTAGCTAAAAAAAGTAACAGCAACTTCAAAATAAACCACTTTCCTTTTTTAAATATAAATATAAACATAACCTCACCTGAAATTTTGCCTTCTTCCTGGGTATATTAGAAAATGAGAGTAAATGTTCAAGGAGTTGAGATGTTGCTGGTGACACCTTGGCAGTTTTTATAACATTTTTGATATGCTAAAGAGAAAATAAAATATTATACGATCTACAGTCTACACTTTAGCATTCTTGAAAATATCATGACCTCTCTTCTCTTCCACAGAGAGAGAGAGAGAGAGAGAGAGAGAGAGAGAGAGAGAGAGAGAGAGAGAGAGAGAGAGAGAGAGAGAGAGAGCTTATTCAAATAAATTAATGTATGCAGTGTGTTACATTTCAGGCACATAGGCAAATAGTAATAATTCATGAATAGCAAAAAAAAAAAAAATCAACACCTTTTACACAAACCAAAAAATTGTTTCTGTGTATCTACTAGGGCTTGCAAACCGGTTTTATAAAACCGGTTAAATCGGTTTTCATATTGAGTTGTTAAAACCGAAACCGAGCTTCTGAAACCGGATTCGAATATTTTCTTAGTTAGCCCTCGAATATAGTTTTTTTTTACGCACATTTTAAATAAAAAAAATAAATTTTCTGTTTATACTCTGGGACGATCAAACGGTCAGAGGAGCTCACAAGATAGACAGAATACAAGAAACAGCACCGTATTCAGTAGTCACGGGCTTGAACCCCGGTCACTCAAGGCACGTGTGCTTATGCACCCGAGCGCCTGACCACTAGGCTACGGCGGCCTTTTTCTTTTGTTTTTGTTTGTTAGTTTTTCTGGATCGTTCAACTGCTTTATGTTTTAAACATGTTTTTTATTTTATTTTATGTTTAGGTACGAATCTCATGGGCAAGTGGCCCAAATCTAGCAGCGGTACCTTTTATCTTCCCACCTGTATCATGGCACGATGCAGGTGTACTCATTTACGACTGAGTGAATCGGAGAGATAGCGTTAAAGAAAAGGCTCAACACTTCTCCGTTCCATCTATCTTGTTCGCCAGGCAAGTTATGGAACGCGCCTTATTGATGGTTACCCACTAGAACAGATTCGCTGAATATTGCATCAAATTTCAATCATAGAAAGTTTTTTGCTTCTTTATTCCTATTAAATTTGGGATCAAATGTTCTCCAAAAAGCAGCTTCACCAAATTTAGCTTTTATGTAATTTTGAAAATACAACAGATTTAATTCGGGGGAAAAAAAAGTAAATAAACAAAAAATTTCTTTTGTGAAAATTTTTAAACTTGCTTCGTTTAGACTCTTCATTCAGTGCTTGCGGGAGTGACACATAGTATTGTTCCTTTGTTATCTTCAATATTTTTATTTAAAATTGTCAGTGATATAAATTCCTACTAATTAATATTTATTACTCTTAATATGTCTAAAATTAAATCAAATGTATGGAATTATTTTGCTCGAAAAAGCAAAGATGAAGCACAATGTTTGAAATGTCAGAAGATAATGAAGTCGTCTGGAGAATCTGCATCATCTTTGATGTTGCATTTAAAGAAAATGCATCAGATTGACATTAAACAAGATAACAGTGAACCTTCCGTAAAAATGGTAAATATTAGAAAACTTTATCGTTAAAAAATCTATGGAAGAAGAGATTTCAAAATTAGCTGCTTTAGATGGATTTTCTTTTAATTTAATTGCCAAGAGTGAGTTTATACAATCAAGCCTTCACCTTCAGATAAATAAATACGATAAATTACCACCAGCCTCAGTGAATGGAATTAAAAATATGGTTCTGAATTATTATAAAACTAAGAAAGAAGAACTCATTCAGCATTTCAAAAATTCATTGGTTTTGGGTGCACGGTATTCATTGACTCTAGACAAATATACGTCTATACAAAATAAAAGGTATATGAATATAAATGTGCATTCAAAAGACAATCATTGGTCGTTAGGTCTTATTGAGATTAATGGTTCACTTGATAGCAGAAGAACTGAGCAAATTGTGAATGGACACACTTGAAGGAATTTGGTTTGAACTTGGATGAGGATATTGTTGCCTGCACCACCGATGGAGCAGCGATGATGATTAAGTTTGGCAAGCAAATTACGCCTAATCATCAACAGTGTATAGCCCATTGTATACATATGTCAGTTATAGATGTACTTTATGAAAAAGCAATCAATTATGGTGCCACAATCTCTGAGTCTCCCAAAGACAATGAAGAAAATGAAAATAATGAAGAAAGTAGTGATGATGATGAAGTTGAAGAAAGACAGCAAGGCATACTTTACCAAACCAACTTTACCGATGAGCTCATTTATTTCTTCAATCCAATGGCCAATATTGCACAAACTATTAACAAAGTCAGAAAAATTTGCAAGCTTTTTCGAAAATCGCCTACCAAAAATGACATATTACAAAATTTTGTTAAAGCAAAATTTAATGGGAAAGAATATAAACTTATATTAGATTGCAAGACTAGATGGGATAGCACATTCTATATGATTGAGAGATTTTTGAAATTGAAAAATTGCATTCCAAATGCTCTATGTGCAGTACTGTTAACTGAAGCTGTGTCTGACGATGACTGGAAAACACTTGAATTGCTACGTGAAACTTTGCGACCAGTTGAAATGATTCTGAAGGCTATGACCTCAGAAGATACAGACTTTTTTAAAGCAGCCTTCAATAGAATTTTTGCTTGCTAAGCTTGATACAGCAGAAAACCCATTTGCTTTAAAGTTTCACCAAAGCCTTTTGCAACGTTACAAAGCAAGACGAAATTGCCAAACTGTGGCTTTCTTGAGCTATCTACACAACCCCAAAAAGTTTAGGAAAGAAGATTCAGGTTCAAGAACTTTTGATTTTCCAAGTAAGCAAGTTTTGAAAAAGCATGCTGAAGAGATTTATCAGAGATTATTTGCAAAACATTACGAAGGAGCTTAGCGTTGAATGAAGAAACTGAAAATAAACTAACTGTTCTTTTAGAAGAAAACAAAGACTCGTCTAGTTCCGATGTTGGAGATACACTCATGCGAGAGTATGATAGTGTAATAAAGAGTAACTGAAGAGCCTTCAAAATATCCGAGTGAATTGGAAATCAGCAAAGAATTTAAACTTTTGGAGGCAACTAGCAGTAGAAGCGAAAAGCTGGAGAAAGTTTATAGAGCACTGCTGACCATTAAACCAACAAGTGTCCGATCTGAGAGAGTGTTTTCGATCACTGGTCTCTTTAACACAAAAATAAGGTCAAGTCTATCAGGAAAAATGCTTAATATACTGTGTTTTTTAAAGGATCATTTTCAGAAAAAAAAAAAGCTGAGCAATAAATAGTCAAGTAATTTCCCCAAGCTGTTTTTTTCACATTTATTTATTTATTATTATTATTATTATAGGGCTTATTATTTTTTTGTTTACTATACGAGAAGATAGTTTTTATTCAAAGGATTTGAATACAATTTGTAATTTTGTATAATCTCACGCCCGTTACTTTTTTGGAGCATTCTAATTTTTTATTTTTTTTTTTACTATAAGAGGTGATAGATTTTGTTTAAAAGATTTGATTACGATTTGTACAATCTACCCAAGATAAAATAAATACCTGTGTTATAAGCTTTTAATTATTTTCCCTAAGTCTGAGAAAATCGGTTTTAAAACCGGTTTTAAGAGTAAACTTCGGTTAAACTCGGTTTTGAAATTTCTCGGTTTATGCAAGCCCTAGTATCTACCATATTGCCCACTCATTCCTCCAATTGATGCAGGGACAACAATATCCAATGCTTCAGTTACAATATACATTACTGTATATGCATAGCCTATTTGATACGTATATAAATAATAATAATAATTGTCAGATTTCTACTGGTCCGATTTTAATGAAATTTTGGATGGTCTCAACAAATCTTTCTAAAAGAGTCAAATATAAAATTTCCCAAAAATCCATGCACTAGGTGTCAAGTATTACACAGATGGCCAGATGAACAGCCAGACATTGTGAAGCTACATGCTTTATGCCAGTGCTACTCAAAGCGTGGTCTGCGAACTGTTTATTACCAGCCCGTGACGAATTGGAAATTCGTTGTGGACATTACTGGTCAGCGACGATTTTCGGTTACTGGTCCACAATGATTGTATTTTACAAAAGTATCAGTCCATGACGGATTGGAAATAAAAGGAACTGGTCCTTCACTACAGATAATTTGAGAAGCACTGCTTTATGCTATATGCTAATATGCCTAAAAAAAGGAACTGTTGCATCTTAAGAAATATTCAAGTTTTATCTAACAATCTGAACAATTTATAAACGAGTAACACTTCCATACAAGAAGTATAGAAATCATTACATATCATTGGTCAGCCTCATATGATGCACAAGATACATCTAAAGCTTATTATACTCTAATTTTTTTTTAAAATTCAATCTTTTGTCTTCCATTATATCACAGATCTGACTGATAATTTCCATTGTGATGTGCATCCCATACCATTATTTAAAAATAATCTAATCTATTGCTATTATTATTGGTTTATGAAACATCAGCATATTAAGCCATATTGTTCTAGTCTGTTATATCTGTGGAAGTGTTCATGGTCATAAGCCAATGTGCATGTTGTGTAGGTTGAAAAACCTGGAAAATTCATGGGAAAATTCCCTCCACCTGAGATTGATTAACTACAACCACAACCTCTCCAAAAGAGTGACAACTAGCAAAACATTATATACTATCACAGAAGACAATCAATTCTTATAGCCAAAATATTCTGCTCATCTTAATGTTTTTAATTTTTTTGGATATATCGGTTACATAAAATATATGCAATAAACATTAAAAAAATATTTGCACCACAAGGCCAAGGTTGAGGGGGGTTACAAAAATGAAAAAACTGTTTTATGCTTATAACTTAATGTCTTAAGTAATAAGTATACAAACACAGTTTAGTACAATAAGTTAATCACAAAAAAGACAAAACTATAAAATAAAGATCCCGTAAACAATTTTATGAACACAAAGTCACAGTAATTGTCTGTGTTACTTGGAACTAACAAAAAGCAAAGAACCAAATTAACTAAAAATATCCTGCTCCCCTGTACAGATTCCCTGTAGAGAAGTAATCTCTCTCCTTGATGGCAAAATATGCAAGCATGTTGTATTCTGGAATATAATGCAACATTAGTGTTTTCACGAGTGGATTTGTAAACAAGTGCGGGATTGTAAAGGGCCAGTACTTTCAAATTTTTTCTGAAATTTTAAAAATTCATAAAAATGAAAATTTTGTAACATTAATATTTTAAAATACAGTAGAACCCTATTAAGAAGTTTTCCAAGGGAGTGGAGGTTTAGAACTTCTTACAAGAGAAAACTTCTTAGAAGGGAAAATGAACTAAGGGTATGAAATATTAACTACACAAATAAATATGAAAAGAGACACATACATAAGTTAAAGATGATTTTTAAGTACTATTTCAGAATTTATAAATATTTTACTCTGCCTATGGGAAACATTTTCAAACTGAGGATTTCTAATTGCTTAACATTCTGGTTCATTAAACTCATTACCAAATACTTCAGACAAGTATAAACTTGTGGAAAGAATTATGAAAAATTTTCATTTTAAGCTTACCTTAATAAAACTAGGAGGGATGAATAATAAAACAGGGAGGGACAAATAATTATGTCCAACATGGCAGATAGACAAAAATGCAGTTATTCTTTAAAGAATTACCAAAAATACTAATGGTAATCTACAGAAATAAATAAAGTATTATAAATTCAGCTTTCAACATACCTTAAAAGGTCACAATTACAATAAGACACAGCAACAATCCAGTAAGTAATTCAGAACTGTTCAGAACCATCAGAAAGTTAATGGCAAATACTTCACTTGGTCGACGCTATCCAATTATGGATATCGATGAAAACAATTGCAATATGTCACTTCCATTATATCAAAATGTTTATACTGTTTAATATTTTTTAATATAAAAATAATGAATATCTATATTTAAAAACCGTATTAAGTGGGAAAACATCATTATAATAATGCACTGTGTATTCTTTATCATGTACTTTTCATGTGGGAAAGCTTTTTACCTGGGAAACTTCTTACGTGGGAAAATAATACATTACAATATATAGAAATTGGGAATTAAGAAACCAAACCTAGTACAGGGGAAAACTTCTTATGCAAGAATTTCTTATCTAGGTTCTACTGTATTAATTTGTTCTTAATTTAGGTTAGTTGCACAGTGTTACAGTGAAACTTTCAAAAATTAAATCGGATTTTTTCTTAAAAAATCACAAAAAAGTAGTAAAAAGTCAAAAGAATTCTAAATAAATCGGTTTAACTACTGAGTGCCGGGCACTCAGAATGAAGAGCCCATAGTCGTGAATGGTCGTTAGTGTAGTATCTCAAATAGAGAGCTTTATGGTAACTGAAAAAAGTTTCTAGTACCCCAGCTTGGCCTAAAACTGAAGAACTAAAGAAAACATTGTCTATTTGAATCTTTCCAGTTGTTGTTGTGAATGACAAGGGTGGAAGAAGTGATTAAAGTCTTGGAGGAGAAGCAACTGGCAGGTGAGGGCAGTGCAAGACTCTGTGCAGGTGCCTCCCCACCACCACTGCCTCAACACTGGCTCTCTGAGTACCTCTTTGCCGGGACAACTCCAGCTTTGAAAATTGTTAAAAATACTTCTCGTTGCAAAATTTATAAATGACCTTTATAAAATTATTAACTAACTATTTAGCAACTAACTAACTTTTTGTCACCAAAAGGAGAGTTACTTAGTACAAAGAAGTGCACTATCGAAGAGCAATAAAAAATTGTTTTTTTAATTTTAACACAAAAAAGTAAATGATAGATTTCAATCATTGATAAGCATCGAATAATGCATAGCTAATGTGATTTTTAAATTTTTAACTCCATTACTGATGGAAATGGGGGGAGGCACAAAAATTACATTTTCTTGTCTGGTGACACCATTTTTAATTTAAAAAATATTTTAAATTTATATTTTAAACCTACTCGTTGAGCTCTTTCCAACAACATATAATAAGCTATAGTTTGGCGACAACATTTGCTCCCCCCCATTTACCCCCACACACTTCTCAGACAAATTTTGGTCAACAATGATCAATAAGGCATTATATTGGGCCACATGATGTACAAACCCGTGCAAAATTTCAAGTCAATAGGTTAAGTAGTTCCAGAGATATAATGCTGTCACAGACAGATGGACAGACAATCGAGTGACATTATCAGGGTCCTTCGTTAGACTACAGACCCTAAAAAAACATCGCAAAAAAAAAAAAAAAAAAAATCACTACTTCTTGAAGGAATACTATCTTGTACACTGATTTATGCATTGCTTGATTCAATTTCATCAACTTCTGAATTACAGAGAATTTTGGCTTTTGTAAGCCAAACTTGGATGACAACAGCTGACAGACAATCTCTTCTACAATTTAAAAATCTATTTTTCATACTACCATCCATTATAAACTGCATCTATAATTATTTACAAACATAGGTAAGAGATGAGGGCACTTTACTGGAAGATATATAACATGCTTTGAAACAACCTTGAAAAATATACATAAATATACACTCGGTGATCCTGTAATGGACTAGGCTGCACAGCTTGCAGTATAAAAAGCTGAGCAGCTTTACATGGTTATGCATATAGTCATGCAAGTCAAAGCAATAAAGTAGCAGTTATGGGACGCAGTAAAGATATACCACGGTATTTCAAAAGGGCATGGTTGTGGGAGCTCATGCATCAGGTACTTCCACATCAGCATATCTTGTAGGTTCCTCACAGCCCACATTGGTTAATGTGTACAAATAATGGTGTCAAACAATTTTCCAACAGAACTGTAAAGGATGACACAAGGTGGATGTTTGTGGTGAGTGAAGGGTGCAGTGCAGTGCATTGTATAGGCTGAACAGGTCACTGTGCAACAGCTGACACTGCAATACAATATGAGGAATGCAAGAAAAATATCCAAATGACTATGTCCCACACACTCAGACGTATAAGTTCCAAAGTAGATGACCCAAGAGAGATGCCCTCTCCTCACTGCTTTTCATCATCAGCAACAAATGCTGTGGTATCAACAACATGCTGGGATACTCGAGGAATGGAAATGAGTGTGCTGGCCGGATGAGTCCAAATATCTGGTGCAACTCACCAGTGAGCATCTCCGTGTGTAGTGCTACAAAACGAGTTCATGGACCCATCATGAATGGTGCTCACTATATAGGCAGGTGCAGTGGTTGCTTAATATGATGGATGTTTTGCTGGCAAGAACTAGAACCCCTGGTGAGTAAGAACCAATGTTTCACTTGTGAGGTCTACCAGCAGCTCTTAGGAGACAATGTGCACCCTGCCATGTTGCATTTATTCTCAGACAGAAATGAGATCTTCCAAGACTATAACATGCCACATCAACGGGCCTACACTGTGCACGAGTGGTTCAAGGAACACGCCGATGATAGTTCCCATCTTGATTGGCCTCCAAGTTCGCTCAACTTCATTTCAACTGAACACCTGTGGATTGTTTTGGAATGGGAAGTGAGGCATATGGAATGCAACCATCATCTATTCTGACACTGGAAAGCCATGCAGGCAGCATGGCTGCAGATCCTTAAGGACATCTTCAAATGTCTAGCGGAGTTAATACCTAGGCAAATAGCAACTGTTATTTCCTAGGCACTGACTCCATTTTTTCCTAGACAGAAACAGGATCTTCAAAGACAATAATGCACCAAGTTACCAGGCTTGCACTATGCACAAGTGGTTTGAGGAACACAGTGAAGATAACACTTTTCTTGATTGGCCTCCCTATTTGCCTGACCTCAATCCAATTGAATACCTGTGGAATGTTTTGAAACAGGAAGTAAGGCATATTTACATGCAACCATCATATATTCTGACACTGAAAAGACTTGCAGACAGCATGGCTGCAGATACCCACAAATGTCTTCAGATATCTAGTGGAATCAATATCTAATCAAATAACAGCTGTTATCCATGTGAATGGTAGCCCAACACAGTATTATGTAAGTGGTCATAATTCATTGATCACTGAGTATATATACAAGAGCTGTTAAATAAAGAATGATTATAATTTTATTTTTTCACATCACACCTTTATTAATCATCTATATTTTGATAGTCCTTTTCAAAGTAGTCCCCATTTTATGAAATGCACTTACCCCAACATTTCTGCTGTTCTTCAAATGCATGAGGATGCTTTTTTCTCATGTGTTTAAGAATAGCCTCAAATGTCTTTGCAATCTCTTCTAGCAACTAGAAACATTTTCCTTGCAGCTCCTTTAACTTTGGAAATAAAAAAAATCACACGGGTACAAGGTCAGGGTTGTACGGCAGATGAGGAAAATCTTCGACATTAATGCTGGCTAAATACTTGATGACAGTATGAGCTTTTTTGCTTACTCCCTTGGTCAAAATGATGAGGCCATGTCCCATCTGCCATATCACCTTGTGCAGAACCTCACCATCATCACATCAATAACCATCTGTTGCAGCTCCCGACAAACCTCTATGTAAACTTGCTGTTGCTCAGGTGTGAGTAGTCTTGGAACCAACATGCACAAACATGTATTATATGCAACTGGTCATGGAGAATATTTTGCATGTTTCGTACTGATATTCTCAACATCTCTGCCAGTTGCCTTACTGTTATATGGCCATCATCTCCCACAATTACAGAAGAAGTGGATATAGTTTCTGTGGTAACAGCAGTGGTCAGAGCTACAGGACTGCCGAGTTTTGTGATTGAATCCTATCCATCTCTAAACATTTGTGCGTGTGACTTTTTTTTATCATTATCAAAAAAATAAAATAAATAAATAAAAAAAAAAGTCAAATACAGGCAACCCATATTTTTTTTTTTGTTTTTTAATGTAAACCCCAAAACACGAGAGGTGTTAGAACCTATAGTACTTAGTACTCGTGCTTGGGTTGGGAGGTTGAGAAGACAAAAGAAGATATTTGTTGACATTAGACTTGAACTTCTGTAGACTGTAATTTTCAGGAAATATGTATGAAGGAAGGTTGTTCCAGAAAACGGCAGTTGAATGAATAAACGAGAAAGATGAAAAAGTTAGTTCTGTGAGTTGGAAATTAAACAGTAAATGGATGTTGGCTGGTGGCGGCCACGTGTTCGGTCTGTTTTGAAAGAGAGAGCAGGAATTATAGAAGCTAATTCAGAAGAACAGTGCCCATGGAAGTATCTGTAGAAGAGGCATGCAGCAGAAACAGTACATCTATGAGACAGCGAGTGCAGAAAACTCTGTTAGAGATGAGTCATTAATTAACCTAACTGCCCTCTCCTGAATGGAATCAAGAAGCCTGAGAGAGGTTTTGGGGTAGCACCCCATATGTGGGAAGAATATTCGCATGGCAGGGCGGATTTTGCGATTTATACAGAGTGAGCAGCTGTTTGGAAAGAAAAGTAACGCCGAGAGCGAAAGAGAAAAAACAAGTTTTTTTAGATGCAGAAGAAGCAATATTTGTAATGTGCTTGTGCCAAGAGAGATTAGAAGTCAGGGTAATCCCCAAAAGAGATATATCATTTTGCCTAGAAATCAGAGTGTCACTAAAGATAAGCATAAGAGCAGAAGAATCCTTTTTTGCGAGACATAAGACAAGACTGAGTTTTAGAAGGATTGAAATCAACAAAGTTGTCTTTGCCCCCACTGGAGAATAACCTGAAAATCGGCATTTAAGGAATTGGTAGCAGATTTTCAAGAAGTTGAAGCTGATTGAGCAGGACAAGGTTTCTCAAAATGGAAAGTGGAATACAATGTGCTTTCATTGGCAAAACTATGGGTAGGATTTCCAGTCAATGGAAGAAGGTCATTAATATACAAGAGAAAAAGTGTGGGGTAAAGAACTTAACCTTGGGGGACACCGGCATTAGTGGAGAAGTTAGAAGACAGAGAGCCATCTACCATCACCCTCAGTGAGCGATCAGAGAGAAAACTGGATAACCAATTACTAAAAATAGTTGGCAAACCATAAGATGGAAGCTCGTTTAGAAGACCTTTATGCCAAACACGATCGAAAACCTTTGAGATGTCAAGAGCAACTACTTGGGTTTCACCGAACCTTTCCATTGAATTAGTCCATAAATGGGTAACATGAGCCAGAATATCACCAGTGGATCGACACTGACAGAATCCATACTGGCGATCGTTGATCAGACGGAAGGTTTCTAGGTAGTTTAAAATTTGGCGGTTAATTGATTTCTCCATTACTTTAGAAAGAGTAGAAGTAATTGCAATGGGACGATAATTGGATGGAAGGGATTTGTCACCCTTTTTAGGAACTGGCTGGATACGAGCAAATTTCCAGGCAGAAGAAAAAACACTTTCGAAATAAGAAAGTGAAAAAAGGCGGAAAAGAATAGGAGCACAGGTTTTGAGAACAAGTGGAGAAATACCATCGGGACCTGGAGCTTTCTTAGCATCAAGATTCGTCAAAATCCTTCTGACTTTGTTTTGACAGAAGACCACAGAAGGCATTGAATGGAGCGTGTTGGGAATAGTGGGAGGTGTTTTACTAAGATCGTTATGCATGAGTTGAAAGAAAAATGGGATGCTAGCAGGTCAGCTTTATCCTTGGCTGAAGTGACAACAGAACCATCTGGTTTGGACAGAGGTGGGGAGCAGAGATGGGCAAAAGTTGCAGCCAATAGCTTTGGCAAGAGACCAGAATGCTCGGCTACCATTAGGGCAAGAAGCAAGTTTTTCTACTCTTAGCCTGTTCAAACTCTAGTTTGGACTGGTTAATAACTGCTTTACTATTGTTGCGAGCTTTGGTGTAGGCAGTAAATGAAACTGAAGAATTAGAAACAAGCCAATTATGATATGCAACATGCTTCTCTTGAACAGCCTTAGCACATTTATTGGAAAACCAAGTTTAGATAAAGGACGAAATTTTAAAGTGGAGTGTGGGATAAAGGATTAATTCCAATTATCCTTCAAGAATAATTTCACTGACATGATCTGAGCAAACGTTGACATCAGAACTTTTGAAATAGTAATCCGAACAAGGAAAACAAGAAAAGAAGTCTCGCAGGTCATCCCATTTTGCATTCTTGTAATGCCAAACAACACGAGATTGGGAATAGCCATGAGATAAAGGTTCAATTGGAAAAGAGACAATCACCAAGTTGTGATCTGAAGTGCCTAAAGGACCTCTCACTTCGACCGTGTACTTAGAAGGGTTGTTTGTGAGAAAAAGATCAAGCGTATTGGCTGTATGATTAGGATTGTCCGGTATTCTTGTAGGTAAATGAACAATCTGTGCAAGGTCATTAGTAATTGCAAAAGCTTCAGCATCTCGACCAGCTGGGTCGGTGTGACTAGAAAACGGAAGCCAGCTGGAGTTGTGAACATTAAAATCACCAAGGAAAATTACCTCACTCTTAGGAAAGTTGGACTGGAGAAATCAAGTTGCAAAGAGAGGAAGTCAAAGAGCTCCAAGTGATTAGTGGAGTTGGGAGAACAGTAGAGACAGCATGACACAATGAGGTAGAGAGATTTTAAGCCAGAGAAGATCAAAGAGAGGAGATTCCAAATTGCCAAGTTCTCTGACATGGAATATCAGAACGGACATATGCACAAGTACCACCTTTGAGGCGAAATGAATCATACAGCAAATAATTTGGGCATCTGAGATGAGCAGTAGTTGAATCAACCGATAACTGAGATTCTGTCAGAAAAAGTACATGGGGTTTGGCAGACTGCAAGTGGAAATGGACATCATTGAGATTAGAATTGAGACCACGTATATTTGTGAAATGAATTAGGAAGTGCTTGGGAGGTTTATATCTTTTTGCAGATAAGCTTGCTCTATTAGTTTGACAATTCATGGTGTAGTCAATAGTAAGAAAAATGGGTGGGACATGCTGTATGAAGTAATGAAATTTTTGGATATGGCATACACATGGTAAGAATATACCCAGATCCTTGACATAATGTGGCCTCGACAATGCTCCCCGCATACACACTACTCAGACTCCCTCCAATCACTATCTGGGCAGAGTAGAGGTAGCAAGATTATACACTAGCTGATCCGGAAGCCTCCTAGAGAGTTACCAATTGGTTCGGCTCCGGTGTACTAACTAGCGGCTGGCCTGCGAACACCATTTTAGAGTTGTACCCTCGAAATGTAAGGAAGATTGGGTCTCACCACAATGTTCATCATAACCTCAAAAGTCATCAATCATACTGCATGATGGAAGAGATGGGGAAGGTTTGACCAGAAATTAGCTCTAGAGACTAAACACGGGTTCCACCACTTCAAGCCTCCAATAAGCAAAGTGGTGGTATTGCACCGGTTGATGAGAGTCATATACCACCTAGACCATATAACATGGTATTGCTCTAACACGACTGATAAATTGTAGAAATCCTTGCACAAGACATATATAACATGGTTTCGCTCTAACATGGTTAGAGAATTGCGGCAATTCTTGCTTAATACGGTATTTTTGAGCTTTTGTGCGGGGGTAAACCCTATCTACTATTATGTTGGATGTAATTTTTCAAAACTTCCATTCTTTTTGTGAATCCCGCTGTTGACTCGCTAGTCGTTATGCAAAAAAATTTTTTTGGAAATTCCCCTTTATTTTGTTCTATACTATAGAACTTTGCTTGTTTGAGACCTAAAAAATTGTGACTTTGAAGGTGCATTTCGTGACTTTTAAGGTTATTTTGGTTTTTATTTGATAATTCACAAATTTTTTCTATATTACTAAACTTTGTAATATATTACTAAATATATTACTAAACTTTGTTCTAAAGAGCCGTGTTAATTTCTTTGTTGGGAATTAAATTCTAGCCATAAATTATGTCTAAGAAACTTAGGCATAATTGGGGCGAACTGCCGAAACTTATTTAAAATGGAAAAATCTAGAATTCAAAATTTTATTACTATTGGATAATGTGCCAGGTCATTCAAAAAATTTGTCATCCAAAATGTTGAAATAATGTTCCTACCACCTAATGGTAGGAACAACTATATTCAGCCATTAGATCAAGGCATTATTTCTACCTTTAAAACTCATTACATCAGAAAATTGTTACAATAGATTTTGAAAAAAAAAAATTATTCTGAATCTACTGAAGCGATAGAGGCATGGAAATATTTTCCAATTGTAGACTGTATTGGAATCTTAGCTTTATCACTCAAAGAAGTAAAACCATCAGCAACTAAGGCTGTGTTTCTCTGTGTATACTCTCTGTAAATTGTGTGTTCTGAGGTTGATTTTCTGTTTTGCTGGAAGAAAAAACCACGTAACCTAACCTGAGACCAATTAACTCAGCCACGTTGTGAAAAAAGACACATAAAAATTCCTCCTACCATCGACGGGATTGGAACTCAGGTCTTTTCCACCAGGTGTGAAGAGAAGGGGCGATCATACCAACTGTACCGTCGACACACGAGTGTTGGAAAAATGTGTGGCCAGAATCAGTTCATTCAGGAAATATTGTTTAAACCAACAGGAATCAGTGCAACAGTAGAACTTGCTTAGTCAGTAGGAGGGGAAGGTTTTGATGATGACTACTGAAGACGTTTAAGAATTACTGGTAGAAAAAGAGGTTGGCTAAGAGGTTTTGGTGGAAATGGCATTGGAGTTCCACTACAGAGCAGCAACAAGTGACAGTACTTTACATGCTCACGAATCCCACATGCTCTTATCACTGTCCTGATTTGAGACTCATAATTGAATGGAAGGCTAAAGTTGTGCTTTTTTTTTCACTGAAACAGAGTGTAACTGCTGTACAGAGTTTTCAGGCTTTTTCTGAACCTCAATGAGTGCCTGAAAGAAACATAATACTTTGGTTATCCCAGCAGTTTGAAGAGAAAGGCTGTGTAAAGGAATAAAAATGACACTGGGTAGCACAATTCATTCTTCAGAAAATCTTGAAGCGCTCTTGGTTGCAGTCAGCAAAGTCAACAGAAAAGCAGTTTGTGAACGTGCAATATCCTTAGGGGAGAACTGGGGGGGGCGGGGGGGTGGGGGGAGGGGGGGGGGGGTGGGGGCAGTTGCCCTCTGAAACACAGCCTTTTAAAATGCACTGCTTGCTTAATATTTGTGGAGTAAATCAGGTACGGGACATGATATCGCCAAGGGGAATTTGTGTCTTTGTGTGTGCACGATGTAATGAGTGTTAGGAAATCAGGCGACAACTCAGTGTTGTTATGGGCCTATATGAGAGCTTGAAGGACAGGGTGGATGTCCTTGAAGGATCTAAACTGAGGGCCCATCAAGCTCTCAGGTGCTCACATCAACTGCTACTTGATCATCACGCAACACAGCGGCAACCCCCCAAGGCAGAATGCACTAGTCCCACAAGTACTAGTAGTTGTTGGTGACTCTATTGTCAGAGAAACGGGGAACATGGCATGTAAAAAAGGATAGGTGGAACAGGACCAGGGTATGTCTGCCAGAGGCAAAGGTTGAAGACGTAGAGCGAATATCATCTTTTAAGGGCACAAAAGGTGATATTGTGGTACACATTGGCACTAATGATATTAAGAGACCGGTGGAATTACTTAAAAAAGTACAGGTCACTGATGAAAAAAAGCCGTGAATTAGGGTTGAATTTGAAAGTGTCTGCAATTCTACCCAGACACGATAGGAGGGAGTATATGATGAGAGCCTTGTCGATCAATTCGGCTTTGGAAAGATTGTGCAAGGCTCATGGGGTAGAAATTTTTTCAGCCAAATTGCTGGTCTATACTTGTTAACAGGAGAGACTGCTTCTACAGGGTTGGGATACACTTAAATAGAAAGGGTACAAGAATATTTGCTGATGCTATCGGGGCAGTGTTAGGTGGGTTGGAAAACTGCTAGCTTGGTAGGATACAAGGACTAGTAGATTAACAGTAGCCACTGGCAAAGGTGAAAGTGATTCTTGCACTGCTTCTATTGGAATGAGCAGCAGCCTGGAAAACAAGATGAAGGGTATTTCAGAGACTGCTGGGAGTCATTGCAGTACAAGTAAACACATGGGTTGTGTTAGGATAGCTAAGAATAGGAACAGGTGCATGTATACTTGTGTATACACCATTGCTAGGATTTGGTAAATAAATTTGATGTATTTGAGGTATTGTTCAAAACATCAAAGGCAGATATTGTTGGGATATCAGAGACATGGTGTCATACAGATATAAGGAATGCAGAACTGGAATTTGAGGAGTACAATGTGTACAGGAAGGATAAACAGGATAGGAAGAGAGGAGGGGTTATGCTATTAGTTAAGAAACACCTAAAATCCAAGGAAGTGAAGACAGTCGACATCGCTGGACAGTGCAGTGTCGAGTCAGATTGGGAGATCAAAATTGAGAGTAGGAGTGTGTTATTGGCCTAATGACTCTGATGAGTATAAAAAGAAACTGTACAGAGAAATAGAGTGGGCCAGTAAATCAGAGAGTCTTATAATGGGAGGATTTTAATTTCCCAGATTTTGACTGGAATTTGTGGGTTCGTCACTCACACACTAGCAAGGTTTATGTGGATTTATTTGATGATTGTTTTCTACATCAGCATGTTCGGGAGGCAACTGGAGGGAGTAATACTCTTGATCTGATTATCAGTAGCGATTCTTCATGCATTAAGAATCTGCAGATACAGGAACCACTAGGTGGCAGTGATCACAGTGTGCTGAAGTGGAATTTACTCAAAGAGGTAATTACCATCAGAGGTAAAGGGAAGAGTTTTTGCTTTCGTAAAGGCAACTACGGTGGTCTGAGACAGTATTTAAATTCTATACGGTGGGACCAACTGATGATGTTACCAACAGCAAATTCTAATTGGGAAGCATTCAAAGAATTTATCTTGGAAGCTACTACGCTTTACATACCAACTAAGAAATATTGTTCAAGGTTTAGGCCTAAATGGATGTCAGATGAACTAATGAGACATATGGCAGAGAAGAAAAATGCATAGGATACATATAAATTAATGGGCGACATGGAAACATGATAGATATAAGCTGGTCTGTAATCAAGTCACAAAGGAGATTAGACAGGCAAAGGCAGATTATGAGAAATCTTTGGCAAAGGATGCAAAGAAAAACAGCAAGGAGTTCTTTACCAACAAAAGGGCGACACAAATAATTATAGACCTGTTAGTTTAACTTCTGTTCCAGGAAAATTAATGGAAGCACTGGTTAAAGAAGCACTGTAGTATCATCTAGACTCTAGAAGGAAAGGGATGAAATCAGATTGGTCCACTGGATACTGATGGTTCAACTGTTGATGATCCTGCACAGGTGGCTAACAAACTAAATGAGTATTTTGCATCTACATTCACACATGAGGAGTTATTCAGGGAGGGGAATGTCAGAGGTGAATTAAACTCTGGCTGTGAGCTAGATGATTTTGTAATAACTGAGAGGAACGTGGAGGAGAAATTGTTGAATATAAACATAAAAAAGGCCCAGGGTGGATGGAATCTATCCAGTTATATTAAAGGAGGCAGCAAAGGAAGTAAGCAAATCCTTAGCCATAATTATAAGAGCTTCTTTGGACTCAGGGGAGGTACCCATGAACTGGAGATGTGCAAATGTGACCCCAATTCACAAAGGAGGATCAAAGGGCGACACAAGTAATTATAGACCTGTTAGTTTAACTTTTGTTCCAGGAAAATTAAAGGAAGCACTGGTTAAAGAAGCACTGAAGTATCATCTAGACAAGACTTCACTTATAGCTCGGACACAGCATGGTTTGTTAAGGGAAAGTCATGCCTGACCAATTTGATTGTATACTATGGTGTGGTCACAAAGGAGCTGGATGCAGGGAATAAATTTGATATCATATATTTGGATCTTTGAAAGGCTTTTGATACTGTTGCACATGGAAGACTGCTGAACAAATTGGAGCAGTGTGGCATTGGAGGCAAATTGCTACTATGGATAAAGGGATGGTTGAGTGGGAGAAGACAGAGTGTGGTAATCAATGGACACTGCTCATCGTGGACTAATGTTATTAGTGGAGTCCCTCAGGGTTCAGTGTTGGGTCCATTGTTTTCTGTATTTATAAATAATATTGATGATGGTATATCAAGCTTAATGTCCAAGTTGCAGATGATACAAAGGTTGGCAGGATTGTTAAGGACACTAATGACAGTACGCTGCTGCAACAGGATCTAGAAAACATGAGCAGATGGGCTGAGAGGTGACAAATGAAGTTTAACATTGACAAATGTAAAGTACTACATATGGGAAGCAGTAACCTATCAACTCTGTGGTATTACACTGACAGTGGTAGAGAACAAAAAGGAACAGGGGGTAATTATGCAGGCAGATATGAAGTTTTCTGAGCAGTGCAGACGGTCTGCAAGAGTAGCTCATGGTGTCTTTGTCAATGAAATATAGGAATTTTTTTAGCAGGGATAAGGAGGTGATTATCCCCTTGTATAAGGCAATGGTCAGGCCACACCTTGAGTACTGTATACAGGTCTGGAGGCCTCAATTTAAGAAGGATGTAGAGCTGTTGGAACGAGTACAGAGAAGGGCAACAAGATTAGCGAATCGAACAAAGGATTGCTCTTATTACGAAAAGAGGCTTAAGTTTTGCAAATTACAGTGTCTGGAGACTAGGCACCTGCGAAGTGATCTGATTGAGGTGTATAAAGTTTTGAATGGTTTTAGAATGCTCAATGTTGATGGGATTCTCCCTCTTGCTCAGAATAATCACCTGAGAGGACATAAATTCAAATTGAGGAAAGACAGACGTAGGATAGATGTGCGGATGTTTTCCTTTAGCCAGCAGGTGGTTGGTTGGTGGAACAGACTTCCATCCTTTGTTGTGGAAGTTTGATAGCCTAAATAAATTTAAGGCTGAGGTGGACAGGTATTTGGATCGAACGGAGGGGTGAAATTGGATCGTTTTTTTTTTTTTTTTTTTTTGTTTTGGCTGATGCTGCATAAGCTTGCTTTATTGCGTCATACGCCTCTACTAATGCTAATGCTCTCCCTGCATTCTATTCAATGAATGTTTGGTTTGGATTTTAAAATGTTCCTATAAAAGATTACAGGGCTACGTCTCCCACACAACTTCATGAGAAAAGCAGAAACAGAGGGAAAGTGATTGTGTGGGTAACCTCTTAACTGGAACCATCTTCTTCAACAAAACTGCTAATTCACAACATTATTTACATATACTTTGGAATTACTTTCTACTGCAGTTCACAGCAACCCACCTTCATGTGGACACCAGTTTATATTATATAGCCACATGCAGCTAATGTTTTGTTGCATTTTTGCACTGTTTTTGGTCATCACATATTGTCGTGGCCATCAAAACTGTAGATATTTTTGGAACCATTTTTGTTCATTAAAATATGTTCAAGTATATTTTTTATCTTCACAACCTTAAATCCACACATGGTACTAAGTACTATATAGCTTCTAATACCTTTCATGTCTGGGATTTTCATTAAAAAAAAAACTCTGAGTCCAATCTTGAACCCATATAACTTTCTTGAAAGAAAAGTTGTTCCAGATAAAATCATCCAGCTATACTTATGGATTTGAGCCACGATGTTCAGTTTTCACAAAATTGACAAAGACATATTTCATTAAAACATTACATTGGTATATACCTTCAGAAACCTGTTCGTTAAAATGGAAAACATATTGAACGTTGGTAAATAAGAATATTTTCCAAGAATCTGAGCAAAAAAATTGCTAATGTTTGTAATAATTGAGTTCCTTAGGAAATATTTAAATGTGTCAAAATTTCATGCACTACCCTGTACATTTAGAACTGCTCGGCACTGCCTAGGGAAAGTTGTATTACACTGATTCCTGTTTGGTCCAAATGCATAAAAGCAGAAACAAGCAGGATGACTAGCACACACATGCACTCATGCATGTACACACAGAGTTTAATTTTTATTTCTTATTTTACAAGTGTGGGCTGAAAAGTAATGAGCAACTTTTGAAAAAATAGAGGAAAATCAAAGAGGAAAGAAACTTACTAGTAGATAAAAACAAGTGTCTTTAATGATGTCATTTTTCTATATCAATCCAGCCTAACTGAATATATTTCATCCAGTGCTTAAGTTTATGTATGATGTTCAAGTAAAATTCATTTGGCCAAGAGGCAATGAAATTCATGAAAGTATAGTAGTTTAACAGCTTTATCAGAGTTATCTGTTGCCTCTGAGATATTGTTTAAATTTTGGGAATAAAACTCATTTGGAATCAAATGTGAAGTATAGAGAGGATGCAGAACAGCTCAAATCCATTCATAATGCCCAGTTCAACTGTATATATATATATATATATATATATATATACAGTTGAAGCTCTATATAACGACCCCCCCCCCCCAGATGAATTTTTTGCCAAAAGCTGCAGTGAGGTTGTGCACTGTCATGTTGAAGTAACGCTCTGTACTGCTAGGTCCTAGATTTTTTTTTTTTTTGAGCCTGCCAGATATTTCACTTCACTGGACCAAATTGATTTGGTCCTTTTCCAAATATTTAGTGTGGATAAACTCATAGAGCGAATCCAAATCCATGACCACCATCCAAACAAATGCAGACCCCAAATATGATCACAGAGGAAATTTTAACAGTGTGCTTCTCACACTAGTAAAAAAAAAAAAAAAAAAAAAGATAAACTGCAGCCATTATCAACCCATTGCAGGATGGAGGCCTCCTCAACAATTCATGTTCAGGGAAATGGACCATATTCTGCCACGCTGGTCCAGTGCAGGTTGGCAGATCACCCATATTTAACAATCAGGGGCTTGAACCCAGGTCTATTTAAGGAGCATGTGCTACTGCACTCCTGCTCCTGACCACTCGGTTATGGAGACCTCTAGGCTACCTCAAACAATTTGGCCTTAATATCAACCCTACCAAAGTCTGAGTGCATGGTCTACCCCTTGAAGAAAGATCACACAACCATCTTGCCAAAGATTAATGCAGTATCCATACTTTTTGATATCATTTAGATTTGGGGCTGGTTTTTGTCACAAAGCTGAGATTTAACCATCACATTGACAAACTCATCAGGCGGGCAGCGCACCTGAAATGGAGAGTGAAGCAGCACATGCATTACATCTCAGACAAGGTTACTGCAACAAAATGTCAGGACCATCATATACCACCCCCCGGTAATTTATGCAGCAGAAATCTGGGCATCGGCAGCACAAATGAACATAAAGCCCATCTGGGCAGCAGAGTACTGGCTCCTCAAGTGGGTAACCTACAAACACAGGATACCACCCCAAGACCATACTACTGAAATGGCGGTAGCCCTGGGAATTCCCAGGCTGCCCTCTTTCATTGAAGAAAGGAGACTGATAATCACGATAAAGATGCTGACCAGTCTCATCACATCTCCTTCATTCTGGGATCTCTGTGGCTGAAGGATTCCATCTGCCCAGCTCAGAGCCACCCCAACAATCTGCCCTCTCCACTCATGCCTCCACTTATCAGATTGCTTCTTACCCTACCATATGTTTGGAAGAATCCAGGGCATCGATGCCGACTTACAGAAATTTGCTGTTAACCGACACTATAGACAGAGGATTCTGGGTCCCACACATCCCATGCCCTCCAATCACTCAGAAAAGACAGGTGTCCTCAAAACTATCTGGTCACATACAAATTCACCCCAGGTTCCCTCCAGTAAGGAATAGTCAACGAAGGTCTGGACAGTCTGCAAAAGGAAAAGCATTCTCTTCATCGCATCCAAGCAAACATGCCCTTCACTTGCCACTTTAATGTTCTGGTTAATTATTGAGCATACCGGGGAAGGAGCCAGCAGTATGTGCATCAAATGCCCCTGTTCGTGCTGTTCTCTCCCACGAGCTGCAAAGACGAAAATCAGGATTTTCAAGTGTCATTTTGTTAATTTAATTTAAATGTTACATTGCACCAGTATTTATTTAACGTTATTTTTATGTCATCTTAATATTTTATGTAACCTAATGCTATTATGGAAGTCATTATATCGTCTTATTAATGTCTTATGTCATTTGATGTTATTTCATTTAAATGTCCTATATCATTTAATGGCAATTTATTTATTTCTGTAATATATCTGCTTGTTATCTCTATAAGTGTTAAGCCCTGGCTTTTTTGGCCATGAAGGGACATTGCAACACTATCCAATCGTGTAACTGTCGCAAGTGAAGGTGGTGCAATTAAAGATTTTTTCTCTCTCTCTCTCTCTCTCTCTCTCTCTCTCTCAAAACTCAATAACTGCACGTTCAAGGATGCTTCCATTTAAACAGTCCAACTTACAAACCACACAGGAATGCTACTGTGGATACACAAACTAAAATTTATTAGCTACATGGAAAATCTAGTTGAAATTTGCCTATACCACCCAGTACTCAGGTCAAGGACTAAGAAGCATTACTTTTCAGCCTACCCTTGTAGGTCACCTATTTTTAATTTCACCCCAAGAGATAATCTAAATTTACAGAAAAATCTTATGCTTTTGTAAACTTATTAAATCAACTTTAGAGTAAGTAAAGTTTCCATTTCGACACATGCCAGACATATAATGTAGAACAAATGCTCTTTCCAGTATATCATTACGAATAAACCATGAAATCTTTTAGAAAAATTAAACCAAAAAATTTCATTAAATAAATACATCTTATACTCAAACAGAATAATAAAAATGTATAAAAAAAAAAAAAATAAGAAAAAAAAAAGAAAAAAAAAGAAAACATACCTGAAATTCAAATGTGACATCTGACACAAGGATAGAGTAGGACCCAAAATATCTTCCCATTATATGCACTAAAACCAAAGATGAACAAATTCATTGAACTTTACAAATTTAACCTCATTTTAAATTATTAGCTACATGGAAAACCTAGTTGAAATTTGCCTATACCACCCAGTACTCAGGTCATGAACTAAGAAGCGTTACTTTTCAGCATACCCTTGTATTTCACCTATTTTTAATCCTCCACAACCAGGAGATAATCTAAATTTATAGAAAAATCCTGTTCTTGTAAACTTATTAAATCAGCTTCAAGACTAAGTAAAGCTTCCATCATATAATGTAGAACAAATGCTCTTGCCAGTATATCATTATGAATAAACCATGAAATCTTTCAGAAAAATTAAACCAAAAAATTTCATTAGCTAAATAAACCTTATACTCAAATAAAAAGAATAATAAGAATGTATTAAAAAAAACTAAGAAAAAAAAAAAAAAAAAAAAAAGAAAGAAAGAAAACATACCTGAAATTTAAATGTGACAACTGACCCAAGGAGAGTAGAACCCAAAATATCTTCCCATTACATGCACTAAAACCAAAGATGAACAAATTCATTGACCTTTATAAATTTAACCTCATTTTCCCATTTAAACTGAAGATGTCATTCCCAGAGCTAAGATTAATTATTTATCAATTATCTTCCCATTTCTAAATAATTATTGGCCTAATAAAAACAAATGCAGAACTAAAGGTCTTCTTGTCATTAGCAAAAAAATATATAAATTCTTTCTTTTTCCTACTCTTGAGATGAGGCAAAGTTGAAATGCCCTACATTGAACTGCAGATACCAATTTTTATGCTGTCAGGTTGATTTTCTCATTAAGTCGCAATCAAACGCAACCCACAGATGGATCATACTGGTGAATACACGCGAAAAACTTTCTAAATTACTTTCTCAAAACATTTGTGAAATGAAGACCGCTAAGCATAAATATTCAGAGAAGGAGTAAAGATTTAATAGCTTTACAATCTAATAATAATCTAGAAACAGGATTAGTAAATAAAGTACTACAGGGATTAAACACTCTCATATCATACATGATAATCACATATTGGCATTTATTTATGAAGCAAAACTTCATAAGGGAGAAATAGGATTGTGGGAGGTGTGGGGGGGGAGGAGAAAGGTTAACCAACTGATATGGAAATGAGGTACAAAGATCCCCAGAAATGTATATATTTTAGCATTACATTGCACTAATACTGAAGAAATATTTTAAGAAGAATATTTGGAAAGTATCTTTTTTTTTAAGTGCTTTATATTGCTAAAATATGTACATTTATAATCCTTGCAAATCTTTCACCTATGTAGTACATCCTCCTCAATTTGATATCAGATTATTTGAAATGCAATGTAGTTTGAAGTTGCTACTATACTCTGACTAATAATATTGGATTTCATATGCCTTTTAATACAGATAATTAAAAGCAAGTATACAATGAAATTCAAAGTCCAAATTGGGTACCACAAGTTGTGAATAATTTGTCTACTTTGGAAAGACTACCAAAACCTACTACAATCAATTGTTATAATGAAAATTCGATATTGTATAGTACATAATTTTGTTATACACCATATATCACCTTTAAATTTCACGTTTTCATCCCTTTCCTCATGAAGTGAGTGCTATACAGGAAAGGCATCATGGAGAATTTGCATAACTTTAAACTGCACTATGAGCCCACAAGTGATATAAGTACAATTTAAAAACACTATACTACTGACACGAAAATACAGTATGGTGGGCTAACTAACAATACAAAATTTATACAGTTTTATTCAAGCATGCAATTTTGCAGCTCCACCCAAACAAGACATTTTCGATTCTTTCTTTCTTTCTCTCTCTCTCTCTCTCTCTCTCTCTCTCTCTCTCTCTCTCTCAGCTGTTCTAAAGTGTAGTCAAAAGAGGTGACTTCTCATGCAAGTACCGTATGACCTGCTCTTATAGCTACAATTTTCAAAAACAATTCACACTAAGTTACAAAGTGACAGCACTATAAAAGTATCTCATAAGCAGATATGTATAATTATACATAATATACAATAGCACTTATTTTAATGTATAGTTCATCAGCTTTTAAACACTGAGCTTCAGAACTCTAGTTATAACGACAACAAAAATCAAAACTTAGCAATCATTGTTATTGTGTTCAGGAAACAGAATGAATTTCTCTATAGTACAATTGTTACCGTTCCCATTTTCAAGTAAATTAAAGTGTTATTGTTTATTCACGAACGTGTAGCAAAACAAAAATAAATTATTTTCAAAATTTAAAATGAGAAAACTGAAAGTTCTCTTACTATAAATACAGATCTAAAAATTCACCTCTTAATTAGCATCAACATGTTCTTATCCCATTAGGATACTCTGAACTTGTTTAAACTGAAATGGATGCATTTTGGTCGCCCTCAAGCTTTGAATTTGACCAATTTTTTAATCTATATCTTAAAATATCATTTTAAGGGAATTATTCTAAATAAGTCCTAAAATTTAAAATAATTCACATTTAAAATGGATTCCAAATTTACTGCTACATTTCTAAGGTAGTAACAGGAGGAGGAAAATAGGGAATTAGAACTAGGCCATCCTTTCCAAGGTACTTCCAAAATGTATATTAAAATTTGGTAAAAAATTTGGTCTTTTCATTCTTAAGTGAATAAACATCCAAAACACACACTTCCTTTCATACACATATAGATTAATATTACATATGTTTACCAACATTATCCACTACAGTGGATTTATTGGATGATTGTTTTCTACATCAGCATGTTCGGGAGGCAACTAGAGAGAGTAATACTCTTGATTTGATTATCAGTAGTGATTCGTCATGCATTAAGAATCTGCAGGTAAATGAACCACTAGGTGGCAGTGATCACAGTGTGCTGAAGTGGGATTTACTCAAAGAGGTAACTACAATTAGGGGTAAAGGGAAGGGTTATTGCTTTCGTAAAGGCGACTAGGATGTACTGAGACAGTATTTAAATTCTATACAGTGGGACCAACTGATGATGTTACCAAAAGCAAATTCAAAACAGAAAGCATTCAAAGAACTTAGCTTGGAAGTTACTAGGCTTTACATACCAACTAAGAAATATTGTTCAAGGTTTAGGCCTAAATGGATGTCAGATGAACTAATGAGACATATGGCAGAGAAGAAAAATGCATGGGATACATACAAATTAACACGTGACACAGAAGCCTATGATAGATACAAGTTGATCTGTAACCAAGTTACAAAGGAGGTTAGGCAGGCGAAGGCAGATTACGAGAAATCTTTGGCAAGGGATGCAAAGAAAAACAACAAAGAGTTCTTTACTTATGTAAACTCTAGAAGGAAGGGGATGAATCAGATTGGTCCACTTGATATCGATGGGTCAACTGTTGATGATCCTGCTCAGGTAGCTAACAAACTAAATGAATATTTTGCATCGACATTCACACATGAGGAGTTATTCAGCGAGGGGAATGCCAGAGGTATATTCAACTCTGGCAGTAAGCTAGAGAATCTTGTAATAACTGAGAGTAAAGTGGAGGAGAAATTGTTGAAGATAAACACAAGAAAGGCACCTGGGGTGGATGGGATCTATCCGGTTGTATTAAAGGAGGCAGCAAAGGAAGTAGGCAAACCCTTAGCCATAGTTATGAGAGCTTCCTTGGACTCAGGGGAAGTACCCATGGACTGGAGATGTGCAAATGTGACCCCAACTCACAAAGGAGGATCAAAGGGCGACACAAGTAATTGTAGACCTGTTAGTTTAACTTCTGTTCCCGGAAAATTAATGGAGGCACTGGTTAAAGAAGCACTGCAGGAGCATCTAGACAAAACTTCAGTTATAGCTCGGACACAGCATGGTTTTGTTAAGGGGAAGTCTTGCGTGACCAATTTGATTGGATACTATGATGCAGTCACAAAAGAACTGGATGCAGGGAATAACTTTGATATTATATACTTGGATCTTAGAAAGGCTTTTGATACAATTGCACATGGAAGACTGCTGCACAAATTGGAGAAGTGTGGCATTGGAGGCAAATTGCTGCTATGGATAAAGGGGTGGTTGAGGGGGAGAAGACAGAGAGTGGTAATCAATGGACACTGCTCATCGTGGACTGATGTTATTAGTGGAGTCCCTCAGGGTTCAGTATTGGGTCCATTATTGTTTTCTGTATTTATAAATGATATTGATGATGGTATATCAAGCTTAATGTCCAAGTTTGCAGACGATACGAAGGTTGGCAGGGTTGTCAAGGACACTACTGACACTATGCTACTGCAACAGGATCTGGAAAGGTTGAGCAGATGGGCTGAGAGGTGGCAAATGAAGTTTAACATTGACAAATGTAAGGTACTACATATGGGAAACAGCAACCCCAGAGCAACGTATCAACTCTGTGGTACTACACTGACAGTGGTAGAGAATGAAAGGGACCTGAGGGTGACTGTGCAGGCAGATATGAAGTTCTCTGAGCAGTGCAGACGGGCTGCAAGAGTAGCTCATGGTGTATTGTCAATTATATATAGGAATTTTTCTAGCAGGGATAAGGAGGTGATTATTCCCTTGTATAAGACAATGGTCAGGTCACACCCAGAGTACTGTATACAGGTCTGGAGGCCTCATTTCAAGAAGGATGTAGTGCTGCTGGAACGAGTACAGAGAAGGAGAACAAGATTAGTGAATGGAACAAAGGGGTGCTCTTACGAAGAAATGCTTAAGTTTTGCAAATTACAGTGTCTAGAGACTAGGCACCAGCGAGGTGATCTGATAGAGGTGTATAAAGCCTTGAATGGTTTGAGCATGCTCAATGCTGATGGGATTCTTCCTCTTGCTCAGAATGATCACCTGAGAGGGCATAAATTCAAATTGAGGAAGGGCAGATGTAGGATAGACGTGAGGAAATTTGCCTTTAGCCAGCAAGTGGTTGGTTGGTGGAACAGACTTCCATCCCTTGTCGTGGAAGTTGATAGCCTAAATAAGTTTAAGGCTCAGCTGGACAGGTATTTCGAACGAACAGAGGGGTGAAGTGGAAGTGGTTATTTTTTATTTATTTATTTATTTATTTTTTATTTTTTGGCTGATGCTGCAAAGCTTGCTTTCTTGCATCAAATGCCTCTACTAATGCTAATGCTAATGCTATAGTAAGCCAGTAATAAAATGATCAAATAAAGTATCTACGGGATTGAAAATTCACATACTATATTAAAATTAGAAAAAAACTTTTAGTTTTAATAATTTACCTCTTAAATGTAGGCTGAAAAGAGAAGGTGAAATTAAAATTTAAATTAACTAAAAATAATTCCCATAAAGAAACTGCATTCTTTCTCAAAGAATCGAATTTTATGTAATAAAATTCAACTGGTAAGCATTAACTCTTTTAGGAGTGAGTTTATAAACACTGTATGGGCTTCGAGCAGTAAGGTTTTTTTTAATGAAATTTTTAAAATTCATAAAAACACTTTTAATATAAATGCTTTTAAAAATTAATTTGTTCTTATTTTGGCTTTGTTACTCAGTACACTAAAATTACTTCAAAAATTAAATTTAAAAAATTGGAAAATGAAAAAATTTTCAAAAAAGAATTCTTGAAAAAAAAAAAAAAAAAAAAAAACAACACACCATTACTTCTTTTTTGATGTAAACATTAAATCTCAACATCTATTTATACATTATTTTATACAATTTCATCAATTTCTGGATCTGAATTAGAGAATTTTGGTTTTTGTAAGACAAAATCAGACAACAATGGCTGACAGACACATCCGCTACTATGATTTAAAAATCTATTTTTATGCTGTCATCCATTATAAACCATGTCACAATTAACTTAGAAACATGAATAAGTGAGGGAGCACTTATGGGAAGAAATGACTCTGAAAAACATATAGACAGATATACAAACACTTATGCACTCTGGAAAGGGTTAAGCAAATTAGTTGTATTTTGATTGCTATTTTATTGAGAGCTTCAGTTGCCAAATAATTTGACTGGAGAGAAGTTTAATGTGTGTACTGTTTCACTGCTTTCAAAACAATTTCATTTAACAGAAAGATAAAAGGTTATAAAAACAGATTCATTGGGCAAAAAAAATATACAATTATACATAATGTGAGTTTCTCAAAGATATAAAAAAGCTAAAAGATTATCCATAATTTACAGCCCAGCATGTTGCTTTAAAAGTTACCTCAATCCATAATTCCTGTTTAGCTTCACCTTTATTAGTGTTAGGTTTTGGTTTGTAATCCTTGCCACCATATTTTGCATCTTCAGTAATACACTTTACATGGGTCTTGTAATCATCACCCCTATTAGAAATTTTAAAAAAATATATCAATTAATGTAGTTACACTTAAGCAAAAGCATTCAGCAGCCAAATTAAATTTTAAATTACACACATCGTGAGTTTTTTTTTGTTTGTTTGTTAGTTAGTTGTTGGTGCATCGGCTTCTATGGCCATAATGCACCTCCCAAAGTTTTTGCATTTTGTACTCTGATCCAAGCCAGAGGTGGGATTCCAATCCACGACCTTTAGGTTGCCAGGCAGGCACTTTACCCACCCAGCTAGCCTAGTCGGCCACATCGTGAATCAAAATTATGTTCTATAATTTATGAATTACATGACCAATTTGTATTATTTTTTTCAGACTGGCTGAAACCCATAGAAATGATGGAGAAAGCAGAATTAAGTTTTAATGAGAAAAAGGTGATTCTAAAATGGTACTGGTAATTTGAAAATGTCATAGAGATTCAGCATGCATGGGAAAGATAATATGGAACAAGAGCACCTACTTGTCTAACAATAATCTGCTTGTGTGATAAAAAAGAACATGGAACTGAACACAGGCAGTGGGAGGAAAAGGGCATCAAGAATTGTTGAAAACATTGAGGCTTTCATGAATGCATATGAATGTTCCTCACAGAAGCCTACAAGGCAGCATTCATAAGAACTACACTCAGTTAATCAAGTGTTAAAAGAATCATAAAGGGCAAAAATTAAGTCCTTAAGACAGATTACTATAAGCAATACAGGAAGATAATCCAGATCAACAAATACAATTTTGTGAGAGAGATACTGTCATAAAAATGGTGAAATTGGCACTTTTGAAGATGCCATTATATGGTCAGATGAAACCATCTCCAAACTAAATGGACATTTGAATCATCACAACTATGTTCACTGGGCCAGTGAAAAATCCTCATCTCACCTTGCAGAAAGATGCTAACCTCCCTGCGATAACTCTGTGGACGGAATCTCCTCTCATAGGATTATCGCACCTTACACATTCAATGGCACTGTTATCTTGAAATGTTAAAGAATTATGCAGTACCCAATATAAGAAGCATGTTTCCAGATATGACTGTGTTTTTACAAACAGGATGGTACACCTTTACATTTTCATATTGCTATCCATGATTATTTGGACAGAAAAAGGAATTTTACGAACAATAGATAGGTCGTGGTGGGTGCTTTTGAATGCCCTCCAAGGTCTTCACACTTCAGTACCCTAGATTATTTTGCATAGGATACCTATGCAAAATGTTTTTATACTCAAAAACATTTGAAGATCTGTGGATAGCAATACAGCATTAAATGCACACAGAATTTCAACTGACTCTGCACTGTTGTATGTAAGAGCATTGAAAGAAGATATTTATGCATGTGTTCCAGAGGACATTTTTTCTTTTAAACAGAAGAATTTGAGAATCTGACATTTAAATTTGATATCAGATTCACAAATTATGGATTGTTAAAGTGCATATACATAATTGACTCATCCTTTACATAAAAAGATGGTCACTAAAACTATCTTTTACCACAAATGCACATTATGATATAATGGGAGGATTAGTGGCCAAAACAAATTATCACATCTTTGTTACATCCGATTCATTTGTTATTAAATGAATATGCTAGAGTTCATTTCTATTAATTTAAAATTAATTCTAGAAATATAAAGATTAAGAAATGAATATTAATAAATAAGGACAAACCACAGCAACAGTGGAGGTAAAGAACAGTAACTTAAATAAAAAATTTAGATGTAAAAGGCCACCAAAACAACTTAAGAACCTAAAGTAATTTAGAAACCACTGAAGAGATTGGCTGAAAGTACAAATTAACTTGAAAAATCACAAACAATGATTGTACAGTCAAAGCTCTAGGTGAGAGAAAGCTCTATCGTGTACTCCCCAGGTGAACGATAAAAATGGTTGTTATATCGGAAGGACGTTATTGTTCATAAAATCAGCAACAAAACAAGTAAAGCTTCAAAATTTAATGTAATTCTACTAATACATATTATAAATAAGATATACTAATACAATATAGTATATCTTATTTATAATATGTATTACAGTATAAACAAGAAAATTGTGATTGTAAATTTTGCATTGATTGTAGAGTGCAGGAAGGTAAAATTAAATTGCAAATTTCACTGCATAGGCTATATACTAGTGGTTTTTGACCTTTTTTTTAATAAGGGCATTCTTAAGTAATTTATTTTATTTTGTGGCACCCCACTCAATTTTCTGCCTATTAGATCAGATTCTCTCTCTGTATGTATGTATGTATATATATATTCAAGTGGTTTGTAAGCTATTATTCTTATTGTAATTGTTCTCAAATACTTGCCTATCTTGCACAGGCTGCAAAGATACACTTTACAATACAATATTTTTGTATTGACATGTCTAAGTGTGGGTAGTTTCTGCCCGTATTCCATGTCTGGCTATACAGCTAGTGGGAGATGAAGTTAGGTAAGTACTTAGGACAGCAAAGACACTCCTGCCCTCGTATTGCACTAATAGCTCAGAGTGTTGAAAAGATTTAAGGGGAAGGATAGCAAATAGAATATAATATACATAAATAGCAAAATTAGAGATTTACAAAACAAATTCATAATTACTAGTGTGAATAAAGCCACCAACAACTTAGCGATCATATGTAAAAAATTCTATGCCGAAACACTAAAAAATTAAGTAACCATAAGCAAAACATACAAAAATATCAGCAGTAATATGAGAAGCACATTGAACAAGATATTAGCATTAAATAAAAGATCAAAATTTAGAATAGACAATACTAAGATTCCATTCTTATATATGATACCCAAATTCCATAAGATGAATTCTATCAGATGCCCAAATTATTCGCTGTATGATTCCTTTTGCCTCAAAGGTGGTACTTGTTCCGTTCTGATATTCCCTGTCAGAGACTTGGCAATTTGGAATCTCCTCTCTTTGATCTTCTCTGGCTTAAAATCTCTCTACCTCACTGTGTCAAATTCATCTGTTCTCTCTACCGTCCTCCCAACTCCACTAATCACTTGGAGCTCTTTGACTTCCTCTCTTTGCAACTTGACTTTCTGCAGTCCAACTTTCCTAACAGTGAAGTAATTTTCCTTGGTGATTTTAATGTTCACAACTCCAGCTGGCTTCCATTTTCTAGTCACACCGACCCAGCAGGTCGAGATGCTGAGGCTTTTGCAATTACTAATGACCTTGCACAGATTGTTCATTTACCTACAAGAATACCGGACAATCCTAATCATACAGCCAATACGCTTGATCTTTTTCTCACAAACAACCCTTCTAAGTACACGGTCGAAGTGAGGTCCTTTAGGCACTTCAGATCACAACTTGGTGATTGTCTTGATTGTCTCTTCTCCAATGGAACCTTTATCTCATGGCTAATCCCAACCTCGTGTTGTTTGGCATTACAAGAATGCAAAATGGGATGACCTGCGAGACTTCTTTTCTTCTTTTCCTTGGTCGGAAAACTTGTTTCAAAACTTCTGATGTCAAAGTTTGCTCAGATCGTGTCAGTGAAATTATTCTTGAAGGATAATTGGAATTAATCCTTTATCCCACACTCCACTTTAAAATCTCATCCTTTATCTATACCTTGGTTTTCCAATAAATGTGCTAAGGCTGTTCATCAAGAGAACAATGTTGCATATCGTAATTGGCTTGTTTCTAATTCTTCAGTTTTATTTTTTGCATACACCAAAGCTCACAACAATTGTAAAACTGTTATTAATCAGTCCAAACTAGAGTTTGAACAGGCTAAGAGTAGAAAACTTGCTTCTTTACCTAATGGTAGCCAAGCATTCTGGTCTCTTGCCAAAGCTATTGGCTGCAACTTTTGCCCATCTCTGCTCCCACCTCTGTCCAAACCAGATGGTTCTGTTGTCACTTCAGCCAGGGATAAAGTTGACCTACTAGCATCCCATTTTTCTTCCAACTCATGTATTAATGATCTTAGTAAAACACCTCCCACAATTCCCAACATGCTACATTCAATGCCCCTTGTGGTCTTCCGTCAAAAGGATGTCAGAAGGATTTTGACGAATCTTGATGATAAAAAAGCTCCAGGTCCTGATGGTATTTCTCCACTTGTTCTCAAAACCTGTGCTCCTGAACTTACTCCTATTCTTTGCCGCCTTTTTTCACTTTCTTATTCCAAAGGTGTTTTTCCTTTTGCTTGGAAATTTGCTCATATCCAGCCAGTTTCTAAAAAGGGTGACAAATTCCTCCCATCCAATTATCGTCCCATTGCAATTACTTCTACTCTTTCTAAAGTAATGGAGAAATCAATTAACCGCAAGATCGCCAGTATGGATTCCGTCAGTGTCGATCCACTGATGATATTTTGGCTTATGTTACCCATTTATGGACTAATTCAATGGAAAGGTTCGGTGAAACACAGGCAGTTGCTCTTGACATCTCAAAGGCTTTCGATCATGTTTGGCATAAAGGTCTTCCAAACAAGCTTCCATCTTATGGTTTGCCAACTGTTTTTAGTAATTGGTTATCGAGATTTCTCTCTGATCGCTTACTGAGGATGATGGTAGATGGCTCTCTGTCTTCTAACTTCTCCACTAATGCTGGTGTCCCCCAAGGTTCAGTTCTTTCCCCCACTCTTTTCCTCTTGTATATTAATGACCTTCTTCCATTGACTGGAAATCCTATCCATAGTTTTGCCAATGATAGCACATTGTATTCCACTTTCCATTTTGAGAAACCTTGTCCTGCTCAATCAGCTTCAACTTCTCGAAAATCTGCTACTAATTCCTTAAATGCCAATCTTCAGGTAATTCTCCAGTGGGGCAAAGACAACTTAGTTGATTTCAACCCTTCTAAAATTCAGTCTTGTCTTATATCTCGCAAAAAGGATTCTTCTGCTCCTATGGTTATCTTTAGTGACACTCCGATTTCTAGCCAAAATGATATATCTCTTTTGGGGATTACCATGACTTCTAATCTTTCTTGGCCCAAGTACATTACAAATATTGCTTTCTCTGCATCTAAAAAACTTGGTTTTCTCTTTCGTTCTTGGTGTTACTTGTCTTCCAAACAGCTGCTCACTCTGTATAAATCACAAATCCGCCCTGCCATGGAATATTGTTCCTACATCTGGGGTAGTGCCCCCAAAACCTCTCTCAGGCTTCTTGATTAATTAATGATTCATCTCTAACAGAGTCTCTCCACTCGCTTTCTCATAGACATACTGTTTCTGCTGCATGCCTCTTCTACAGATACTTCCATGAGCACTGTTCTTCTGAATTGGCTTCTATAATTTCCACACTCTCTTTCAAAACAGTCCAAACACATGCTGCCACCAGCCAACATCCATTTACTGTCCAACTTCAAACTCACAGAACCAACTTTTCATCTTCCTCGTTTATTCATTCAACTGCCGTTTTCTGGAACAATCTTCCTTCATACATATTTCCTGAAAATTACAGTCTACAGAAGTTCAAGTCCAATGTCAACAAATATCTTCTTTCGTCTTCTCAACCTCCAACCCAAGCACGGTACTAAGTACTATAGGTTCTAATACCTCTCGTGTTTGGGGTTTACATAATTCCATAAAAACCGGTTAGCTTCAGATTTATTACAAGTGGAAGAAATTGCTACGCCAATGTCATAGCCAATAAGTTCTAAAAAATACCAAAACAAATATACATGAACATTGAAGAAACTTGGATTATAAATAGTAACGCCGACGTGATATATTATATAAAAGAACACCAAAACACAACTAAAATAGAAACACATGATTTCTCTAATCTATTTACAGCAATTCCTTTAGACAAACTCAAAATAGTACTTGACACATACTATAGAGAACATGAGGGAAAATTAAAAATAAAAGACAACCAATGGGCAGTTTATACAGAGTTCTGCCTATTCAATAATTACATACACAATAGCAAATACATATATAAACAAGTGATGGGTGTCCCAATGGGATCAAAATTCTCAGTTCTGGCAGCGAACCTTTTCCTACACCACTACAAAAAGGAATACAACAAAAAGAATTATAATAAAATTAAGACATACAAATACACTGATGACATGATTTCCTTTGACAGCAACTTAGAAGAGGTCAAAAAGGATATCTATCCTAATGATCTAACCTTAACAAAAACAAACAGAGATAACACTAAGGTAACATTTCTAGACATAAATATTAATATTAAGGCAGTTAACCAGATAGAAATAGGAATTTATGATAAAAGATGAATATAATTTCGAAACAATACACCTTAGCCATTGGAGTTCAAACACACCTATTAAAATTCAAAGAAACATAATTACCTCACAGGCCATAAGAATAATCAGAATTTGCAATAACAGTAGACTTAAAATGGAAGCACTCAGATCTTTAAAAGATAAGCTTATTAAGAACAATATTCCATACAGGTTCATAGATAAAAACTTAAATAAAGTTGTTGTTGTTATTTGGTTTTTAGGAGCATTAGCAACTAAGGCCATATTGCTCCGGGGATATGCGGTGGTCATTCCCTGACCTTTTCCACATCCTCCGTATTTGGTGGCTCACGGGCTCGAACCCCAGTCTAATCAAGAAGCATGTGCTACGCACTGCTGCTCCTGCCCACCTGGCTATGGAGGCGCCTTAAATAAAGTAATTAAAATGACACAATATGGATAGAATAGCAAACTTTGACAGAACCATTTTGTATATGTTGTGTATATTTTTGTAAATAAAGTTAATCTCTGCTTACATGGACTGAACAATCCCTCTAGTATGTAAAAAAGAGAACACCCTCCAGAAGGGCAGCTTTGTGTGGCTTATTACTTTTTTGTAACTAGTTTCATCTTAATTTTTTTTTTTTTTTGCTTGGTTCTGCTATTTTGCGAACATTATTGTAGAGGACTGTTACCACATTCATAGATCTTGGACTGAGAGAGGTCGCCACCTTTGCCCTTGACTAGGGCAGCAAACTCTAATAATCATTTTCATTTTGTGGTTCGTACTGCCTCGGGGCGGATGGGTAAGTCCTTGCAGGAAGATAACTTGTTAATTAGCTTTTGTCTTAAATTTTACAGCAGCTACTGTCGATAACTTTGAAGAATAAGTAACCTAACGTAGATGCCACAGTTTCCTGTACATAAAATTAATCCATATTTGTAAACTTTTGGCCCTAACACTAATATTTAAAATTATATAAAAAAAATAAAAAAAAAAAAAAAAAAGGACAGGAAACTATTGAAACGTTAATAAAAAATTGCGCATATATGTACTGTTTGTTTGTTTCGGAATTTATTGGGCGCATCGGCAACAATGGCCATAGTGCGCCATGCATATGGTAACTATGCATGTCATTTCTTCTCAAATAGAGAAAATGGAAAGAAGGGACCAGAAAGTTTTTTTTTTTTTTTTTTAACTAAAGGAGGTGATATACTTTAATTATCTTGAGAAAGTTATAAATGCTTGAGACATTTGTTTCATTGTTTAAAAGTGAGGTAAGTGTAGGATCTTTTGTTGTGGATGAAGTGTAAAGATTCTGGCGTTCTCTTGTATATTTTGTGCATTCAACCAGAATGTGTTTCACTGTGAGCATTGTATTACAGTGATGACATTGAGGGGGCGTTTCTCCTCTTAAAAGATAACCATTTGTATGTCCTATTCGCAGACAAGCCAATATTACCTCCTGGTGTCGGATTGAACTGAAGCTGGAAGGCCATCGCTCAAGGTTTGGCTTGATACTTCGAAGTTTATTGTTTGGCTGATTTTCCCATAATAACTGCCATTGGCACGTGCATTTTTCCTGGATTATTGCTCGATAGTCTTGATGAGGCACTTTCCACTTGTTCTCGGGTGGAAGGTGAGCTAATTTGGCAGCATTGTCCGCTAGTTCATTTCCAGGAATTGCCATATGTCCTGGGACCCAGCAGAAGTGGATGTTTTTCCCAAGTACTGATAAGGTATGCAGAGAGCTGACTATTCTTTTCACGACTGGGTGGGTGATGTTCATTGTGTTTTTTAGTGCTTGAAGTGCACTTAAGGAATCTGTGAAAATTATGCTGTTGTTGATATCGGAAGACTCGATATGATTCAGTGCAACCTGAATTGCTATTAGTTCTGCGGAAAATATACTGAACTCACGTGATAACTGGTAAGCTAATGTGATGTTTGGGAAAACTGCGGCGATTCCAACGTGGACATCATTCTTTGATCCATCAGTATGTACTATAGAGAAGCTAGGATACTGGTTCACTACTGCATGGTATAGCTGCAAGAAGTTTTCTCTATGCAATGTAGATTTATTCCATTTATGCAGATGTAAATCACATGAGGGCGGAATGATATTCCAAGGAGCAAGAGAGGATGGGAGGCTATGTGCCACATTGTCTAAGGTTAGATTTAGTTCTTCTAAGAGTCGTTTTATTCTCATACCCAAAGGACGATTAGCATTAGGCCGGTTTTGGTATAACCTGGTGTGCTGTGATGAGAAAAGTATCTGCCAATTTGGGTGTTCTGGCACAGATCTAATTTTATAGGCGTAACGTAGAATCAGTTGTTGTCGCCTGATCGAGAGAGGAGGTTCGTGTGCTTCAGCATATAAGCTATGTATTGGTGACGTGCGATATGCTCCTAATGCAACGCGTATTCCACTATGATGGATAGGGTCAAGCCAGCGAAGGGCACTAGGTCTTGCTGAACTATAGACTGGTGCTCCGTAGTCAAGTTTTGATCTTATTAATGCTCTATATAACCGTAATAGAGTAAGGCGATCAGCTCCCCAATTAGTTGCAGAGAGAACCCGGATGATATTTAGTTTTTGTTGACATGAGTTTCTTAGTCTTTTGATATGCTCAACAAAAGTGAGTTTATGGTCTAAAGTGATTCCTAAGAACCGTATGCTGGGATGAACTGTTATTTGTTGGCGATTCAGTTGTAGCTCCGGATTGGGATGGAGTTTGCGTTGGCGGCAAAAATGGATGCAAAATGTTTTTTCTGGACAAAGTTGAAATCCATTAGTCTGAGCCCATGAACAGATCTTATTTATTGCCACTTGCAACTGTCTCTCAATAGTATTCATATTTTTAGCATGACACCAAATACTAAGATCGTCTACAAACAGTGCTTTATCAACAGTGTCTGGAATTTGTCCGGCAATGGAGTTTATTGCAATTATAAAAAGTGAAGCACTGAGTACAGAGCCTTGAGGAACTCCTTCTTCTTGGGAAAATACTTGGGACAGTGAGGTTTTGAATCGAACCTGGAATGTACGCTTGCGTAGGAAATTCTGTATGAAAATCGGGAGGTGACCCCGAAGTCCATGACGATGTAATTCACGGAGTATTCCATACTTCCACGTGGAATCATAGGCCTTACTGATGTCAAAGCAGACTAACACATGGTGTTCCGATCTGAGGAATGCATTACGGATGGAATTCTCTAGTCTGACTAGTATATCTAGTGTAGATCTGTTTTGTCGGACACCGTATTGTGCAGAATGTAGCAGATTGAGATTTTCAAGGTACCAGATCAGTCGGCGGTTCACCATCTTTTCGAGAATTTTGCAAATGCAACTGGTCAAGGCGATTGGGTCTATAATGAGTGGGATTTGTAGGGTCTTTACCTGGTTTAGGGAAGGCAAGGACCGTAGCGTTATGCCATTGATTAGGAAATTTATCTTCCAGGAAGAGTCTGTTGAATAGATGAAGAAGTAACTGTAATGATTCGGTACTTAGTTCCTGAATCATGGAATAGTGAATGTTATCTGGTCCTACAGCACTGCGTCTAGATGTTGACAAAGCTCTATGTAATTCATGAATGGTAAAAGGTAAATTGTATTGTTCATCTCCTTTTGAAGAGAAGTTTAACTTTTGTTTTTCTAAACTTGTTTTTAATCTTCTGAAGGTCGGTGTATAACTTTCTATTGCTGATGTTTTTGCAAAGGTTTCACCTAGTATATTGGCAATTCCAGCAGGATCATTTACATTCTGCCCTCTCCATTCCATGATGGGTAGGGGTATCGGTTTGTATTTGCCACTCATTTTTCTGATTGCTTTCCAAATTTTATGTGTAGGCATTGCTTGATTAATAGTCGAAGTGAAGCGGATCCAAGCAGCCTTTTTATTGCAACGTCTAACATATCTCGCTCTTGCTCTAGCACGCTTGTATTGAATGAGATTGGTTGTAGTTGGACTCCGGCGAAAAGAATTCCAAGCTTTGCTTTGCATTTTTTTAGCCACAAGGCATTCATCACTCCACCAGGTTTTTGGATGAATCGGCAATTTTGATGAGGATTTCGGTACGGTTTGTTCTGCTGCATGTAATATCATTTTGGTGACATAGTCAACTGCTTCGTCAGTTGTGGAATTTTGGATTATTTCGGGATCAAGCTTGGTTAATTTTTTATAGGACTGCCAATCTGCTTTATCAGTAAGCCAGTGCGGAATTTTAGTAGGATGATGAGGGGGCTTATTAAGTAATTCAATTATTATGGGGAAATGATCGCTATGCAGCGGATCGTTGTTTACCGTCCACTTTAGAATAGGATATAAGGTTGCAGAACAGATAGACAAATCTATTGCAGTGCTTGTTCCTGAAGGAAGGTGAACGTATGTAGGTGAACCGTCATTTAGAAGAAGGAGGTTGTTATTGTCAAGACACTGTTCAATTAGTTTTCCTCTTTGGTCGATGTTGTTGTTACCCCAAAGAGTGTGATGACCATTTAAGTCTCCCAGAATGAGGAAAGGTGTTGGGAGTTGAGCTATAAGATTGTTGAGATCATTTTGCTGGAAGGTATAGCTTGGTGGAATGTATAAGGAGCAGATTGTCATATGGATGTCAGCAGCTATACGGACTGCTATTGCCTCGAGGGGAGAGTTCAGTGAGACCTGTTTGGTAGGAATATGTGGGTTTGTTAAAATAGCTACGCCACCATGTGCGATATTCTGATTGGTTCTGTCTTTTCTAATAATGTTATAATGAGACAGTTTTGGTGTATTTTGGGGTTTTAAATAAGTTTCTTGAAGGCAGATACATATTGGCGGGTAGGGATCAGATTACCATCTTTTCTCGTGGAGATTCTCTTGACATGAATAACTCCTTGTTCTTTCAGTTCTTCTAGAATTTCTTCTTCAGTTACATCTAGTAAGTCCCAGTTTGAGATCACTCCTTTAGAGGTGTTTAGTGATCTGTGGAGTGTTACAGTTACTGGGAGACCTGCAAAGAAATTTGTTTTCAGAAGTCGCTCAGAATGTTTGGTATTAGATGTCTCAATGAGAATATCTCCTGATCTGAGTCTTTTTACGGATTTCGGAGATCCTGCTTTACTTTCCAATTCCTTTTGAATTCTAAAGGGAGAGAGTTTGCCAACTGCATTCTCACCAGTTGAATGGATGATTAGATAGGTTGGAATTGGATATGTCTCTGGCTCAGTTTTTTGGCGCTTTGCCGTTCCTGCTGTGGAACTGTCTTTCTTTTTTGATATCTGGGTTGCGTCTGGAAGCCCAGATAAGTCTGAGTTTGATTTACTCATGGTATGCTCTTTTTGGCCCCGGGAGATTGTCTTTTTCTCCCAGGTTACCAGCCCCGCCACGTGGAGGCAAGAGCGGTGCCGCCTAGTGACCCAAGCGAAGAAAAGGGTTAGTAATAACTAAAAATAGAAAGAGGGATTAAAGAAAGGTGGCTTTCCTTTCTAGGTTATAGTATTTGAATATATCTATTTAATTATAATCTTCAGGAGTTATCGGACTTTCGAAACTCAGGAGAAACGTATTTATAATTAAGCGTACTAGATAATCACTCTGGAAAGGTGCTGTGGTCACTAATATCGCTTGGCACTCGGGGCCGCATATATGTACTATTTCAGTACATGTACTGTAATAGTGAAACGGTGTGGCATCCTGAAGAGATACCGTTTAGCATATATCTGCCAGTTACCTACTAATTTCTAATTATGTAAAACTTTTCTAAATGTAAGTCGGATCGTTAGTTTTAAATTTAAAATTCAGTTATTAAGGCTAGTGAGCCTATTTAATTGTAAAACTACCCAGAAAGTAAGTACAATGGTTAATATTTTAAACTTTAAATTTAACATATATAAAAATTGAATCCCTTAAGGCTAGTGAGTCTATTGTCAAAAACTATTCAGAAAGCAAATTTGATGGTTAATATTGTAAAATTAAAAAATTAAAAAAAAATCTAATTCTTAAAGCTAGTAAATCCAGGAATATAAAACTATTCAGAACTTTAGTTTGATAGTAAATTGTATAAAAAAAAAATAATAAAAAATGGAGTTCTTAAAGCTAGTAAGTCTATTATTATAAAACTAATCAGAAAGTTAGTTTTATAGTGAATATTTTAAATTTTAGATTTTAATAAAAATTGAGTTCTTAATGCTAGTGAGGCTATTATAGTAAATACTGTTCAGAACATAAAATTGATGGTTAATATTTTAAAATTGCAAAAAATTGAGCTCTTAAGGCTAGTGAGCCTATTATGTTGGTCATTTCAAAATTAAGAGTAGGCATAAAAAATTTTTCGATACACAAAGAGACAAAGATAACTCCAAATTGCGAATACCTACCTAATCCAGCGCCGTTACTAATATGGACGGAAACTTGCAAACCCGGATTCCCTGAGCACCAACTGAATTTTCTACAATCATATTCTATTTGCTATCCTTCCCCTTAAATCTTTTCAACCCTCTGAGTTATTAGTGCAATATGGGCAGGAGTGTCTATTGCTGTCCTAAGTACTTACCTAACTTCACCTACCACTAGCTGTATAGCCAGACATGGAATACGGGTGGAAACTAGCCACACTTAGAAATGTCAATATAAAAAAAAAAAAAAAAAAATATATATATATATATATATATATATAATAATAAAGATGCAATGAAATTACTGAAAGTCTTAGTAAGCAAGAATGAGAAATTAAAATTTATAAAAAAATATATATAAAACTGGGTTATGGATTCAGGGTAGTATGGTAAATGTAGAAAAAACTGGCAACCATAATGAAAAATAGACAAAAAGGTAATTATCAGTGTATTTGTGTATTTGGTAGGGAAGGTGAGCTATCAGGTGTAATAACCATGGAAGAATTGAGAGAACCTGTATGCTAAAAAACAAATTACCTGCTCACATGCTCAAATATTTCTTCCCTATTATCAGACTGTTCTTCACAATTAATAGAGAAAGAAGCATGGAAAACTTAACACATCATTATTCAAGGTGGTAAATCCAGCATGTTTGAAGCTGTTGGTGATCACTTTTTCATCAACTTGATGCCATGTTGAAACACATAAATACATTGCCACCTGCAGAATATCGATTTCACATTGGATTTTGCTTTCAAGACAGCACAATTTTGTTTAATAGCCTTCTTCGGTAGTTTTTCTTAAACATCGGATTACATCTTGATCACGGTGTACTTTAATTACACCTTGATCAAGGTACAACTCATACTGCAATCTAAGTCTCTGATCCATTCTTTGTAGATTTGTGATGTCATCCATGCCTTTTGGTTTGCTTGATACATAGTTGGTAAGGCCTTCAAACCTTTAAAGCATTGAGGCTTCTGGGCTTTCCCCAATGATTAAAAGAGGAAGCTTCTCTGTGCCAGACATGTTTGCTCCTAGGAGAACGGTAATCCATTGTTTGGTTTTTTTTCCGCCACTACATTTCTCACCTTTAAATTAAGTGTCTTATCCAGTAGCAATTTAAAAAAGAGTCCAGTTTCATCAGCATTGAAGATGTCATTTTGGTCGTATGTCAGCAAAACATTTTACGGCTGCACTTCTGCCACACACTTTTTGAAAGACAGGCCATGATAAGTCTTAAATTTCTGGAACCATCCATCTTTCAAATTCTTCAGTATCCATTTGATATGCAAATTATTCAGCCTTAGCTTTTAAAAGATTACCATCTATGGGAAAGTTTTTAGCATGCATCATCATAAGCCATTCCAAAAGTACCTTTTCAAGATATAGATACTTCACCTTTCATGCTCGAATCCTACCCAGTGCAGCAGGTTTCTCTAAACTTTCAATCTTTTTGAATAGTAAACAGAGTACTCTTAGGAATGGCGAACTGTTTGGCGATGTCAGTCTTAGAATGTACACCATTATCTACAGCTTGCAAAATCCAAATTTCATCTGTGGTTGGCAAAACTATCTGCTTTCTTGAAGCCATACCAATAAACATGCACTCTAATTAATGAAATTAACTTCTAGCCGATGTTCATTTCATTACCGCACTGCGAGAAACAAGCATGGGAAATCTTCAAATGATTTCTCATGGTCAGGCTGCAAGCTCTTCAATATATTTGAAGAATTCTGTCATTTTTAAATGCAAATATTATAATAAAAAAGTAAAACTCCTGATTAAGAGGCAGAAATTTATGGTCCATTATAGAGAAATCCTTTTATTTTCAATGTCATTATACTGAATGTAAAATAGCATTAGGTTAATGAGAAATTGGCTGGGACCAACCACAGGACGTTAACATGTTAGAACATTAAAAAGAGGGGCGCTATAAAGAGCTTTGACTGTATAACTATATGATAAAAGCATTGGAAACCAAGGCAGCATGAAACTTAAATGGCAAAGGGATATAGACAGTACCATGGAAAGCATAATATAAAATAGAAAAAATTAATTTGATCAGTATAAAAGCTGCAGGCATGCAAATAAGTTACTTATGGTCTTGGTTGTCTGACCATCAAAATACTGCTTGTCAATTACAGATCCAGCAGCTATCTGATGAGTTTGGATTCATGGCTGACAAATCTTCCTTTTTCATTTTTTGTACGGTTGGATTATTTTACTGCGATTTTGCTCTTTAGTTCATGGCTTACTTCAATGATTCGTAGTCCTGACTAGTTGTAGCTGAATAAGTTTATTTTTTCATTTAACCACAAATATTTTTATTATTTTCAATATTTAAGCCTATGGTTAAAATAATGAAAAATGCTAAAAATCCTCATTGTTTTGTCTGTAATGTCTTTTTTCTCTTCTTTTTTTTTTTTTAATAATGGAACAGCAAATAATTTATTCAGAATAGGAAATTTATGAAAACAAAATAAATAAATATGTTGAAAACCAGCAATTAGACAAAACTGTTAAAACAGTATAATCTGTCAATATTTTTTGCCAATGCATTCAAATTGCAATGCAGAATATAACATGAGGCTAGAAAGAATAATGTTCTTAAACAGTTACTATATTTCCACTGGGAAAAATTTCAAATAAACTGAATCCACTGTTGCTAGAAAATGAAAGACAAGAACACTGCCTGATGAGGGAGTAACATAACAGTATAATTCTTTTCTGTACTTATCTATATGAAGTAGTTTAAAAACAGCTTTACACTTCTTAAAATAGTCATATACCTATTACATTATCATCACATACTAACCCAATCAAATCCAATTTAAATATTCAATTCAATGTCTTTACCTTTACAAAAGAATAAAATATTAGGCACGTCTTAATGAGGGCTGTTCAATTAAGAATGATTGTGACATTTCATAAATAACCACATTGCTTTACTATTTCTAGCTGAGCTGCCGAATTTAAGACCAAACCAAGCTGCATCACGTAGAAACTGCACAGTCAAGTCATGTGCATAGTGTAACCTTGGCAGTTCGTCAAGTTTATGCCTGTTCAGTTTCACCTACATAGCAATGCACATGACATGCAAGGAACAGTATGCTGCTCTCAAATTTTGTCTCCATCTCAAGAAAACATCAACTGAAACACAGGAAATGTTAAAAGAGGCTTATGGTGAATCAATGCTTCCATATAGTACAGATCACAGGTGGTTTAGAAAGTTTAAAGATGGACATGATTCAATCACAAAATCAGCACTCCTAGAGCTCCAACAATTGCTATTACCACAGAAACCATATAAACTGCTTCTGTAGTTGTGACAGAAAATCATTGTACAACGGGCAGAGATATTGAGAATATCAGTAGGAAGCACACACAGTATTCTCAATGACCATTTGTAGTTGTGACAGAAAATCATTGTACAACGGGCAGAGATATTGAGAATATCAGTAGACAGCACACACAGTATTCTCAATGACCATTTGTATATGACACATATTCATGCACACTGGGTTCAAAGACTACTCAAACCTGAGCAACAGCAAGTTCGTGTGAAAGTTTGTCAGGAGCTGCAATGGATGGTTACTGAAGGATGCTGCAGTTCTGCACAAGGTGATAACAGCAGATGAGACATGGCTTCATCATTTTGACCTAGAGAGTAGAGCAACAAAGTTCTAAGTCTATGTCATCACCAACACCAGAAAAAAAGCAGAAGTTGTGGCTTCTGCAGTAAAGGTTATGGTTATCTTTTTTTGACATTAAAAAAAAAAAAAGGAGTTAGGGGTCATATGACTGTTGGGGACTTTACTACAGAACTGCACACACACATTTTGTGGATCACATTCACTGCAAATGATCACAAATACATGCAGGTGGGTGGATGCCGCATCACAAAAACGTGAGACCTCACACTGCTCATGCTATCATCGAGTAGTTAGCCAGCATTATGTGAAATGTGTTCATCTGCCCTACAGCCCTAACTTTGCATCCTGCATGTTCTTTTTTTTTTATTTCCCAAGTTAAAAAGGTAGCTGTGAGAAAAATGCTTCCAGTCATCAGAAAAAGTTGTACAGACATCAGAGGTAGAACCTATTTTTTGACACAAAATAGATTCCACCACGTTTTTGAAGAATGGCAGAAACGTTGGTGTAAGTGCATTTCATCAAATGGGAACTACTTTGAAAAGACCCATCAAAATATAGATGATTAAGGTATGTTGTAAAAAAAAAAATTACGATTATTCTTTATTGAAAAGCCCTCGTAGATTTCAATTATATTCCTCCCCATTTCCTGTAGATTTCAATTATATTTCTTCCCATTTCTAATAATGAATTTATCTCACCAAAACTCTTTTCCACAATCCATGCATGATAAACACTGGCATCTTCGACACTGCTGCTGGTAGTGTTTCTCCACTTGGTTCTTCTTTATGGATTGCCCACATGCATCACAGATGAAAAACACCATGGTTTATTTAATCTATAAAAAATAAAATACAAAATTTTAATACACACCTCTCTAACCTTTTATGGTGAGCAGGTAACTATAAAAAAAAGGAATTCAAGTGCATGCATAAGCATTTTATTTATCATTCAATATATTAATAATGTTAAAAAATGAAATGCATCTAAAAATAATATTCTTATCAAAGTGCTAAAGGTAGTTCTTTTAATTCTAATATTCCTACAGAACTTTTTTTATGTGAACCAAAATTATTTTGCTTTTTAAAATCCGAATAAAATGTGGCATTGAATTTTATCAGCTAGCGTTAGTGTACGATGGTGCATATTACGTCAGATTCACTTAAACACAAAAAACTAAAAACACAAATTCAGTCTAAGAGAAGCATTTTTTGAAACCGATATTTCTGAATAGATACTGATAACAAGAAATTTAACTGGATGACCAGAATTTTAATTTAATGTTTGTTTTCAATTTAATGACTTCTAATAAAACTGCAATGTCAATAAAACACTGGTATCTTAAAAAGAAATTTTATATTTACACATAGGGTGTTAGAAAAAACATGCAAAATTATGACATAAAATGATGCTCAGCAGCAAATAGAGTAAACAGCACTGCTCTATAATGCCCTGTTGTGAACAAAGAAATGGACATCAACATCCATGATGTTACAGATATAGCAATGGACAAGTGTGCAAGAGGAAAAGAAATTATGACAAAGGAATAAAATAATGAGCTTAATTGTAAGATAATTTAACAAAGCACACATAACAGGGTAAACTCCCCCCTAAAAATTTTTTTCATGATACATTAACACATTAAAATTACACTGCAGTAAATACATCATACTAAAAGGTGCGTGGCACACAAGACATTTCCATTCCCCCATTTGCTTACAGGAGCACAGACATCAACCATACAGTATATGGCATGCCTCAACACATCAAAGTACAGTCCAGAAGTGGTCAGCCTTAAGTCTAAGGGTCACATATGATAACCTTTGATAATCTTTACACTCACCTTCAAGAACGTATACGTGAATTTCACTTAATAAAATTTATGCGCACAATCTAAATTTACTCTCAGATTGGGTAATTTCAAAACCATGATTAACAGCTTTGTTTTAACCAAAAGCATAGTATACACCAGTGGTCTCCAAAGTGGGATGAGTGCACCCCTAGGGGTGTGAAAGATGATCCATGGGGTGCGGCAAGATAATCCGCAATAATTCAATATTTACTATGAAAACTTTAGTTTTTCAAAACATAATTGAAAATAAAAATTATAAATAAATGCTTTTTTTATACTTCAACATGCAGATTTGTTTGATTGCGTGGCTTTATTTTTTTTTATGTGAACCCCAAACACGAGAGGTATTAGAACCTATAGTACTTAGTATCGTGCTTGGGTTGGAGGTTGAGAAGACAAAAGAAGATATTTATTGATACTGGACTTGAACTTCTGTACATTGTGATTTTCAAGAAATATGTATGAAGGAAGGTTGTTCCAGAAAACGGCAGTTAAATGAATAAATGAGGAAGATGAAAAGTTGGTTCTGTGGGTTTGAAGTTGGACAGTAAATGGATGTTGGCTGGTGGCGGCACGTGTTAGGACTGTTTTGAAAGAGAGAGCGGGAATTATAGAAGCCAATTCAGAAGAACAGTGCCCATGGAAGTATCTGTAGAAGAGGCATGCAGCATAAACAGTACGTCTATGAGAAAGCGAATGGAGAGACTCTGTTAGAGATGAATCATTAATTAACCTAACTGCCTTCTTCTGATTTGATCATACCATTGAATCATGCACATTCAAGTACATGCATTTTGTACTTGAACTTCAATTTAATTTTGTCTTGTATTTTTTTTTCATTTGTGATCTTTTAAAATTTTGTGATTTTAGATATAATGCCTTTTTTATTCCAGGGTGCGTGTAGTCCTTCAAGTAAAATGAGGGTGCACAACCAAAAACGTTTGGAAAACACTAGTATGCACATAGAAACCAGTGCAATGCACCAGGGTCCCATCAAACAAAAGTGGGAAGGCACTCTAAACACCCTGATATTCTTACATAAAACCAACAAAAGAGGATAGACAAAAAGCAGAGCCATTTGTTGTGCTTTTTGAAGCCCTGCTCCTTAACCAAGCCCAAACTTCCTTTTTATTTCTAGAAAAAGTTTTTGATCTTTCTGAATTCTGTTTGAGTACACCAATTAAGGGATTGCAATATTTATTAAATGCAATTTTTTAATGAAATAAAAAAAAAGAAGATAAAAGAAAAATAAGATAAAAGAGCATAAAAGAAATAAAAGGGAAGTTTACGCATTATTGTTGAAGAAACAAAACTTTTAATTCTAATGAAAATGAAAAAAAAATGTTGCAATCATAAAAAATAAACATAAAACTATTAGCTACTTCTACTTTCAAGTTCACAAAACCATTATTCCCATGAAGATTCAAGCTTATGCATGTACACATTAATGTTTTATCAATTATATGGAGTAATGATTGAAACAAAAAATCACTTTATATCAATAATAATTATCAAAACAAAAACATATTTTGTACAATAATTAAACAAAAAATAAAGAGCACCTAATTTCTGTAGTAGATGCATTAAGATGATTGATAAACACTTGTTTACAATACACTGAAACCGGCACACTGATGCAGCAGGCAAAAATAATTATACAAATGATCACACAGGACCACATGTGCAATTGATAGTAAAAAAATAATTGTTCACAAGTTGAAAAAAATACTATTCTGAGGCAACAAAAGAAGTTCAGATCACATCAAGAACATCTCCCCATGATTTGATGCTGTCATCAAACTCATTATTCACAGCAAGCAGAAGTCCCTTTCAATTAATTTACAGTAGACTTTTGAAATAACGTCACCTTTGGGGATTCAAGGTGCAGTTATTTCAATTTTTCCATTATCTAGAAAGTTTTATTTATAATGTATTTAATGCAGAACTAATGAGGCCAAATAAGAAATAGAGAATGCAATTTCATTTACTACACATAAAAAAACATGAACATGTTGACAATTCAATGTTATATTCGCCATTAATACACTTCTGGTTATGCCCTGTTCTATTTTCTTTATAATATCAAGTTTGGTTTGGCGTCCTCCCCATTCCGGGTGGAATGGGGAGGACAGTGGGAAGAATCCCCATTCCGGGTGGAATGGGAATTCTTGCACTGCTTCTATTGGAATGAGCAGCAGCCTGGAAAATAAGATGCAGGGTATTTCAGAGACTGCTGGGAGTCAATGGGGTACAAGTAAACACATGGGTTGTTGTGTTAGGGTAGCTAAGAAAAAGAACAGGTGCATGTATACTTGTGTGTACACCAATGCTAGGAGTTTGGTAAATAAATTTGATGAATTTGAGGTATTGCTGAAAGCATCAAAGGCGGATATTGTTGGGATATCAGAGACATGGTGTCACAGAGATATAAGTAATGCAGAACTGGAATTTGGGGAGTACAACGTCTACAGAAAGGATATACAGGATAGGAAGGGAGGAGGGGTTATTAGTTAAGAAACACATAAAATCCAAGGAAGTGAAGCCAGTCGACATTGCTGGACAGTGCAGTGTCGAGTCAGTTTGGTGTGACATAAGCATTGGAGATCAAAATGGAGAGTAGGAGTGTGCTATAGGCCTAATGACTATATGGCAAAAAAGAAAAATGCATGGGATACATATAAATTAACATGTGACACAGAAGCCTAAGATAAATATAAGTTGATCTGTAACCAAGTTACAAAGGATGTTAGGCAGGCGAAGGCAGATTACGAGAAATCTTTGACAAGGGATGCAAAGAAAAACAGCAAGGAGTTCTTTACTTATGTAAACTCTAGAAGGAAGGGGATGAATTAGATTGGTCCACTTGATATCGATGGTTCAACTGTTCATGATCCTGCTCAGGTAGCTAACAAACTAAATCAATATTTTGCATCTACATTCACACATGAGGAGTTATTCAGGAAGGGGAATGCCATAGATGAAGTAAACACTGGCAGTGAGCTAGATGATCTTGTAATAATTGAGAGTACAGTGGAGGAGAAATTGTTGAAGATAAATACAAGAAAGGCACCTGGGGTGGATGGGATCTATCCAGTTATATTAAAGGAGGCAGCAAAGGAAGTAAGCAATCCGTTAGACATAATTATGAGAGCTTCCTTGGACTCAGGGGAGGTACCCACAGACTGGAGATGGCAAATTGTTGTTATGGATAAAGGGATGGTTGAGTGGCAGAAGACAGAGAGCGGTAATTAATGGACACTGCTCATCGTGAACTAATGTTATTAGTGGAGTCCCTCAGGGTTCAGTGTTGGGTCCACTGTTGTTTTCTGTATTTATAAATAATATTGACGATGGTATATCAAGCTAAATATCCAAGTTTGCAGACGATACAAAGGTTGGCAGGGTTGTTAAGGACACTACTGACGCTATGCTGCTGCAACAGGATCTGGAAAGGTTGAGCAGATGGGCTGAGAGGTGGCAAACGAAGTTTAACATTGACAAACGTCAAGTACTACATATGGGAAACAGCAACTCCAGAGCAACGCATCAACTCTATGGTACTACACTGACAGTGGTAGAGAATGAAAAGGACCTGGGATAATTGTGCAGGCAGATATGAAGTTCTCTGAACAGTGCAGACGGGCTGCAAGAGTAGCTCATGGTGTTTTTTTTTTTTTTTTGGTAGTTATTGGCGCATTGGCTTCTGTGGCCACAGTGCACCTCCCAAGGTTTTTTGCAGTACTTTTATCCAAGCCCGAGGCGGGATTCGGCTAGCCCAGTCGGCAGCTCATGGTGTCTTATCAATGATATACAGGAATTTTTCTAGCACGGATAGGGAGGTGATTATTCCCTTGTATAAGGCAATGGTCAGGCCGCACCTTGAGTACTGTATACCGGTCTGGAGGCTTCATTTCAAGAAGGATGTAGAGCTGCTGGAACGAGTACAGAGAAGGGCAACAAGGTTAGTGAACGGAACGAAGGGTTGCTCTAGTAGTAGTAGTAGTAGTGGCATGTAATGCAAGAAAGCAAGTGTATGAGCTTATGCAGCATCAGCAAAAAAAAAAAAAAAATCACACCATTCCCTCCAAATGCCTGTCCAGTTCCTCCTTAAATTTATTCAACCTATCAACTTCCACAACGACAGATGGAAGTTTGTTCTGGCAATTAACCACCCGCTGGCTAAAGGCAAATTTCCGCACATCTATTCTACATCTGTCTTTTCTTAATTTGAATTTATGCCACCTTACGTTCGTACGATAAGGGGGCATAAAACTTAAGCCTTTCTTCTCTTATGAAGAAAGGCTTAAATTTTGCAAAATACAGTGTCTGGAGACTAGGCACCGGTGAGGTGATCTGATAGAGGTGTACGAAGCCTTGAATGGTTTCAGCATGCTCAATGCTGATGGGATACTGCCTCTTGCTCAGAATAATCACCTGAGAGGGCATAAATTCAAATTGAGGAAAGACAGATGTAGGATAGATGTGCGGAAATTTGCCATTAGCCAGCGGGTAGTTGGTTGGTGGAACAGACTTCCATCCCTTGTTGTGGAAGTTGATAGCCTAAATAAATTTAAGGTTCAGCTGGACAGGTATTTCGAACGAACGGAGGGGTGAAGTGGAAGGGTTTTTTTTTTTTTTTTTTTGGCTGATGCTGCATAAGCTTGCTTTCTTGCATCATATGCCTCTACTAATGCTAATGCTGAGTAGAAATTTTATAGGCTTTTTTCACTCCCTGGCTGGGTTTGAGTCTCAGACGTAGATGGCAAGATTCCCCCCCCCCCCAGAAATAGGTTTTTCATCCAGCAAAACAGGCAAATTGACCAGAGAATACATGCAATTTACAGACAATACACATGGGCATATGAATTAACATACTGGGTGACCATAGTTTGGATTATATCAAGTTTGTCACTAAGCTTTAATGTTGATTTTCTATTCTTCTATGTATGAGGTTTACTAACTTTAGGAGCCATAGTGAGGGGTTTTTAATTTAAAATAAATGTAAAACAGCAGTATAATCCATGTTAACAGTACAGAATTCACTTTGAAAATGGCAAACGTAAACAAAAAGAGTAATCACGTGACACCGTTTTCTTTTTTCGGCACTGCAAGACATCTGCGCTGTATGTATACATCTGATCTCAATGTGCCATTATTTCAACAGTCTACTGCATTAGTCCTTTTCAATTAATGATGGAAAAGACCTAATAATCAAGAGGACCTCATTAGTCACTTATAAAAGGGAAAGAGTTTTGTTTTTAAGACAAAAAAGAATGGCTGCTCACAGAAAACTTATTCTTGAGAGAATGCAACATTCAAGAAGCATACATGCATTTACTCAAAAACATTCTACAATAAAAGAAAAGACCTTTGTGGAAGGAACAAAATTAGCCTTCAAGCAGCCCAGTGTACAGATCAACCAGCCTATCTTTTTAGTAATAGGGCAACAAGCAAACCAGTACACAATGATTTCACTATTTACAGAGATCAACTGATCAAGATCAAAAAGAAGCCACCTCCAGGGTCAGTAGGAGATCAGGATGGATTACCACTCTTTATTTTGCAACTATGCAGCATCTACACTGTGGATATCCTGGTGCATATTTTAATCAAATCGTGACTAGCATGAATCCCTCAGAACACAAAGTGCGTGTTCCAAATTTCTGAGGCCAATACCAACATGTAAGCATTGTTTGTTATTTGGTTTTTAGGAGCATTAGCAACTAAGGCCATATTGCTCTGGGGATATGCGGTGGTCATTCCCTGACCTTTCCACATCCTCCGTATTTGGTGGTGACGGGCTCGAACCCCAGTCTAATCAAGAAGTGTGTGCTACGCACTACTGCTCCTTCCCACCTGGCTAGGGAGACGCCCGCACATGTAAGCATTTGAAGGGGCTAAAGGACTTCAGGTCTATTACCATCAGCTGTGAGTTAAAGAAACACTGAGAAGGCCATTCAACCTATGTTAACCTAACTTTGTTTCAACCAGAGGCCTCCACACAGAGCAAAGTGGAGGAGAAATTGTGAAGTTAAACATAAGAAAAGCACCTGGGGTGGATGGGATCTATCCAGTTATATTAAAGGAGGCGGCAAAGCAACTAAGCAAACCCTTGGCCATAATTATGAGAGCATCCTTGGACTCAGGGGAGGTTCCCACGGACTGGAGATGTGCAAATGTATCCCCAATTCACAAAGGGGGATCGAAGGGTGACATGAGTAATTACAGACCAGTTAGTTTAACTTCTGTTCCAGGTAAAATAATAGAGTCACTGGTTAAAGATGCATTGCAGGATCATCTAGACAAGATTGCTGCAATAATTCAGACACAGCATGGGTTTGTTAAGGGAAAGTCTTGTCTGACAAATTTGATAGGATATTATGATGTGGTTACAAAGGAACTGGATGCAAAAAATAATTTTGATATCATCTATTTGGATTTCAGAAAAGCTTTTGACACTGCTGCGCATGAAAGACTATTGTACAAATTAGAGCAGAATGATATTAAGGGTAAGTTGCTACAATGGATAAAAGGATGGTTAAGTGGGAGAAGACAGAGGGTGGTATGGTCAATGGGTGCTGCTCTTCGTGGACTAATGTTATTAGTGGAGTCCCACAGGGTTCGGTGTTGGGTCCACTGTTGTTTTGTATATTTATCAATGATACTGATGAAGGTATATCAGGCTTAATGTCAAAGTTTGCAGATGATACAAAGGTTGGCAGGGTTGTTCATGACAGTAACGGCAGTCTCTAAATAGGCCTACAAGGCTGGGACAATTCATATTGAACAATTAGACTTTACACCAGCCGGTATTCAAATAAACAAATTCCAATACTGCAACTAAAACACTTTATTTACAATAAAATAAAATATATAATAGTCTAAAACTGATGTGATTTAATTTACAATAAAATACAAAAATATAAAATATGATGATAAAAGCGATAAAAACAATTAATAAAATACCGTAACAACTGGAGCTTTCAGAGATAGCGATCCCCTTTCTCAACAGCATATTTCTGCTGTGTGGCACATCCTTAAATAGTACATCCTTAAATAGTGCCGTGGATCTGCTATTTAAGGATGTGCCACACAGCAGAAATATGCTGTTGAGAAAGGGGATCGCTATCTCCAAAAGCTCCAGTTGTTACGGTATTTTATTAATTGTTTTTATCGCTTTTATCATCATATTTTATATTTTTGTATTTTATTGTAAATTAAATCACATCAGTTTTAGACTATTATATATTTTATTTTATTTCATTTTATACGCTTGCATTTTATTTTATTGTAAATAAAGTGTTTTAGTTGCAGTATTGGAATTTATTTATTTGAATACCGGCTGGTGTAAAGTCTAATTGTTCAATAGTAATGGCAGTGTGCTACTGCAACAGGATCTAGATAATTTGGGTAGATGGGCTAAGAAGTGGGAACTGAAGTTTAACCTTGACAAATACAAAATACTGCATAATGGTAGAAGTAACCCCAGAGAAACGTACCAACTGTGTGGTACTACACTTAAGGTGGTAGAAAATGAAAAAGACCTGGGAGTAATTGTGCAGTCAGATATGAAGTTTTCTGAGCAATGCAGACAGGCTGCCAGGGCAGGTCATAGGGTTTTGTCAATGATATATAGAAATTTTGCTAGCAGGGAAAAGGAGGTGATTATCCCTCTGTATAAGGCAATGGTCAGGCCACGCCTTGAGTACTGCGTACAGGTCTGGAGGCCTCATTTTAGGAAGGATGTAGATTTACTTGAGCGTGTACAGAAAAGGGCAACAAGATTGGTGAGGGGAATGAAGGGATCCTCTTACCAAGAGAGGCTTAAGTTCTGCAAATTGCAGTAGCTGGAGACTAGGCATCTGTGTGGTGATCTGATTGAGGTATATAAGGCCTTGAATGGGTTGAGCACGCTGAATTCTGATGGGATCCTTCCACTTGTTCAGATTACGAACGTAAGGGGGCATAAATTCAAATTAAGAAAAGACAGATGTAGAATAGATGTGCGGAAATTTGCCTTTAGCCAGCGGGTGGTTAATTGCTGGAACAAACTTCCATCTGTCATTGTGGAATTGATAGGTTGAATAAATTTAAGGAGGAACTGGACAGGCATTTGGAGGGAATGGTGTGATTTTTTTTTTTTTTTTTGGCTGATGCTGCATAAGCTCATACACATGCTGCTACTACTACTACTACTACATTGTAATTATAGTCAGGTCTACCAGTACCAACCTGCTTGACACACAAAAGTAAAGGGAGCCCGCAGTGACTGGTACAACTTGATGTTATTTTTTTAAACACAGAGCTGCCTATGACCATGTCAGTATTGACATGACATATAGACATGTATATTACCTTACAAGGTATGGCTATTAAATATTGAGACTGTTGCAATAAAATGAATACAATGAAATATTCTGTACCTTACAAGTTATCCCCTTCAAAATACAGTGAACCTTCTCTAAGACGACCACCTTTGCTTCCACATATTTGGTCTTTTATAGAGGTGGTTGCCTTGCAGAAATATATAAAATAAGATATATCATGATATAATGAAAAGTTTAACAGAACAATACAAATAAGTCTTATTTTAAAAACATTTTATTTGAAACTAAATTTTTTTACATAATTAAAGCTTAAAACTAAACAATGTTATTTAATTATAAAAATCTTAAAACTAAACATAATATAAAATATATATGTTTATTTTTTTAAAGATTGTCTGGATGATTTTGTTTCTTGTTGAATTATTTCCTTTACTAAAATAGTTTCAAAATTATATAATAATTGTAACATTTTATCATAACCTAAATCAAGTCCTAAAACAGTATTTAAACTTTCTTCTATTGGAATTTTAATTTCTACTACATCCAATTCATCATTTGTATTCATATTTTCACATAAATTGTCATTGCTATCAACATTCTTAATACATTCACAAGTGACTGAATCTTCTGCAAGTTCCATATTGATGTTTACATTTATCTGTTGTCCAATTTGAGCAATTTCTTTATGTACTTCCATAAAATTGGTTCTAAAATCAACTTCCATGTTGGTATAACAATTAATTCACAGATGCACCTTCACCACACAGTCTTCAAAACAATGTAATTTCTGTTACAAAATTTACTAAACCATTCATTGATAGCAGAAAATGTCTTCTTTTACGGCTTTTGCAAAATTCACATCTTTTTTTTGTAGTATTGGACTGCTTACTGGAATTCCTCTAGCACAAGCGCCATCAAACTAGGCAAGCATTAACTTATGAATTTCTTAATATGGTTGTTATGTTTCTTGCTAAATATTTTTATTTGCACTCAGAATCCACTTTTCTTTAATATCATATTATGAAACACCTGTATAGTATGTTCACTAATGCCATTCTAGGACAAGTTTAGGTATTCAACGTTTGCTGGTGAAATTTTATTAACTAATTCTTCAACATTTTGTGCCATTCCATATTTGCTACTAATGTAGTTAAAATATGTCGGCAATAGAACAATTTAAATGACTGAATGATACCAATGATACCTTGGTCCAGTGGTTGACAAACACCAGATGTATCAGCAGGAAGAAATAATAAATTGATATTACTTAAATTCAAATTTTTGAGATGACATGGAGCATTATCTAATAATAGTAAGAGCTTCCTATTTTCTTTTTCGATTTTTGGTCCAAATTATGAAGCTATTCAGAAAAAATAGCACCTGTCATCCATGCTTTTTTATTGATGTAACAATCAATGTTTGTGGATGCCACATTCATGTTTTTAAAACAACTTGTTCTAAAAGCAGTATTAATTATCAATTGTTGTTCTTTTTTGTCTCGAAAATTTGAACACAGTAAAATTGTCACTCTTTGTTTTTCTTTTTTATTACCGAAAGAATTACAGCCTTTAAACACTAACGATTTACTTGGTAAAGCATGATAAAAGAGGCCAGTTTCATCTACATCAAAGATGTCTTTGGGTTCATACTGTTGTGTTAAAAATGGCAAATACAAAATCTATTGTACCACCACATCACTTTAATTCACAGATGCACCTTCACCACACATTCTTCAAAACAATGTAATTTCTGTTACAAAATTTACTAAGCCATTCATTGATAGCAGAAAATGTGTCTTCTTTTACGGCTTTTGCAAAATTCAAATTTTTTGCTTGTAGTATTGGACTGCTTACTGGAATTCCTCTAGCACAAGCAACATCAAAACCAGGCAAGCATTAACTTATGAATTTCTTGATATGGTTGTTATGTTTCTTGCTGAAGATTTTTATTTGCACTCAGAATCCACTTTTCTTTAATATTATTTTTTTTTTTGTAAATTTTTTTGAATTTGTATTTTATCACAATTATACTTTTCTGCTAACCATTTTTGCGATAAACCATTTGCTGCATCTTCTATAACTTTCATTAGTGTTTCTAAATGTAAAATTTTCAAATAGCTTTTTTCTGCCATCACATCTATATTCGAAGATGGATAAATCAGAAATAAATGAATGAAATACCTCTTTGGTAGCAGTATTTATACAGTTACTTCAGAAACTCTAGATTCATAGACATCTGTGAATAATACTGGCCGCCAAACAAGAGAATTAATGATCGTGGTCAGATCAGAGAGTGGTTGCCTTAGGGCAGCAGTTTCCAATGGTGGTTTGCAAAATCCTGGGGGGTTCGCAAAAGTGTTACAGGGGGTTTGCACTAAACATTCTGTAATGGCATCTGCTTAGATTTTCATAGGTATATTTTTGTAAACTACAAAATATAAATAATAATAAACAATAAAGCAAAATAAAATTAAATATAAAGTAAAGAATTGCCAATAAAAGAAATCACATCTCCCACAATTCCTTATAATTTGTTCACTATCTTACAGTATATTGTGTTAAATAAATGCCTTCCATACTAAATTTTTTTTCATTCTCAAAAAACACTTTTATGTATAGGTACTTAATAATAATTTTTATTATTACACAATATCACTTATAAAAACGTGGTACTGTAAGTATTTTATAATAAAAATTCAGAACTATTATACGATTTCAGAGAATACAGGCTTAGTGGTTTGCGATAAAAATATTATGTTCAAAGGGGTTCGCGATAAAAATATTACGCTGAAAGGGGTTCACGAGTCAAAAAAGGTTGGGAACCGCTGCCTTAGAGAATAGTTTTAATACACAGGACCCTTATTTAAAACTGTTCAAAGAAATATTGTTTGTTTTATTAAGGTGGTCTCATTCAGAAAATTATAGAGGTTTCACTATTGTCTTCGGCTTGCACACACTGTTCCATATGTTTCTTCCAAGCACAGAAACATTTTTGGAAGTCATTTTCTGTAAGCCCTTTTAACACTTTGGTTGTTTTTTTCTGAATATCTTCAATGGACAGAAAAGGGGTTCCCTTAAGTACACTTTACAGTTAAGAGAAAAAAGTCACAATGGGCTAGGTCTGGTGAGAAGGGTGAATGTTCACTCACAGGGATTTATTTTTTTTGGCCAGAAACTGGCAAACAGTGAATATTGTGTGCTGGAGCATTGTCCTGATTGAGCACCCAACCATCCTTCCACAATTCATGTCTCTTCCTTTGAATTTCAAAACATCTTCACAAACTTGGTGTCTTCTCATTCTTTGATCTTCATTCAAAATTTTTGGCACCATCTTAGCACACACTTTTCTCATGCCTAAGTTTTCAGTTAAAATTTGTCTAACAGTTTCTTTGTCCATATCAAAGTTTGATGCAGCCATTCTAATGCTTAAATGACAATCACTTCTAATCAGTGTTCTTACCTGACTCACATTTTCATCAGTTTTCATGGATACCAGACAGCCTGGTCATTCATTGTCTTCCACATTCTCTCTTCCTTCTAAAAATCTTTCATGCTGTTGTGTCTGCCCGAGTTGGGCCTTGGCAACAACTAAATGTTTATATTGTAAATAGTGTAGATGATGTAATGTTAAAAGCCATACTCGTTTTGGTGCTACTCCAGGCCTTTTTTGGACTTGGCACTATTATCACTAAACTTAATTAAGTTGTGATAAATTGCTATAATTTAAGCATTAAGTGCCATGTTTGCCTAAAAATAGGTAGTGGTACTACTACTATGGGTAACTATGCCACTTTATTTTTATTTTTATTATCTTTTTTTTCTTTCTTTTTTTTTAAATTTCATTTATTTATTTATTTTTTTTGTGGGCTTCCAGGTCTGGGCAACCTGGGAGCAGGATTGCTGGCACCCACCGGTATTGCACTACCTCCAGTGGGTGCAGGATTTTGTGCACATAAGCACATATAGGACAGTAGACCAAGGCCGGTTTCATCTTGCCTGGGGACGGGCACCAGATGGCAGCTGCCCAGGTGTTCGCTGCTCCCTGGTGGCAAAGTGGCCTAGAGTTTCTACACCAACACAGAGAACAAAGGTGGAGATGGGCTACTGCCTTAGAGCCACCATGATACACGCAAGCACATACCATAAAAGCCATTAAAAATATTAGCAAGGCTCGACTACACAAGTTGTCTGTCCAACATGTCTGGTCATTAAAATATGTGAGCTCTTTACACAGTCTCTTCCCCATAAACTTGACGTCACAACTTATTATCAGTTGGTGTTTTCTTTAGTTTTGTTAAAAATTTGAGGTTAATTCATTGTTCGATTCTTTTTTTTGTCATTTTTACAGCAAACTGCAAAAACACAAGGTAATGAAAATCCGTCTCGTTGCAAAGCAAATGGGTGTGTTGGAATGTGACTTGGCAGACAACTAGGGAAAGATTAAAGGTCAACGATTGTGCTCTGTTTCACAGGTGGTACGTGGCATGTAGTGGCTGCATGCGTAGTCTTGTTATTTAATAGCCACACCTCGTATGTAGGGTAGCTCCTGAACATAAGTTCAACTTTGCTGTTGTAGTCTGATGATACAAAACTCTGCAGAACAGGCAGAAGTATGTGTGTTGTTGTTGTGTTGTTTCTGGTCATTTTGTTACCAGGAAGGCAATCACTGGAAAGGTTACTCAGCATCCATCTACAACGGAGGTGGGCACAACTAAGCCAGAACTGAGACGACTAACTATTTCTGCTGGCCCATAAGCCACTATAAAAGAGTGGTACCTCACAGGTAGTCCCGGCACTACCAACAAGGAGAGGCAGGCAAGTTTTACTCATAATAATGGAAAAATGTCAGTATTGCTTGCTTCAGTATATATCTTGAATAATTATTTCAATATTACAAGTAATGCACCACAAATTTTGGAAGCAATTCTTAAACCTAGCTGCCTACTGGATACTCATCAAAAATTTCAATATAGATATCTGGTCACCAGAGGAGTACTGCAGAGAGGCATTTTTCTGCAATACTCTTCCCTGCAGCTCTTGAACTCTTCCTTGCATCACAACTGGACTTTCTATCTTATGTGGATGAGATAAAGCTTTATATGATATCAACTGATCCTAATCAAGCATCTGCCATCAATTAACTGCCAATCAGAAAACACAACTAGAAAGATATCTAGCATCCACCAGTTTTCATTGCACGAAATCAGCTCAAATGAGTTCTAAGTTGTTCTTTGACCTTTTATAAACAAAATGCCAAAGAACAACAGAAATTTATATCACAGGTTAAAAAAAAAAGTCACCATGCATAAGTATTTAGTCCTAAATGGGATGATGAGCTCATTTCATCAGCATCTCAACATCACCAGAATGAAAACATATGCAGCAATGCAAAGGCTATGCCAACAGCTCACAGGAACATACGACCATCAGCTTATTATCCAATATTATTATTATTAGCCATATGGTGCAAGGAAGCCTGAGGCTTATGCTGCATCAGCCAAAAAAAATTTAATTACCCTGAGAGAGAGAGAGAGAGAGAGAGAGAGAGCGTGTGTGTGTGTGTATGTGTGTCAGAAGTAGAAGGGAATCACCAAGAAAAAGAAGAATGACGATATCCAACTCAGAACCATGGGTATGCTAAGCCCATACTCACCAAATGTGAGTGCAATGCTGCATTATCTAACATACACCTTTATATGCCTCCATCATCTAGTGATCAGAACCAAAACCACTTCAATTAATTTCTTGGTTTAGAGTACTGATTCCTTACATGGCTAAACAGAGTAACTGGGGAACAAACACCATTTCTAGATTGTGTACTCAAATACAGAAATTATGCCTTGAAAACAACAGATTGCAGCTCAAAATATCCAAACACTGTGAAACTTATAACCAGAGGCATCGATGCCCCAGAAACGACAATACTGTCAGGATATCCACGATAGCTTAATTCATCTAGGTAACATGTTTCTAGGAATCGCAATTGAGCTTGAAAAGAGGCTAGTGATTAGATCTCCTAGACAAGTTCTGTGAACCAAAATCACATAGATGGGAAAAACTGCAGAAAACCTTCATATTAATGCAGCTGTGAGATCTACTACCTCGCAGAAAGGACACAACAGATCCAGCTACTGAAGAAGATCAAGGTTCCCTCCTGGCTCACACTGCATGTGCCTGTCAGCACTTAGTCTATCCAAATTTGTGAACATTTATTTATCAGTATATGTCAGTTAATTATGTGATTTGAGTTCACTGATGTATTGTATGTTTTAGGGGATTGTATATAATGTAAATAATTAATTGTAAAACATTGTCCTCTGGCAGAATAGTCATGTATGGGGTGCATACCATATTTATTGGTTCAATAAACTGATTTTAATAATAAAATTTCTATAATTACAGAAGATATCTTATTTTCTGAGCAAACCTCACTTTCTAGAAATGCTAGCAATGTGAAGAAATATAAAGAATTGCAGGTTATGAGCATGCTGTCAAAGGCTTACTGTTGTGAGCAGGAAATTCCACTCATTTATAAAGCACATGCCAACGGTTCAGCAAAAGTTTCAAACATAGTCAAAAATACAATTAATGGCCTATACCATTTTGAGCTCAAGGCTCACAACAGTAAACTGAAACGAAATGTATCTCACACATGTAAGATAGTCTGCTGAACCTCATCATGCATAACAAAACTACCTGGTTCCATTATGTGAAATATGTCATTAACAACAATTACATATATGAAATATGTCATTAACAACAATTACATATATGAAATATGTAATTAACAACTTACCTTAGCCAGCAAGTTGTTAATTACAGAAATCATGTGATTCTCCTGCTTTTCATGGGCAAGATTAGCCACTCATTGATAATTAACAATAGAGAACTAAAAAGTTTCTCTATCTCCTTGTTCTTAGCATTGGACTGACATAAAGCATTCCCTAAACACCAAGCAACTTGATGAGATTTCACACAATGGCCTGCAATGTTTGAAAATAACATTAATGTAGGAACTTTCATCCAATTATATGAAGTTCGGTGGACTATCTTGTCCCTTTTGTGTATTTTTTCAGTCCCCCCCACCAGATTGCTGAAAGGCCTATGTGATCTTTAACAACCACACCAAATCAGCCATCAGGCTCCATGGCACCCTAGGGTGTCATGAGTTTTTAGAAAATCATGGTGCAAAATGCAGCAAATTTTTGAATTTTTGGAGTATTTACAAAGTCTGAAATGATTAGCCCGAATGATTTTTTTTCCTGAGATCTCAAGAAAAAAATTATTTGATCATTTTGGCTGCTTATTACTTTTGCTGCTCTCCCTGTACTCTTGCTTCTTTGGTGCAGTGTGTTTAATAAAATCACCTTTTCCTTTATTTGATACTTTAATAATATTGCACTTACACAAAAAAAAAAAAAAAGTATGTGTTCTCATTTCCCAGGAATACTTTTAAATAATGGTATCATACATGCTAATTTCACTTTCCAAATTACAAAAATATAGTAAAGTGGACAAAACCAATTTAATGGCTATTATTTATTTATTATTCAAAATGTTTTTATAAATATTTCCACAGTAAAAGCATGTTATATTTCTTATTCTGATTTCCTTTTTTACTTTTTATGTCTATGGCTGCATGAGGGCACTAAATATGCCACGGTTTTATTAAGTATTGTGATTGGTGAATGCTTCAATAGATGAGTCACAAAGTCAAGCCATGCATCTTGCTTAACTCTCTGCTGACACACAATGTGCCAAATGCATAAGTAATAATGAACTATTGTTTGTTTTAAATACAGTATATGAATTTTTATTTTTATTTCTTTTTAACTTCTGGTCATTGCGGCAGAAAAAAAAAAGCCCTGGATAAAAAAGCTAAACATAAAAAAGGCACTTCCAGGTGCCTTTTTTATGTTTAGCTTCAACAATTTCTCTTCCACTTTCCTCTCAGTTAATCAAAAAATCATTTAGCTCCCTGTTAGAGTTTCATAAACTTCTGGATCCCCTTCCCTAAACAATTTCTAATGTGAATATAGATGCAAAATGCCTATTCAGTTTGTCAACAACCTGAGCAGGATCACCAACAGTTAAAACATCAATATGTATGTTACTTCTTTACATAAGTAATGACTTATTTCCTGTTTTTCTTATCATTCTTTGCCAAAGACTTATTGTAATCTGTCTTAGCTTGAAGGGGCTGCCTCACTTTATTGCAGACTAGTTTACAGTATATCAACCATGGGCTTCTGTATCAAATGATAATTTACATACATCTCATGAATTTTTCTCCTCTGCCGTGATTCTCATTAGTTCTCCTGACATCCATTTATAACAGCCTTGAACAGTATTTTTTAGTTGGTATACAAAACCTATTAGCTTCTACGATTATTTCCAGAAATAGTTCCCATTTAGAATTTCTGTTGATATCATCAGTTAGTCCCACCATACAGAATTTGAAACTGTCTGAGACCGATGTAGTCACCTCTATGAAAGCAAAAGATCTATGCTTTATATATGATGGTAGTTACATATTTAAGTAAATTCCACATCAATACACTGTGATCACTGAAACCTAGTGGTTCTTCTATTTGCAGATTCTTAATGCATGAAGAATCACTGCTGATAATCAGATCCAGAGTATCGTTATCTTCTTGCCTTTCTAACATGTTGCTGTAGAAACAATCATACAATAAATCCACCGATGCCTTGCTAGCAATAAGTGACCAACCCAAAATTCCAGTCAATATTTGAAAAGTTATTAAATCCCTCATTCAAAAACATTCTGATTTACTGGCCCACTATTTCTCTGTACAGCTGTTTAGTATACTCATCACTGTCATTAGGCCTATATAGCACAATGCTACTGTCATTTTTGTTTTCCCAGTGCTATGTCATACCAATCTGAGTCAACATTGCACTGGCCACCCACGTTGACTGGACACATTGCCACAGAATTAATATGCTTCTTAACCAAGAGCTTACCCCATCTCCTCCTGTCCTGTCTGTTCTTCCTGTACAAATTGTACTCCCCATATTCAAATTCTACATCCCTTATGTATGAGTGACACCATTTCTCCAATATTCCTACAATGTCTGCATTTGATGCTACTATTAATCACTACTTCAAATTTATCAAATTTATTTATCATGTGCCTAGCATTTGTGTGCATGCAAGTATAGATGTACCTGTTCTTGGGTATTGTCCTTGAGTGGCATGAAGCATAGGTAAATAATGGCATCATAAGTTGTTTGAAAATAAAAAAGCACTCAAATCCTCATTGGCACTACTGCACTCACTTCAAACTGAAAACATGCATACAATGGAGTCATGTACACAACTGGAAACGTGCTGTTGTTGTTATTTGTTATTATTTGGTTTTTAGGAGCATTAGCAACTAAGGCCATATTGCTCCGGGATATGCGGTGGTCATTCCCTGACCTTTCCGCATCCTCCATATTTGGTGGTGACGGGCTCGAACCCCGGTCTAATCAAGAAGCGTGTGCTAACGCACCGCTGCTCCTTCCCACCTGGCTACGGAGGCGCCTACTGGAAACGTGCATACAATGTAGTTAAATGCCTCGTAGCACCTTCTCACCACCTCCACAGTAACAGCAAAGACAACAACTAAGGCCCACTACTATGGAATTCCCAAAACATTTTAGATCTAAAAGCCTTAGAAAATCAAACTCAGATCCAATTCAAAGAATTCTGCTTCAAGGTCAATTTCATATAGTAAATAAAAATAGTATTCAAACACCTACCAGCTGTCCCTGCAACATCACTGCCACAAAAGATTACCCCAGATCAACATGAACCTGTTGATCCATTTATGGGTGAAAAACATGTATTATGGTTTACTTAATCTCATCACCAGGCAGTTTGGTTGGTCCAAGGGACCATTTCTACAGCCTCAATCCCAGTGTTCACCTGTGCTCAGAGGGCATCACCACTTAAAACACTGGTTCAATGGGGGATGCTGACACACATTAAAGGATATGTAACCAAAATCAAATAAATAGAAACAAAAAGTGTTCAAATCAAAACAGAACAGAAAAATATTAAATAAACCAAACCATATAATCCAAACAACATTGTTGGTCAATATCTTCTGCCTCTAGGGTGGCTGACAGGGACCGATCCAGTTTGCAGTTTACCTCCCTGTTGGGGGGACAGTTGTGGCTAAGAAGCCCAAACCCATCTTTAATTTGGTCAGGACCCCATGCCTAAAGATGTACATGCTTCTGCCCCTGATCCAAATTTCCTGCCGTGGCCAATGCCATCAATGGCTCCTAACAAAAAGGCTTTGCTGCAGAGTCCATAGCCATGGAATCTGTCTGCATCCAGTAGTGACACCCCAGCAAATGCCCACCTGCAGTTGCCTGTCCACATATGGAAAGCTAGCCATGAACCCACCACTCTGCCCATTTCAATGTTCTTCCTGTGCTCTCACCCCATCTGAGTCGAATCCTGATCCATCCCATGCAGGCCTCAAGGCAATCTCCACACTCCAGCCAGCATACAGGGCTCCCAGTGGTGAGGGTACAATGTATAGAAAAATGCCACAATATATATATTTTTTCTCTTTGATACAGATGATGGTTCATTAATTTCTATATTTTTACAATGGCCAACACTTGTGTATACACTACAGTAATGCACACGACAATCTTAATTCTTGCACTGCAACACTGCTTCTCCTACTAGATAAATGGAGAATACCTTATATGGGTTGGCAATAACACAAGTATCCCTCAAGTTATACAATTGTGCATTCCTACACATCGTAACATAAGGTGGGGCTTAAAATAATATAATAAAGACGAAGTTACATTCTGGGTTAGATTAATGGCAACAAATATACTTTGTATTAATGTTTTTAAAGCATTTTAAATTATACATACTTAATTACACATAATTGTAAAACAATTTACCATGATACAATACTTACGATAAGTTCTAATATAATCAATTAATCTTTATTGTACGTAAAGATACCATACAATATACCCATCACGGCATGCTGCCAGGGGGTCTCACATGGATATACTATACATAACCGCATGGACTATCTTTCTCATTATAATTCACAGATACTAAAACATTAAATCGCTTACCAATATTTAATCAAGTTTTCTACGTTCTGAGTCTGTTGTAATTTAATTTTCTTTTTCTAAAACAGGCGTCTAAAGTGACCTCAAAATACGCTGAAATTAAAAAAAAAAAAATACTACAACGTTCAACAGCAGAAACGATCACATTTCCTACAAACCCTACATTGCAAAAATTGTTCATAGGTGGTGCTGCTACGTCAAAAAAAAAAAAAATGAAATGATATTATATTTCCGATAAAATGTATATTTCACGGACCCGTTGGAATCGGAATAATGTTCTGTAATGTACTGTGGAGGGATCATTTGAAAATTTGTGGTCTTGGTTTTTTAAGGAGTCCTTATGTGCTGTAATGTAGTGCTGAAAATTAAGCTAAGCTATACATGCGATCTAGAAATTTCTCTACTTAATAACCCACCAAGTCTCATGCAGTTGCAATACCACATTTTTTTTTTTTTAATTACAGGTCCTGGAGTCAACAAAGTTGTGTGAATGAGGAAAGATGGACAAAATCAGCCACCGTATTGCTGTCCAATATTTATGGGGAGAAGGGACTGACCAAAGTAATTCATGTGACTATGGTTAAAACTTTGAGGGAGGATGCTCCTTCCTATGGTCAAAAAATGGGCAGAAGAATTTAAATGAGGAATGGAGAGCCTGGAAGATTACCTACGCTATAGAAGACTTGAAAATGTCCATCACTCTAGAAGTTGCTGACAGTGTGCATGATCTGGTGATGTGATTGACGAGTACCAGTTCGGCACATTGCCATCACATTGGACATCGCATATTTAACACCGGGGGGGGGGCTCACATCTGGTGAGTATGGGCTTAGCAAACCCAGGGTCCTGAGCTGGATATCATCATTCTTCTCTTTCTTGGTGATTCCTTTATACTTCTCTCTCTCTCTCTCTCTCTCTCTCTCTCTCTCTCTCTCTCTCTCTCTCTCTCTCTCTCTCTCTTCTTTCTTTCTCAGGGGGTAACTCGGGAATTTTTTTTTTTTTTTGGCTGGTGCAGCATAAGCCTCAGGCTTCCTTGTACCATATGGCTAATAATAATAATAATAATAATAATAATAATAATAATAATAATATAGTAGTAGTAGTAGTAGTAGTAGTAGTAGTAGTAGTAGTAGTAGTAGTAGTAGTAGTAGCAGTAGTGGCATGTGATGCAAGAAAGAAAGTGTATAAGCTTATGCAGCATCTGCCAAAAAAAAAAAAAAAATCACACCAATCCCTCCAAATGCCTGTCCAGTTCCTCCTTAAATATATTTAACCTATCAACTTCCACAACGACAGATGGAAGTTTGTTCCAGCAATTAACCACCCGCTGGCTACAGGGAAATTTCCGCACAACTATTCTACATCTGTCTTTTCTTAATTTGAATTTATGCCCCCTTAAATTCGTAATCTGAACAAGTGGAAGGATCACCATCAGAATTCAGCGTGCTCAACCCATTCATATGAACGTGTGTACTAAATAATATCAGAGGTTCTCGCTATGAAAAAGGTGTCAGCATGACGGGCCCCAAATTCCTTGACAGCAGATCAAAAACCCACAAAAGCTGACAAGTCAAGATACCATTTTCATTGTTTTCAAGTATATGCAGCAAATTTCCTTGCAAAACATTTCTGACTATAAATGGGACTTGTGTCCTTCACTTTCAACCAGAGACAAAGGAGCAATCCAAACAGTGAAATCAAAACTCTTCACACCCTCCAGATAAAACGAAATCGATTTTTTTTTTTTTTTTTTGCTGTCTGTCGAGGTCTTGGCATCAGGTTTTTGGGACGCTGATGGAGTGTTGCAAGTGGACTATCTTCAAAAAGGCCAGACAATCACAGGGGTATATTACACAAAATCAAACTAAACTAAACTATTATATTAGGGTCACCCAGTAAGTTATTACATATACTCATATGTATTATGTCTGTAAATTGCGTGTGTTCTCTGGTCGATTTACCTGTTTTCTGGACAAAAAAATCCCAGTTTCTGGGGAAAAATCTTGCTATCTACGCCTGAGACCGACTAACTCACCACGGAGTGAAAAAGCCAATAAAATTTCCTCGTGTCATCGACCGGATTCACCCGGTGTGGGGAGGCCGATGGTAATACCACTGTGCTACCGCGCAGACGGGCATATTACACAGAACTTTGTGTAATATGCCCGTCGTTTGTGTGAAAAAATCAAAGATAACCTCCGAGGAAACTCAGTAAATGAGCCTTATTACATTAGGACAACACGCCTGCTCGCAAATTTGTAACTGTCGTGGCTCATTACATGAGTGCAGCTTTGAAATCTTGGACCAGTCCCCATATTCATCAGATCTAACACCATCGGACTTTCACCCAGTTCCTATTTTGAAAAAAATAACTGGCTGGCATTCATTTTCTCAGCAACAATGAACGTCATTGCTACAGTGGACCCAATCCTGGAGGCCAAAGGGAAAACTTTCTTTGTATCTGGAGTCAACGCATTGCAGCATTGATGGCAAAAGTGTATTGACAAACAGTACTCTGTTGAAAAGTAACTGACTCCTCAAGTAAATCTTTCTTTCTCAGGCAACGAAAATTTCAAACATCCCAAGTACATGGTTATTTTAGTATTCTATTCTCTAAATCAAAGTTTTCAAACTCAAAAGTGCTCATGAGCAGAATAAACAGTTCAATAGTCGCTATAGACCACTCAAAATGCTCTCAGTGGCTAGCAGGCAGCGCTGAGTTGCACACAGCACGCCAGTCGCATTTCTGAGAAAAATATAGTAAATATTTTCCTTATTTCTGCAGCACTTGCTGATAGCAGAGAGTACTAGTTATAATCACCACTTCCCACACCAAGTGAAAAATGCCTGAGTTCGAATCCTCCTATTAATACTAGGAAATTTTATGGGATTTTTCACCATGCGGCTGAGTCAGCTAATCTCGGGAGAAGATTGCATGTTTTTCGCCCAAAAAGTCAGGGTTTTACGTACAGTAAACCAACATAAGGATATTGTCAATGACAGACATGCAATATATTGTCGCCTCATAGCTTTAGTTGCTTTGGTGCTTAATGCGCACCTAACTCACCTCATATCCCTAGCACAAGAATATGTGGTCATATACCCATCAACAATCGTTAAGATTATTATAAGTTTTGAAAGTTATTTAAATTTTGTATTATTGGTGACCAGATTTTCGGAAATGAAAATCGGGAACACACTGTCATATTAACTGTCACTGTAAATTGCTTTAGCCCTCTGATCTGTTTGCTTATTCTACTTGAAGAAAACCTAAGTTTCTCTGAGGATCGGGAACCTTGCGATTCATGGGTGAATTATCTCAGCCGCGGAGCGGAAAAACCCAGGTTCCTCTGGTCATTCATGGGATTCGAACTTAGGCAACCTCCACCCTGTGTCGTGAGGACGGTGATTATAATTACTGTGCTACCGGAGATGACAAAAAAATCGGGATAAAACGCAAGAATTAAAATCCAAACATTTTCAGGATTAATCTATAAACGTCAGGTCGATGTGATTTTTACTGCCCTAGCCTTTCTAGAGCACCCACATATTATTGTTATTTTTTAAATAACATTAGCGTTTCTAATATGTGGGTGCTCGATAAAGACTAAGGCAGTAAAAATCACATAGCCCTGGCGTTCATAGATTAGTCCTGAAAATATTTGTAATTTTAATTCTTCACATTGCGTTTCATCCCGATTTTCCATCTTCTACGGTAGTATAGTAGTCATAATTACTATCCTCTGGACACGGGGTGGAGGAGGCCTAAGTTCCCATCAATGACATGAGGAACTTGAGTTTTTCCCACTCAGTGGCTGAGATAATTGGTCTCAGCCCTGGATCGCAAAGTTCCTACCTACTCCTCAGGGAAACTTAAGTTTTTCTTCTAGCAGAAAAAGCAAACAGAGCAGAGAACCCAACAATTTACAGACATAATGCACACCGGTAGATGAGATAATTCCCAGGAAGCCCTAATATGACAGTGTGTTCCAGATTTTCATTTCTAATATCTCGTCGCCGTTATATAATTTTTAACATTTAAATATTATTTACATAATATTTAAATAAACTGCAAAACTTATAATAATTGTTGACAGACCTCAACAGGAGGAACTTTCATCAAGTTTTTCACAACCTGACCGAGTTAGTCGGTCTTGGGTAGGACCCAACTATCACTGCCCTCCCTTAGGATGGTGATAGTTGGGTCATACCCAAGTACGTCCGGGGAGGGCGGCGATCATACCAACTGTGCTACCCACGATGGCCATTTATAGCAGTTGTATAAGAATTACCAAACGGTGACTTACAAAAATCGATTAAAAATGCTCAAAAATATGGTCACATGACATCAATACCGCATATAATCCCCTACAACGGCTAAACAGGTCTGTGAGCTGTGAACCATGCTCGATATAACGCTGCCTATAAGATTATATGGCAACAGTTCCCATTCCACGAGCGGAGACCATAGCTCACTAAGTAACCGAGGAGTTGGCTGTCACGTGCAATGCGAAGCCCAAGGGCATCCCAGACATGATCGATTGGATTTAAGTTTGAGTTCTTGCTGGTAACGGCAGTCGTTGGATATCTTCAGCTTGTAACCCTCCACCACTTGAGCTCAATGTGCAGTGGCATTGTCGCGCATCAAAAGAAATCTGGGCCAACCGCGCCCCTAAGAAGTCTCACATATGGTTCGAGGATTTGCGCTCGGTACCTTTCCGCAGTTACGGCACCCCTATCAAAAACATGAAGTGGGGCGCGGCCGTTAATTTTTATTCTGCCCCACACGAGAACACCGCCTCCACGTAACTGCCCCTTTCTCTGATGTTGAAAGGATAGTACTGCATTTCTCGTTGTCTTCAGATGAAATAACGTCTAGAATTTTGTTTGTAGGCTAAAGTGGGACTCATCAGAGAGCAGAACTGTACCCCATTTGTCAAAGTTCAAAGTCACATGTTCAAGGGCCCAGTTTTTACAACTTCTGCGGTGGTTTGGGGTTAAAGTGTTTGACGTCTGACGGCCCCTGGAGTTTCCTCCATCTCCCCATTCTGTACTCTGTTTGTGTACCACAGAACTCTGTGATGGCCAGAGGTGGTTTTGGGTTAATGGGGTGCAAACACTTCATTGCTTATAGTCCACTTGAATTGAGCCTTCTTAACACAGTCCGGTTGGAAATGTTTTCGCGTGTAAACGCAGCAACCGCAAGAGGCAGTTGATGACAGGACATCGTAGGGTTCGTCTCGCTGTTAGAGCAGGATAGCGGTCTCAAATTCAAATTGAAATTCAAATACATATTCTGTCTGTAAATTGCGTGTATTCTCTGGTCGATTTGCCTGTTTTTCTGGACGAAACCCCACAGTTTCTGGGGGGAAACTTTGCTATCTACGCCTGAGACCGACTAACTCAGCCACTGAGTGAAAAAACCCATTAAAGTTCCTCGCGCCATCGACGGGATTCGAACCCGGGCCTTTTCCACCCGCGCAGTGGTATCTGCGCGGTATAAGATAGCGGTCTGTTCTGGTTGACATAGTCCTCGTGCGACCTTGGGCAGCTCTTCTTGTAATGTTTCCTGGAACTGTTTCCATAGTGTCGAGACGACGTTGCACGATACATTAAGCCAACGTGCCACCTCCGCCTGGCTACCTTCAAATCTTCCAACGGCTCACTATCTCAATGAATCATCTAAACGACGATGATTTGCCAACCTGAGTAGTGAAGTTGTGGCTATTTCAATGAGCAAGCCAAAAAAAAACAAAAAAAAAACGAGAATGAGGTGATGTGGTCGCAACTCGTGTTTTTATAGGCATGAATAATTTACAGTGGCAGACAGAAAAACTGCATCACCTTAAAAAAGGTAGCATTTGTAATGAAACTTATAAGATATTGTTTGATTACAGTCGTTTAGTTTATCGCAAAGCAAAGGCATTGCGTCAGGTAATGCTTCTATTGCATCAGAGAGTAATTACAAGATATTGCATCAGCCGTTTCTATAAATTTGAATCTCATTAGTATCCTGTTTTACGGAGGTGTAAGAATGGCTCCGAATATTCAGTTGACACCAAGAAAAAAAAAGTGTAGCGGTTGCTCTGTCCCAGAAATGGCGTGATATCGCTGATAAAATAGGCTGCCACCAGTCAACAGTATCCCGGGTGCTGAAATTAGAGGTGAAACCGGTGATGTGAAGAGAAGACCTGGATCAGGCCGTAAGAGAGTGACTACGCCTTCGTAATCGCCATGCTAGTGCTGATGATCTAAAACTGGACTTGGAGATGGCCTCTGGTGTTGAAACAAGTGCATGAACTGTCCAAAGACGGCTTTCGGAAAGTGGTCTGCATGCTTATTGACCCAAGAAGAAGCCAAGTGAGGAAGAAGTGACTTGCTTGGGCTAAAACGCATGTTTCATAGACAAAAGAGCATTGGGACACCGTCATCTTTTCTGACGAATCGAAATTCAACCTCCAAAAAAAAAAAACTAAAAACCAAACCATTATATTTAGGTCACCCGAATAATTAAATTGATCTGCCGTGTTGTGTGTCTTATGTCTGTTAATTGTGTGTGTTCTGTGGTCGAGTTGTCTAATTACTAAACGAAAACCCCCAGTTTCTGAGGAGAAAACTGCTTCCTACGCCGGAGACTGACTAACTCGGCCACGGAGTGAAAAAAGCCCAAAATTCAACCTCCATGGCTCGAATGGGAAGCGATATGTCAGAAGATGAAAATCAGAGGCATACCATCCTGACTGCATAACACCGACTGTAAATTTCGCCACCGGTCAGATGGTCTGGGGATGCATAACAAGCAAAGGGTTGGGGCGAATTAAGTTTATTAACGGAATGATGAATGCAGAAACCTAACTGCTATCTTGGAGGAGTGCCTGAAACCCGTTATTAGGGATCACCACACAGATGTCTAAAACTGCATTTTTCAACAGGAATCAGCACCTTGCCACACAAAGCAAAATTGTTAAGTTTTATGCTATTTAGGTTTAATGATGAGTTTGTCTTCTTGTCTCACAAAGCTTAAAACATACTTACACCAATGTTTTCCCTCGTTTTTCTCCCTTAATGTGCAGTCATACCTCATAAATGCTGACATTACAGTGTTGGACTGGCCCTGCAACACGGCAGATTTGAACCCTATTGGAAATTGCTGGTACATAATGTCGTCTAAAATTGCTCAGAAGAAGCCATCAAGTAAGATTCAGCTGCAGGAGAGCATTGTAAGGATGTGGTACCATGAAATTGGGCAACCGTATATCCAGAAATTGATTAACTCTATGCTAGATCGTCGCAAGGCTGTAATTGCAGCTTGAGGAGGAACAACAAAATATTGAGGACTTATTTTGCTGATTTACAGTACATAATACTATTACGTTAACTTGTCATTTCAGTTTGTACACGTAAATGCAATAAAATATATGTTTGGTTGTCATGATTGCCATTTGTATGATATCTCATATTTCCATTAATTACGCATTTTATACCCTTTGGGAAGATATTTATGGCAATTAGGTATATCAAAAGGAATCTTTTTATTGGATTTCATTCACATGCCAGGAATTAGCATGCCAGGATCCTTTAAAATCATTAGTCAAGACCATCATCTTAAGTGATACTCACGATTTGCGGAGGAAGGGGTTGAGACGCTTCGCGGTCAGGGTTCCTAGCCGCAGCCTCTCCTTGCTAATGCTCCATGACTGTGGTTTCCAACCGCTCCACCCCATCCCCTCCAAAAAAAGTAAAACATTAACATACTTTCTCTGGTTAGTTAATGAAAGAAAAACCATGGCTAAATTTTTATTTCCGTCTTTGTATACGATGAGATTTTTTTCTTAATATTTAACAAACAATACAATCCTGGCTCCTATTACTTACCAAACATTTTAAATTGCAAATGATTAAATCTTCCTTTGTTAAAGTGATATTCTATTCTGATATTCTAGATTCAATTTATAGCTGATTATTATTTCCAGAAATCATGTTAAAGCTAAATTGTACTACAAATTAAGTATAAGATGTAAAAGGCAAGTATACTCAATAACAAATAAATGGAATAGTGGCCCTCACGACAGCGCCCATCATCCTCCCACAGTAATAAGGAAAAGACCCGAGTTCGGAACCCGTTAATAACGCGAGGAATTTTTAAGGGCTTTTGCAGTGACTCGAGTAAGTTTACAGTATTTTAACACCGTGACTAAGTTCGTCGGTCTTAAGTGAGAATTTAATTGGTTTTCACCCAGTAAACAGACAGCATGCAGTTACAGAAACAGTATATCGTCGTCTTCATACTCTTAGTTCCTTTGGAGCTTAACTTAGACCTCAGCTGCAATAACCTATACGGAACATCATGAAATGAAAACGGGACCTAGATCTTTTTATAGCAGGTGTGATAGTAGTTTATCACATGGTGAGCATTTCCATTCGCCAGATAGCAGGAAGAGTACGATACTCAAAATCAAGATACACATCTAGTACAAACATCATACGCCAATAGGAAGTAGAAATTAACATGAAAATTCATCCCATACCGGGTAGATCATTATTAATGGCCAGAAGGAAAATGTCGAAATTTGAATCGGAATGCGAAAGGAAATCCAGAAGCATCAATGATGAGCGACTCAAGAAATTTACAGAATTAGGATAAGGTACACGACCAATCAGCGAAACAATTCATAGAATAGATTACCAAGGTCGTGCAGCTACTAATGAGGCAGAATTGATTTCCAACAAGCATTTTACTGTGTAGATTGGTACAGGGAGCAGAAGCTTTGGGTATTACAGGTAGCAGTACATGATATGCAGTGAAAAATCGGGCTGCACGTTAACCTGCCAGGTGCGTAGAATCGAAAGCTTGGATACAGGGTATGGCATATGAAAGGCTTCATCAAGATAGCATTAATATTGGTATTAGTATTAGTAACGGCAAATGGCGCTACCCAACCTGCTCCGCACATTACCTTTAATAATTTGCTTAATTCCTCCTTAAATTTATTGAAATTACACACTTCGACAACATCAGATGGTAATTTATTTCAAGAATCTATTAATCAGTGGCTGAAAGCAAATTTTTTGCTCATTTATCCTGCATTCATCCTTTTGCAATTTAAGTTTATGTCCCGTTATGTGTTGTCCAAGGAAGAGGAAATTTTACTTTCAAGCTTCTTAAACATCTCAATCAGATCTCCTCATAGGTGTCCAGTTTCCAGACAATGTAAATTGCAGAAATGAAATCTCTCTTGAAATGCGTACCCATTTCTCCTCGCTAATCTCGTCGCTCTTCTCTGCAACAGCTCAAACAGTTCCACATCCTTCCGAAAATGATGTTTCCAGACAGTGTAATACTCTATAAGTGATATTACCCCTTGCATTATACAGCTAAATCTTCTTAACCCTGCTGGCAAAATTGCTGTAAATCATTAACAAAAAACCTTGAGCAATCCTAGCACCCTGTCTGCACTGCTCATAAAACTTCATGTATGATTGCATAAATACTCTCGGTAGGACAGAGTTTGCATATTTTTATGGAGTTATTGCTACCCATATGCACTACCGTTCATTTGTCAACATTAAATTTCAATTGTGAGTTCCCAGCACATCTGCCTAAGTTTTCTAATCTGTTTGCAGTAACATATCCTGGTTACTATCATTACAAATCTAGTAACTTTCGTAACATCTGCAAACTTAGACATCACTCCTGATATGCGTTCATCAATATCATTATAAATGTTGAAAACAACAATGGACCAAGCACTCAATCCTGGGAGACTTCACTAATAACATTAACCCAGAAGAGCAGTGCCCAAATTCAAATTATTATATTGTCCACCGTAATTTCTTACATAAACCTGTATCTGTGTCTGTAAATTGCGTGTGTTCTCTGGTCGATTTTCCTGTTCTGCTGGACGAAAAAAAAACCCCAGTTTCTGTGGGAAAGAAACCTTGCTATCTATGCCTGAGACCGACTAACTCAGCCACGGAGTGAAAAAAAGTCCATTAAAGTTCCTCGCGTCATCGTCCATTGAGATCTTGTTTTTTTGTTATTTGTATTTTTTTAGTATTGGACCAACCTTGACTCGAATAATTGTTTTGACATGATATGGCACTGAACAAACTAGATGTGAAAACTGACACGAGGAACATTGTACCCTTCATGTAACTAAGCTGTCCAATTCATATAATGATGTGAACAGAGGATTTTGATCACGAAGGCGCCTTTCCAATTCATCCCACAAGGTCTCAGTGGAATTGAGATCCAGAGATTTTGTTGGCCTTGACAGATGCTTAAGGTTGTCAACATGTTCATCAAACCACTCCTTCTCATATTTGTAGCGATACGTTGTTGCATTGACATTACAAAAATGCCCATCTATAAGAGTAAACATGCAACATTGCCAAGTGTAGCTGATCAGTAATAATTTATCAGACATGCACTGATGTTCACAGCCCTTCAGTGAGATGAGAGGACTAAGGGAATCCCTCAAAAACATGCCCCACAACGAAACACCTCGTCTTCTTTCTTCTCCTGCGTCAACAGCCTCTGCTGTCGGTACACCACAGGATCTTTTCAGTGTTGCCCTATGCAATTTCCTTTATACGTGCACTCTTCCGTGGGTGCTGAAAATCATGAATCGGGACCCAGAAAAAGTTCTACACTTCAGGCAGTTTAGGTGCAAGTGTTAAAGTTTGGTCTATCCGGCCCTTCTTGCCTAGAATCAGGGGACTCTTGTCAGGATGTTAGGCTGTTTCCAATTGGAGGCCCGGACACATGCCTAAAAAAGTGTCATATTAGGACCAGAAAACTAACTCATTTGCCTATATACAATATGTCCATAAATTGCGTGTAGTCTGTGGTCGATCTGCCTGTACGAAAAACCCGATTTTCCGTGGGAGGGAGCAACCTTGCTGTTTTCACTCCTGAGACCTATTAACTCAGTCACGTAGTGAAAAAGCCCATAAAAGTGCTTCGTGTCATTGACAGGATTCGAACCCTAGCCTTTTCCACCCGGTGTGAGGAGTACCGTGATTATAATCACTGTGCTACCGCGCGGACACCCTGTCGAGATTCATCGAATCACACGACTTGCTCTTAATCCTCCTGCATCCCTGACACCAATGCTGCCCTATTTGTTGTCTGATATTAATAGCTTTTACAAAGGTTCCCTAGGCCTGATATGCCTTCCTCAATATCATTATAACCCCATTTTACCATGTAGTGCATTCTTTATAGGCTTCTTCGCATGTGTACTGATAACTTGTGACTTTAACTGTTCAGTCGTTACGCGACAAATACACTTAATAATCCGATCCAGACATCGAGCACCAACTGTCACTTTACATTTTCGGCCGTAGTTGTCTCAATTCACCATGTTTTCCATTGTAAGCTCTTTGGAAGTCCGTAAGGTACTATCTATTCCCAATTTTCAATTAAATTATTTACGAACTAGTCTGGTCATCCAGCTTTAATAGCTCCTTTTCTTGCCCCTATGTGACCTCTTCTTTTTACATATTTTTTCATAGATCGTTGCATATTGCCCAAATGTCTATAATCCTAGTAGTCAGGTAGTATGTACGAGAAACCTTTACAGAATCCTTTTTTAAATTTAGTCTTAATTTTTTTTTTTTTTTTTTTGCTATGATAATGACAGAAGTCAGGTGATAAACTACTTAGCTGCTTTATGTTACTTGTATCACTAATGTAAAATGAAAAGATGCAAACGTTATCTACATGTATGTTCACAGCAGAACGGCAGCGCCATTGTAAAAACACTCCAGTTTCGGTGAAGTGCCGGTAGATGGCAGGAGAGTATGTTCAAGATTAAACTGACAGTTGCAAGTTGTGACATGTTGTCTGGTAGTTTCAAAGTGTCCGTAAATTAAGCGCTGGTAGTGCAAACCGTTTTCTGAGCTGCTTAATGGGTGATCTGAAGACTGTACAACGGTTTGTTACTCTATTGTATTTTGGTATGAGAGGCTGTGAGAGGAATGTCAGAGGTTTACAGAGACAAGTGTTAGAAGAAACTGCAGTTTTCATGTGCCGCAGACGCGTTAAAGAAGATAGAGAATCTGTGACACGTTTACATACAACGACCACTCTCAAAGGCTTATCAAGGTTCGGTTATGTGTTTGTTTAGCACTAAAGCATAAGGTGTCAGTACTGTGTCTATTATTGCGCGTATTCTTCAGTCAATTTGCCCTTTGCTGGAAGAAAAACCCAAGTTTCTAAGAGAAAAATATCATGCAACAAACGCCTGAGACTCAGTCGTATTGTTGAAAAAGCCCATAAGAATTCCATGCGTCATTGACGGGATTCGAACTCAGGCCTTTTCCATCCAGTGTGGGAGAAAGGTGATTATAACCGCTATGCTACACAGGAGAGTCAAAGATTTGTCAAGAAATGGTTTTTGCGAGTATTTCTACAAGGGAATTTATCAATAGCGCAAGTATATACTCTTTGTAAGACATTATTATGAAAACGAAAGAGAATCGGCATTCCTCGCGACGAAGATTAAAATTAAGGTAAGTCCGTTCCATGAATTAAATGATTAACTAATGTAGTTAAAAAATTTTGAAACAAGTGTGTCCATGGTCCACAATAAAAAGGGTATTGTCGATAAAAAAAAAATAATAAAAAAGTGAGAACCGTCTAAATGATCACTGAATCAACGTACAAGATTATTGAGAAAATGTTCTGTTTATACTCCGGCATGACCATTAGATTTGATCAGACCTTTGCAGTTAATCATTTTGACACTGGATACATTCGTTAACCGTTATATAAATATTTTTAAACCTAGGGTGTTGCTAACATTAATTTTAAAAAATGGAACGTTTCGCAAAAGCATTAAATGTTTTGTGAAACGTTTTGTGTGTAGGGTTTTAAGAGCATCAGCGACTAAGGCCATATATTTCCATGTATATTGAATATAAATTGCGTGTGTTCTGTGGTCGATTTTTCGTTTTCTGGACAAAAAAAAATCCCGAGTTTCAGAGAGAAAAAAAAAACATGCTACCCTCGCCTGAAACCGACTAACTCTGCCACAATAAAAATTCCTCCTGTCATTGAGAGAACTCCAACTCAGAGCTTTTCTACCCACCCGGTGTGGGGAGGACGGCGATTCTACATAATTCAGTCTTCAAGGTAGTGAATTTATTGGCAAATACAAATTGGATCATTTTTTGTTTTTTCATATACCTCTAAAACATTTTATAAATAAAGAATTATTTTTTCTGGGTTTATTCCCGATTTTTCCTGTTTACGACCTCTGGAATCGATTTTCCAAAAGTCTGGCAAAACTCGAAAAAAGACTTAAACATGATAGTTATAATAATATTAATTGTGTGTGCAGAGTTTCCGAGAGAAGAAACCATACAACACTCGCTTGAAACAGCCTAACTTAGTTATGTTGTGGGGAAACATAAAAATTCCTACTGTCAGTAATGGAATTTGATCTCAGACCTTCTCCACTGGGTGTAGGGGGAACGGTGATTATAACTAGTGTGCCACCCGTGAGGGAAATATTAATAATATTATTAAGTTAAATAGTTAAAGATGATTGGGATGAAAGTATATAGAAAAACCAATAACGGCGATAAACGAATTTACTCAAAGAACTCCACATGTTGTATCGATCAGTTCTTTATCTCGTACACTTAAACAAGAAATGTCAGTGCCATGGTTACCAACTGTCTGTAAATCTATGAACAATCCCTAAAAAAATCAGGCCTGTCCATAAAGTCTGTAAAAATACATTACTGTACTAGGAAATATTCATCTAATGAATATTTCTTAGTACTCTTCCGATTCTTCTCAAAATTAATCAAAATGAGTACTCTCATTTTGGAAAGGATCAGAATTATTCCTTTAATGGATACAAACCAAAAACGAAATAAAATGATAAATAATAATTTCTCTGATGTATTTAATCGTGCATACTGCGAGACATTAGAGCGCCCTGTGCATATGACTAAATCCCATTTCCCTCTGTTGCACTGTGGAAGGTCCCGCAGATTCCCGTTATGCGGGAGGTTCTCATTTAGATGGGGTTCTCTACTGGTTTCCTAAATATTATATATTTTTTTTGCTATGATGAGTTGTACCTGGGAGCCCCGAATTTTTTGACACTGTATGCCTCCCCCACTATTTTTCCAGTTCTACAGGCTTCCTGCATCAATGTCAGAAATCTATTTTAGGGAGAACCAAGCAGAGAAATTTCTGTACCCGAGGTAGTCACTGAGAAGTGTGAGACTTAGAAAATGCTCATCACCTTAAATCAGGTCCAATACTTGCTTAAGAGATATTCTGTTAACTTTAGAGACCGGTTGGCTGGTTCATAGTTCAACTTTATCATTAAGATGAAGGATTAAAGTTTACGGAATATCTGTGCTCAGAAATTGTTTCGCTAATAAAGAAGCTCTTTTATATCAAATACAAAAGCGATGAGCTTTATACAGGGTTAATTATTTATTTTTGACAGGTACCTTTTAAAATTTGTTATAAAAATGCAATGATTAGATAAAGAAGAAAGAATTCTAATAGTGAAGCTTTTCTACGAACTTGATAGTATAATTTTTATATGTAGAAAATAGTCAAAATATTTTGACCATGCTCCATCATGAAAAAAAAACAACCATTTGCCAAATATAAATGAGAGTATTGAAAGTATTTGGAGTATTCTATACTCTCTAGAGTAGTCTGCCACATACTATCAGAACTACAGAAAAGGTTGAAGGCAGGTTGAAATTCTACAGAACAAATGTCTAAAAGACGGCTATGATCTGAACTGGAATTGTCACAAACTTCAGTTAGCAGAGCTTTAAAAGACTTGGAATATCAAGTTTATATTCCAAGATTAAAACTCTAAATGATAATGATTCTGTTAGAAGAATGGAATTTGTTGAGAATTTTATCCAACGATAGTTAATGAAAAATTTCCCAACGAAATCGTTTTGACTAAAGAGGCAATTTTTAAAATGAACTGCAATATCACAATAACGTGTGTTTTTTGGATACATAATAATAATAATAACCCACATGTACAAAATGAAATTCAATTAAATGCTCCTTGGCTACTTGTTTGGTTGGGTGCGGGGTGGGGACAGAATCTCTTCCGAAGGACTCGTTGTGCCATCTTTTTTGAGGGCACTGTCACTTTATAATGCCACCTTGAAACGTTACAGAAATATGACTCCCTCTGAGTTCAGGGGCAGGCATATAATGTTAAAAATATTTGTTTGTTTCTTTTTTTCTGTTTAATTAATGATATAAACCAGTCTTCATGATTTACGAAACATGATTCGACACTTAAAATGGATTTAGTCAGACAAAAGATACTGAGAAAGGGGAGATGCTGATTACGTCACAAATATACCTTCTGAAGAATACAATATTCCCAAGAAAAAGGTGCGAGTAATTTATTTTTAAGACCTGGTAAGTACATTTTTCCTTCAAGAGCTGATGATATGTCTTAATTTTAAAGGTAAGATAGCTGGTTCATTCACTCCACATGTTCTTTCCAACTGAATACACCGATGAGCCAAAACATTATGACCAGCTTTCCCGGATGGTACGTGTACATGACAAAGAGGCCAGAAACAACTAAACAACACACACACACACACACTACACAAACATAATATTACACACATTTCTGGCCTTCTACAGTGCTCTGTAATCATCACAGTGTACAAAGGAGGGGCTGAACTGACGTTCATATGCCGTCCCACATAAGACACTATATATGTCTACATGCCCTACTGATTTTCACTGGGGTCGTCTCCACTATTTACTCTATTCTTCCTACCTTTCTGCCCACAGTCTTCAGTCTCCTCCCTCTCTACCTGCAACCTAGCGTACCACCTTACACGTCAAAATTTAGCTCAAAACCAAATTTTCGATAACTACTCGGCCTCTTTTATACCTAGCGCTGTCCCCTGCAATCGAACATAAACTGCGCACATATAACAAATATCATTTTTTTAGGTCTCAACCACTGAAATCTCAGAAAATTAGGTGGCAGGACCTGCCAGAGTGAACTTAGAGAGTATTGGGTACCTGGTCTGCCTCCACGGGGCAAAAGTGGGGCAACGTTGGGCCTCAGAAAAGGTCTGGCGGCTAAATGGCCAGAGGAACAACGGTACAAAACACCACACTTAAACATTATCTATGCACTTTTAAATCTTTGGCCTTTACAGCGTACTATCACCTTGCAATGCAAACTACGTTGAGATGGGGGAACTCCCTGGAGTCGTTTGACCCTAAATACACATGACACTTTTACATAAACGTCATTGCTGACCAGGTACACCCTTTCATGGCAACGGTCTTTCCCTCTGGCGGTGCCGTCTTTCAGCAGGATAATATGCCACACCGCCCGGATTGTTCGAGACTGGATCTCGGAACATGAGGAATCAAGATATTGTCCTAGCCTCCAAATTCCACAGACATCAATCCCATCGAGCATCTGTGGTTTGTGTTGGAACAGCAACCATGGACCTCACAGGAGTTAAAGGATCTGCTGGTTACGTGTTGGTACCAGATACCACAAGACACATTTAGAAATCTTATAGCGTCCATGCCTCGCCGGGTGCGAGCTGTTTTGGCTACACGTGGAGGACCAAAATCATATTAGGTAGATGGTCATAATGTTTTGGCTCATCGGTGTAAATGCCGATTAAAATACATACAAAATTAAATCCCACTCATATTTTCTTGGTATATTTCTATTTTAACAACTTTTAGCTGCAGTATCTACATGACACTCTTATCTGCCAATCTTGCAGCTCTTCGCAAATACTAAAGCTGTCTTTTACAAAGAATAATCAAGCGAACGCAAACTTTTAAGGCATATAAAATTGGTGAGCGTATCTATTCATTTATTACTGCAACAGTCTTTCTGATACTAACGGTAAATGGTGCAAGTAACTTAAATCGTTGTTGAGAACATTAATTACGTTATCTCCCATTTAGTTGCTGTCTTTTCGCGTTATTGATCGTCAGTGTTATACAGTCAATAGGACAATAAAGCCACTTGAAGCCATTGTAAAGGGTCATAACTCAGTTTCGCAAGGACTTGATGTAACAGCTATTTGGACATAGAGCAACAAACCAAACAGAAATAGCTGTAGAGAGAAAGCAAAGTTATTATTTGAGAAAAGATTCAAAGGGAATTCAGAGCCATGGAGGAGAGAAAAGGAAAGAATTTAAACAAAGAAGGAAATAGATTATATTTCAAGAGTTGGATGACAAAGATTACAGCTGTTGAAATTCAATGACTCAGTGCGAAATAGTAAGCAGTGCTAACTGTTTCAGGCAGATAGCACATGCTAAAAATATTCCTTTCTAGGGAAAAAAAATTGAAACACGTGCACGGTATGTACACAGCATGCAGTACACATGGGTGGGTAAGCTTTTATAGGGATCTGATTCGTTCAAAGTGAAGTAATCGACCTTGAAAATTTTCCACAGATGTTCAAGTTTAATCTGTGACACAATAGATACCTTTTATCAACTTCTTACACGATATCACTCATGATCAGCTGATCATCACACTCCCATAAAATTTATTTTTGTTAAATAATTTATTAAACTTTTCATGGAGTGTGCATAAAATGTTTCTTTTTCTATTTTTTAAAATGTTTTCCAAATTATTCATAAGAGTTACAACTCACAAAGAGTTGTTTGGCAGCCGAAATTCTATTTACTGTTTTTCTAGTATCTAGTAAAGAAATTCCAGAAAGTCTAGAAAAGTGAACTTGTCTGGATTTTCTGGATTCATTTGAGGAAAAAACATCGGATGAAGGTTATCGATCTTCTGTTTTACAGCAAGACAGTGGTTATGTTACAATCAACCCCCTTTGGAAATGTCAGAATTCGAATCTTGTTTGTGGGTAGTAGGAGTAGTTAGCATTCAGGTAAACTGTTGTTTACTCCACGTGTTCGAATCCGGGTGATATCAAATAATAGGTAATATTCTTGCAGTATTTATGTTATAAACTCCTCTGTCATATTTAACCATCTTGGAGTATAAATAGAAGCTTTATCTATTAAACAAGGAACCCACAGAAGTCTTTTAGTGAGACTGAATTAGTTGGTCTCAGGTTAAAAAACGTGAGGGGGTTTTCACCTAGGAACAGAAACTATCTTTATAGACATGATACATTAATTTATATGTCCTAAGTTTCCTTGGTGCTAATTGAAATCTACCGAAATCGAACCGACTTCTGATAAAAGGGCAGTAAGCAATTCTCCGTAGAGAACTGTTCCGATTCTGCGACAAAATCTTGTAAAGCAAAGTTTTGTTTTATACTCTGATATGTTCCCTTAAGTACCCTTGTGGGCAGCTCAGTTGGTAGAATCGCCGTCCTCCTCACATCTGGCGGAAAAAAATCCGAGTTCAAGTCAAGTCGATGACGTGAAGAATTTTTATGGGACTTTTTTGCAACTTGGCTGAGTTAGTCGGTCAAAGGCGAGGGTAGCATGGTTTTTTCTCCCGGAAACTCAAGTTTTTCGTCCAGCAAAACAGAAAATTGAACACACGCAACTTACAGACAGTATATACGGAACAATATGTCCTCAGTTGCCGATGCTCCGAAAACCCTATTACAACAACAACATCAACGTTCCCGTAAGGGCAGTAAGAGGAGTTTACATTTTCATTGTAACTACTCAAGGGCCAGAATTAACAATGGGTCAAGTATTTTTTGTATCAAAAGGATTCAGTTGCGCAATACGATAATAAATGGAAATTTATTACAAAGCAATTATGAATTTTAAGTTTATATAGAAAGATAAAATATAGTAATGTTTTGGCATAACTACAAAATGTACGTATTCTTTACACTTATTCTTTATACAGCACTGTTTTGTGACAGTCCATTGTATATAATATGTCTGTAAATTGTTTTACATTCTTTTAATGGACTTTAATACAGCATTATTTGTATTAAATAAATCAAATTAATTGCTGCAATGTTAAATATTATTATTATATTATTTCTCCCTGATGGGAGTGTCCCACCCCGTGATAGGTACTGGTACCAAGTGCACAGGATGGTTGTTACGTCTGGTGTTACTGTTCGTCGAGGAATTCTCTGACTATCCTACAGGTGTTTAGAATTGCGACTTTTTGGAGTTCCTTGTAGGGGTTCTCTGGGAGACCTGTTGCTGTTAGGCTATTATATAGGGTCTTTGGTACCATACCGGTTGTTGACACGATGGTCGGGATGGTCGTTACTTGTTGCATATGCCACATCTCTCTGATATCCTGTCTTAGGCCCGTGTACTTCCTGATTCTGAGGTTCACCAGTTATGGGACTTCCTAATCGATTGTTGTACTTCTTCTTCCCGACTCTCTGATTCTCTCATCTCTTGTACGCCCTTGGTTTTCTTCTGTTAAAGTTCTATCCAGGGGGATCGGCTGTTATGTCTTACTTCACTGCTCCACATGTTGCCCCAGAACTCTTCGATCGTCTTCTGCTCGGTTCGTTTCAGTCTTGTCCGATACTCCTGTAGAAGGCTCTTTGGTTTTCATCGAAGATTCGATTGTTGATTTTCCTTTGGGAGCTCTCTCTATGTCGAAGTATTCTCTTGCTTAGTGCAAGGAGGTTCTATTTCAATGTGTCTAAGTATTCTCCTATTCTCTGATTTTTGGTATCGTGTTTGCTGTGGACGTTGTCTTGAGGATGCTCTTCGTTTTTCCAATCAATTTCTTACTCCTATTACCTCGTTGGTACTGAGTCAATTGGCCTATCTTGACTCTTTTTTCTTTTATCTTCTGCTGAAGCCTTCTTTCCCAAGCTACGTTTTTTTTTTTTTTTCGTTTCTTCTGCTGCTTGTCTCTCGTTTCTCTTCCATTAATCCCAATGGCTGCTATAGCAGCATAGTATACGGCTGGGCGGATTGTCTCCAGTGTTGCACCGTTGTTGTCGAGGCAATGTGGTATGATTTGCTGATTGAGGCGGTCTGGGTCAATTGGCCTATCTTGACTCTCCACTACTCTTCTATTCTGGATATGATGACCTCGTCTCTTTCCACTTCAGCTGCTCTAGGTTATATTTCTTCTTGCTCTTCCTCCTCTGGTTCCACGTTGTCCATATTCTTTGTTCGTCTTTGTAGTTGGCCGCTCACGTCCTCCTTGATTTTTCCCAAGATTACAGCAGCTATCAGTCCTCTGGTGCTCTACTCTCTGTTCGGTGACTTGAGTATCCGGGAATCATTCCAACTACTTGGTATGCAGTCTCGACTTGTACATTGTCATATCGGTCTCTAGCTCCGCTATTTCGTAGTATGTTCGGACGATGAACATTTTCAATTCGGTGCTCCACTTCATGCGTTGGCATTTTCTTTCTCCCTGGGTGGTCATAACGCAGTTGCACAAGAAGCACTTCCAGTTGGTTGGACTATATGGTCTTGCCCTTTACTTGTGGTAGGTCTGTGCGGCTAGCACAGTAGTATCGTCACCGTCCTCTCCACACTGGAGGGAAAATGTCCGGGTTCGAATCCCGTCGATGACGCGAGGACATTTATGGGCTTTTTTCACTCCGTGGCTCAGTTAGTCGGTCTCAAGCATAGACAGTAAGGATTTTTCCCCAGAAACTGGGTTTTTTTTCCTTCCAGCAAAACAGGCACATCGATTCGAACCCGGGCCTTTTCCACCCGTTGTGGCGAGGACGGTGACGATACCACTGTGCTACGCCCGCAGATGGTGGCGTCCTACATCTGTACATATATATGGAGGACCTGTTTAGCTTCGGCTTACGTCCAGTGGTAATGTTAATTAATGGTGGCGACACCAGACGGCGCCACCATCTCCATCGCTTTGGCCTTGAGGGAGGGGTAGGTCCGCTGATGCCACCTTCGCGAAGGTTTTATTATTATTATTATTGTCTTAATCTTCCAATAATCTTAAAGATGATTGGAAGCATGTCCGAATAAAATCAATAAAGAAAACTCGTCAATGTGGAGTGGCAATAGAAACTGCCTCCTCCACTGACCTGTCAAACTTGAAGCAAACCCCCAAAATTGCCGAACTGAACCTTCGCTTAGATTCACTGAAAAGACTCAATCCTACCCTAGTAGTGTAAGATATTAACTCTAATGTCACTGAACAAATTTTCTTTGAGGAAGTTTACAACAAAAACTTTGAAAATTCTTCTATTTCGTTTGAAGACTTTAAAACAGAAATAAAACTACGTTTTAAGATGGCAGCACGCAATAAAAGTAATAAACACTGGATCCTTGAAGTTTCACCCAGAATTAGAAAGTTTTTCCTCGACCTTGGTAGCAAGATCTATTTTGAATGGACAGTACACACAATAAAAGATTTCTTTATTGCAACACGCTGCTTTAAATGCTTGCAATACGGTCACACCTTAAAGTATTGCAAGCAACCTGTTTTTACCTGTGGTCATTGTGGCCTTTCTGGACACCAAACTACAAACTGTCCAACCTCTGAAAGTCCTCCTTCCTGTCCAAATTGCAGGATCAGGAACAAAGATGCCTCTCATTCCTATAAAGATCCTAAATGTCCAGAATTTGTGAAGGCACAATTAACGAATAAACTTAAAACAAATTTTATCCCTTGAATTTATCTTGTTTTTGCAGTCCGCCTTGAAAGATATTGTTATGAGTATAAATTATACTCCTAACTACCCCTTGTCTTACTAAACTTAACAGTTCTATTAATTGCACTAGGAACATAGACTTTTTAAAGTTAGTTTCTTTAGAGATAGTGTTTTCCTATTCTGGTTTAATTGTCTTATATATCTTTGTTTCTTTTGTTCCCTGTAACTACAGAGAATTTATTTGTTGCACTTCTAGGCCATTTACTTCTGTTGACTTGGTCTTACCAAAAATTTAAATATTTCTTTTGAACTTTTCTCAAAATTATTGATAAAGAATTACTTTAAATCTTTAAATTCCAACTAGTTAATTATTTCCTTCTTGGGTTACCAGTCTTTCTAGTATCCCCTTACTTCCTTTTGCTATCTAGTAGTTCCTGGCTGCCTCCTCGTGGCTAGGGACGGGAGCGGGGAGTCGGGCATTGGGCATTTTGCCTCGGCTCCCCGCTGCTAAATGCCAGGCGCCGGCACACACACACAACAGGAACAACACATAATACACACTTAATTAACACATTTCTCCTGTCTTTCTTTCTCTTTTTTTTTTTTTTTTTCTGTTGCCGGCCTTTGGCTTACGCCTAATATACGGAGGAGATAGGGGAAACCCTGGGTGCCTCCAATAACTCTTCAAGAATACTTGAATACTTGAATTATTATTATTGTAATTTATTACTGTTATTATTATGCCGATCTCCCAGCGTGATGGAAACGCGTTCGTTTCCTTATGGACTCGAACTAGGGTCTATCAGGTTGGTAGTCCAGAGTCGTTACCACTGGGCCATCGCACCCCATTATTATTATTGATGAAGGCTGTACGATGATGAATATTAGTCTTCATCAATATTGATGAAGATTAATTGATGAAGACTAATAAATATTGTATTGTATTATTCAAAATTCAAAATTTTGAAGTTCGTGAGCGTTTTTAGTGATTCTTTCTGCTTTTAATTATAAATCAAAATGTTACGATACGATACATCTGTTAACTAGTTAATATCTAAGATACGATACATCTGTTAACCTTCGCAAAGAATGAACCTTAGCACTTGCATCAACGAACGAAATTTAAGAAGTGGTCATATTTTTTGCATCATGATATTCATTGTAGGTACTTTTAAAATAGTCTCTATTGTACTATGGTTCGTTGGCTGGTTGTTTTAAAGTTTTAGGCGCATCAGCAACTTAGGTCATATTGCACCGCATATAATATGTCTGTAAATTGCGTATGTTGTTTGGTCGATTTACTGTTTTGCTGGAAGAAAAACCGAGTTTCCTTGAACAAAAACATGCTGCCCTTGCCTTAGACCGACTAACTCAGCCAAGTTGTGAAAAAGGCTCATAAAAATTTCTCTCGTCATTGACAGAATTCAAACTCAGGTCTTTTCCATCCGGTGTGGGAGGGCGATGGTTATACCAACTGTGCTACCCACAAGAGTGTCCCTACTCTATTCGTAATGAGTAATAAAGATAATTAATTACTATTTTTACATTATCTAATGTCCTAAATTTTTAAAGATCATTGGATGTCAGCTATCTTGGACGTTTAGTTATCATCGTGAACAGCGAAATTGTTGAGGCTGGTCACGCATTGGTCTATTGGTTATAAATCATTTACCATTGGTATAAATAACTATATTTCCCAAAGATTTACTTGTATAGTATGAATTAAAAATTAAACTCAAAAGAAAGAGATTTGATGATGTCATGGAAATTAGGAAACAATCCCTGGAGTACGTGAAGTATTAAAACAAACAATTCCGACATGTTTCCAACAGTCGCAGAATCTATAGGCTCGGTAAATTCAGTTCCAAAGAAAATACTTTGTGAGTTAAGTTTAAACTTTTTTCTAACTCAAAACGTTTGTTTTTCGGTCTAAATTATACCGAATAATTCAACCCTGCTTTAAAGCATACACCTGAGAAATTTAATTTAATAGTCCTTAGCGAATGTAAAGTGACAGCATTCAGTATTTCATTACATTAACTATAAGTGTAATGCAGCATCCAATTAGAAATTTTGGATAAGGTATTATTAAGAATTATATAATCCGCTATGCAGTTAACCTCCTTATACATTTTTAAATCATCCACATATGTCAATATAGTAACCTTCATCCTTTACACCATCAACGTAAGGTAATTCAAAAACATCTTTTCGACGACGTTTATGAATGATACAAATACTGTGTTTTATAATTTTCCAGCAGTAGTATTAATTATTAAAAAATTCTACATTTTAAAATTTGACCTAAATTGTCCTGGATGTAACTTTTATTACAAAATTTCAGTTATATTATAAGTACCTGTCCACTTATACTGTAATCTGCTTTGTGGTCACAAGGCAATGTGTGTTTGTGTACCCTTGACATCAATTTCTTTAACCTTAATAAATATCAGAAAAGCATTAAGGGAGAACTCCATGGTGAAATTGTGACGTGTGTTCCTATCGTGACATCATCATGTTAGCAAACTGACAAGGCAGCCAATAGTAGCAAGTAATGGACTTCGAACAGAACGTCACCTCGTGATATTCAAATGATAGCTATTATGTCGCTCTTCTTCGAGAGTAGAGTGGTCGTTGACACGGACGGTATATATAATCACCAAGTCCCACTCAACACTGCTTCCTTGACAACGGGATGCTGGAAAGGAGACAGCGCAACTACAGGAGATTAAGCAGAGACGTAATGGTAACTTGTCTTATAAGGAAGGTCAGAGCATATAATAATAACGCAGTTGGGTCTTTTGAGATGTTGTGACCAGACGAGTCACTTTCATTACTTTTAAGTATTTCTAACTTTTATTCCGAGAAAGGAGAAAGAAAGCTTGCATTACTAAGAAGAGAGAGAGAGAGAGATTCCTTAACGTTGCAGAAAGAGGTAAGTTATAAAGACTAGAATCTTTCATTTTTTTTGTCAGTTGTAATATATTTGATTATTTTTCAGATAACTTCGTAATAATTCGATATTTCCGAAATGGGATTACGCGCTAATATTAAATAAGTTCATGCTAATTCAGTTAAACTTCGTTTTATGATAAATTACTATGAGTAGCGGCAGACACTGTGGTTACCACAAAGGTAAGGTTGTAACCACGGCTGGTGCTAATTCACTCGAACAGATTCCAGGCCACACCAGGTGGCCTGGGTTCTATTCTAGTCTAGATGAAGACTTTAGGACTTTTTCTACATCATGGTCCAGTTAGTCAGGGGATATATACATGATTTTTCTAGTCTAGATCAAGATGATTCTTCTAGTCTAGATGAAGATTTTTTTAGTCTAGATGAAGACTTTAGGACTTTTTCTACATCATGGTCCAGTTAGTCAGGCGACGTATACATGATTTTTTTCGTGAAACTCGCGATTTTCATCCAGAAAATGCTGCCCAATGCATGCAATTTACAGATTTGATAAAATAATCATAAGCCTTAACTGCCAAACAAACTATCTTTCATCTTTTGCATTTAATTTATTATTTTCATTCAAATTACAAAACGATAATCGGGGAACATAGCATAAATGATTGCAGTTGACCTCCTGTAAGTCAATGACATAAATATCGTCCCTGAGTCAGAGCCATCCGGTCGAAAAGGGGAGAAAAATCCTACTTCTATATTTGATAGGTGATCCCTTTATTTTTTTAGTATTTGCATCTTGTTTTTGATTTATGAATATTCATCATTAATTATTGGCTTTGGCTCTAGGGCCCTTATCTAGGCACAAAATTAAAGTGAAAAAGCCTATTTGGATTACTTATTAAAATAGGTAGGAGTTATATGTAAATATTAGAATGGTCAATCAAAAGATGCAATTATCTCCTGTTTTAATTATCATGCATTCTATCAAAATAACCAGATAGAACAATTTACTTTCTCTGCTCTTTTAAGTTAGTTTGTAAAAACAGCCTCCATAGCCGCGCGGTCAAACGCCAGGGTACAAAAAGTACACGCGCTTTGAGTTACCGTGGATCAATCTCATGTGAGTACTAAATGCTGTATAATGTTCTTGTATTCTCTCTATCTTGTAAACTCCTCTAACCATATATGGTCGTTCCGGAGTATAAACAGAAAATTTATTTATTTAATCAAACGAAAATGCCCCTGTAATGGGTGCTTTGCCTTCAGACAAATAGTTGCCAAGCTGATTAGCATGATATCGTATTCTGGTGATGCGTCATCTTTTAGCAAGTTTTCAGAAATTCTATGTGATAAACAGCAACTACGTGTGTAGAGCAAACATTAATGGACTTCCCGTCCCGGAATGCCCTGGTTCTGATCTGGTTAGAAGATTACAGTATCTAGTTATTAAGAGACTTAAAATTACTTATTATATATGACTGCCTAGTTTAAGTGGAAAATTATCCTGCAAATATTATCGACTATATATATCATGGTCACTTGTTATATACAATGATCTTATCGAAGTAATATTTTTAAAAAATTCTATAAATAATATTATTAGAGTATAGAAAGCTCTCTGGTGTTTGGAATCAGATCTAATACTATTTATATCTTCATCAAAATGAAAATACACCGTTCTCCAATACGTGGAGGGATACCTCACACCTGGGGAGTAACGGTTAATTCCAGGATTCAAATGACAATAGATGGTAGCATTAAATAAAAGAGTGAATTTAAAAGGCCTGCACACTCAGTGACAGACAGGTGTATTCGTGTGTTTATCTGTATATTTCTCTTTCGAGATACCCATAAAAAAGCATTGAGCTAGAGGATGTGGTTACATTATTTCAAAATTTACAAACTTATTTATGAAATCATAAAACACAGAATATGAGATTATTATAAGATTATTAAATTATTATTATAAACTATAAATTACAGTAAAAATTTGTTTTTTCTCATTTGAAAGGAAGCTGATTGGTTCACAGTTCATACTTGAACCTTCCGGTACACATCGCAAAGATTTTTTCTGTATATTTTGTCTGTACATAGTTTATCTGGATCGATCATGTAACATAATGGGGCGAGTATGAGGCCTAAATTCACAATGGTGATTATAACAATAATAGTTATTATGTTAACGGCTTCTAAGTGTAATTTATATCCCTATATGTATATTTTGTCTGTAGACGTCTGCTCACTGGCCGATTTGTATGTTGTGCTGGCTGAAAAACCAGGAATAACTCACTGGTAATAGTTAGCCAATCCTGAGATTGGCTAACTATAACCTCAATTAAAGAGAACTTTGGAAATTCCTCCAGTCATATAAGAGAATCGAACCTAGATCTCTCCAATCTCCAAACAAGTGACAATTGGGAAAAACTACTGTATTTTCACGGATAACACACAAAAGGTGAGATAGCTGGTCGTCATAGATTGGCATGTTTACCAACGGTAAGAAACATCGCAGTTGAATGCAGAAAGTAAAGCAATCTTTCATTCTAAACAGAGAAAGCGCCATCAATGATCTAACGTGCCCATTGACATAAGTTGTAGATAGATTTAACTTAAGCAGTGTTGCGCTAACAGTGAAGTTCGGTGGTGATGCGATAGTAAGGGCTTGTTTTACCTAACTTGGTCCATTGGATGTCGTCAAGAGCTGTCGTGGTAGAGGAGTTGGTATAATCACGATTTTCTCCACATCGGGTGGAAAAGACCTCAGTTTGAATCCCGTCAATGAAGCGAGGAATTTTTATGGGCTTTTTCATAACGTGGCTGAGTTAGTCGGTCTCGGGCGAGGGTAGCATTGTTTTTTTCATCCGGAAAACAGCAAATCGACAACAGAACGCATGCAATCTACATACATATTATATGGGCGCAATGTGGCTTAAGTGGCTGACGTGCCTAAACCTTACAAGAGCTAACCAACAAAGTTGTCTCTGAAACTATGAATATAGTTTCATAGACATATAGTTTCTAGAGCAAATATCTGGATCCATCTGAGCACCTGGAGGATGTCTTTGAATTAAAATTGAGAGACAGAACAAGACGTCCTTATTCAAGCAAAGAAGTGGCTGAAGCCTTGCGGTAAGAATGGAACAAGTGTCCACTAGAGAGTTACTGATGTTTTTGAAAACACAAGGGATTACACTTGATAACAAAAATTTCTATTTTCCAAATAGACGTTTTGTTTTCGCCTTTAGTGTTTCAGCACACGTTGGGGGACAGTGTTGTTTCTTGTAGTAATGTGTTGCTATTACATCCAAGTTGTCAATTGTATTCATATGCTATTGCGTATATACAAATAAATATGGTTTCTGTTTAATATGTAGACTTTTTACTGCCCGTTACTAAGTAAATAGGCTTTCTTTAAAAGTTGCCTATTAAAACTGGAAGTTGAAAAAGATAGAGCACAAGAAGACAGTTAATATTCATTTAATCTTCAGATTTCCTTTGGGCAAACTAGATACATTAATTATTCTCGTTGATTACGACATTTTTATATGAGAGAGTTGCACTGGCAGTTCAAAAGTCAAGAGATATTTTGTCATGAGCATCCTTACGATGTAGCATCGAACATAAGGAAGCTTGTTTTTGACATTCCCGCACTGGGTGTATATGCACATATTTATTCAGTGTTGGTGTTCATTAAACTGCTCTAGAAGCAGGTTAATGATACCTCAAACCAGTTTTTACATTTGCTATACTTCCGACTGATCCTCCAGGCTAAATTCTTGCTGAAGAAAACAAGAAAAACGTTGCAAAAAATGTTGGATTGCGTCATAATCCGACCTCAAAGATTCTGGGATGTAAAATGTCAGAGAGGTTACATCATATTTTTTCTGTATAGAAAACAACTCCATTGCTTTTTTTGGAAGGTAATATGTCACCAATACACGTGCGAATAGGAAAGTATTCTCGCTGTTCTTTTTTTTTTTCTATTTCCACACACTGTAAAAACGAAAGTTCTTGTTTGTCTTTCAACAAACGAGAATTAACCCTCCGAAAGTGCAAATTATAGTAAAGTTTGAAAATAAATTCTGCTTGAGCTCTTTATTTCATTCTGAAATATTTTAATAAACTATTAGTAAAAACATGTATTAGTATCAGGAAGGAAGGCACGGGCTTTTTCTGCACTGGCCAAAAATAAATAAATAAGTTAAAAATATAAAAATAAATAAAGTAAAAATATACAGTATATTAAAAAAAACATAAATGGATAAAAATAAAATCAACAATCTGTGTGTTTCGCTACTTACGTAGGTATTTTTCCAGCTGACCATTGAATTTTGTCCACCTCAGCCACCCACGGTGGTAACTTATTTCTGCAATTAACAACTCGCTAGCTAAAACTTCCTAGTGCAAATCTGCTTCTTTACAAGTTGAATTAATGGCCTTTAAGGTTACTGAGAACTCATATATTCGAAGTCTTTCTTCATACGGGTGCCCTTTTGTAGTAGATATCACCAAGCGAGTTATCCCTCTTTGAACTCTTTCAAGAAGCTCGATGTCTTTATGATCATATGATCATGCTTTTCTGCAGTACACATCAAAGCTACCATGGTGCATATTACCAAACGCCTACGTCTCAACTGTTGATATCATTTCTGATGAACGTCGAAAGAGCTCTGTAAATTGTTGTCAGTTGATCTGGCAGGACCATTTGCGGCTTGAATATCCCATAGGAATAAGCTTCTGCTCGTTTAAGTGCAGGCAGAAGGGTTGAAGGAAACAATTTAGTGAATAAGGATAATGTAATACGAAGGGTTGATTCAGCCTTTTGATAACGATTTTGACAGTCCTTTAAGACTATGAAATTCCGTGCCGCCAACACCGGTTGTGTTCTATTTGTTTTCTCTGCCCATGGACTGTCACACGGCATCATAATTTCCATTAAAGTAAAACACTCTGCAAACCTGCCAAGTCGAACTTGTCCCATTCCTGCTGGCAGACTTTCCACAAACCTTCGACAGTTCTGCGAAGGTTTGTGGAATTTACACAAATCTTGAAAAGTCCGAATATACAAAAATCCACGTCAGGTGATTTAACAGGTATATCTTGAAATGGGATCAAACGAATACCTGTTGCCGCTTCCATTCTCCGCAAAGAAGCGCTAGTGGAACATGACGTATGGCTGGACGTCTTATTCTGGTGCACCCAGACGTTTCAGTGTCAGAACCGTACAATGTGGGTATTTCACGTTCAAACAAAGGCTGCAGAACTTCAGTCTGGTAATACACTGAGTTGACTTTCACGTTTTTAGCGACTCTACGCAACTCAAAATTTCCGTTATAACAAAAACCGGCTACAACCATAAAACCTCGGCTAAAACTTTCCTTGCAGTGATGCACCCATGTTGGAAATGCCTTGTCACCCTGTGGACGGTAATAAATTTCCCAAATTTCATTGCAATCTGGGAGGTATACCCACGCTTCGTCCAATATTGCTACGAATTTCCACATTTCAGCTGCCAGATATTTTTCGTAGAGTTTTCGAGCATTGACCCACCACTCTGCAGTGTGCCTGCCTCCTAGGTGCTGTACGCGGGCCTTGTGCTTTTTCTCCAGTTGCAAATTTTTGTTGATTATGCGACAAATGGTTGACTGGCAATTTCCCACACGTGACGCTATAGCTCTTTGGGTTTTTGGATTTTTGCCGACAACGAGCGACTGCACTTTTCGTACTACCTCCGTCGTTCGACTTGGAGCAGGTTGCAGTTTCTTCGGTGTTTTCCGCCCACTTGCAGCAGCTTCGCGGAATTTTCCTTTGCCACTCAAAACCTTATGGATACAAAATTTCGATACACTAAAATTTTTCGACTTGTACCTATCAATAATTTTCGCTTCTTCGGAAAGCGCGATTATGTAATCTTCCAACCATGGGTCCAATTTCCGAGGCATGTCGACATTAAAACAATAACTGATGCACCTGTTCGTAAGGTTTGGGACTGCGCCTGAGGTCAAAATCGTTATCAAAAGGCTGAATCAACCCTCCGTAGAACACAGATTCGTTTTTCTGTTTAAAAACGTTATATAAACGCTGCATGCGAAGACTATTTTTCCAGAGGAACACCTGATTTCCCACAATAATTGGACGGCTCCCCAAAAGGAGTCATACAACCTTTTGCTAGACCTTTTCCACACCGTTGAGAAAGGTCTAGATTCAATTCTCATCAGAGACTCTAACCACGACCTTTTAATCGGTCTTGTGAAAGGAAAGTAGTCCATATATTTTTTTTTCCTAATAACCCGTCCTTACTGTGTAGAAATGGCCTAAGTTCGAGCCCTTATGAGCAGCACAGCAGAAATAATCGCCATCCTCCCACCAGGAAAAGGCCTTAATTCGAATCCCGTCAATAACGCGAGGAATTTTTATGGTTTTCAAAACGTAGCTGGGTTAGTCGATCTCAGGCGTCCAAACGTAATCTAACCAGTGAGGCCTAATGGTCATAGCTCCATTTTTCACTCCGTGGCTGAGTTAATCGGTCTCAGGCGTAGATAGCAAGGTTTTTCTTCCCATTCAACTCGGGTTTTTCGTCCAGCAAAACAGGCAAATCGACGACCATAGAACACTCGCAATTAACAGGCATAAGACATAATGCACAGCAGATGAATTTACTTATTCGGGTGGCCTAAAAATAATAATTTTTTTTTGGTCATAGTTCCAGTGGCTCTATAATACTGTAACATAAAACAACTTGATAAATCGGGTTTTTCATGCCGCAAACCGACCATGCTCACTTAGTTTCTTCTGCGATAAAGTGGATTCTAATTTAGAGCAATTGAAGTTAAGGTCAACGGTTCAAAATTAAAGACCACTTTATCTGAACTATCAATGGATTAAATTAATTTATTCTTCATTTAATGATGACTTTCCCCCTGTTATTTTATCCTTTTAGATATATTCGCTGGAAGCGCCGGAACAACTGTGCTTATGAATGTTTATCAGTTACTGCCGGAAGAAGGTGCGCTCAATGCCAGCCGGTATCTGCATCCTTCTAAGTATTGCTTTGAAAGGGAAAATACCAAATAATTCCGGATTTTAAGGCCACACATAAGTTGGGTTTTAATCTTTCGCAAACTTACCCGAAGATATCGATGAAGAAAGAGATTATTGAGCTAGCAAGAATACATGGAGCAATTACACAATCATTAGATGAAATACCCCTTTGGAACAAAGTCGATTACCCGTTGATAGTGAAAGCTAGGCTGAGTTACAGGTTTTCACCTCCAACTGATATCTGTGAGATGATACCACTGGAGGAGATGTAAATACCACATGAAGTGGCGGATCGTTTACCACGAGTCGTTCACATGTCTAGCTCAGATATGTAGTTGCCTTCTCTTTGTTCTGTTTACGAGGATAACTGAAAATATTATCTGGAGTTCGTTGTTGATAAGTTTCACGAACACAGCGAATGTCTATTATCTCTTCAGTGGTAGCGTCTGCCAAGTGTAAACATCCTGTGTAAATGTGCGAGCATCGATTTGGTTTTTGCATGGCCATGATCTTTATAGTTTGTTTTGGTTTTTCATATGTCAACTTTGATTGTAGGTCATTCGCTTGTCGTTGACTTTCTTAGTCCTGTTTTCAATTGCGGAGTGGCCGAAAGAGATGGTGGACAGCCATGAAAGAAAGACCATTGCAGTTAAACTGGTTGATTCCTCTCTAAACAGTGTTTGAAGAAGAATCTGTACGTTTGCAATGACAGTACTAGCCACCTACTGATATTAATGATAATACTCTTCGTTTTGATATTTCATGGGTGTCCACGTATGACGCGCATTGTCTGCAAATATAAGCAAACGTTGTTTTTCTATGAGAGTGTTGTGTTGTCTTAAGAGCTTCCATTCTCCGCAAAGAAGCGCGAGTGGAACTCATCAGTATATAATGACTGTATTCGAATGTAATCGTCTTCGATCGTTTGCCGGATGAAAAACCGACGTTTCCAGGAGATAAAACCAGGCAAACCACCACCGGAGACAGATCAACTCTGCCACGTTGTAAAAAAAAAAAAAAAAAAAAAAAAAACGATAAAAATTCCTCCCATCAAGACCGGATTCAAATCGAGGCGTTTTTCATATCGTGTGGAAGGACGTGATTGTCATTTTCCTATGCAAGCTTTTAAAACATTTATTCCAACTTCACTTGCCCTCGTGGATGGCACAGTTGGTAGGATCGCCGTCCTCCCAACACCTGCGTTCGAGGCCTCGATGATGGGAGGAGTATTTGAGAGTTTTTTTCATAGTGTGGCTGAGTTCGTCGGTCTCAGGCGGGGATAGCATGGTTTTGCTCCTGGAAACTAAGGTTTTACAGATAATATACAAGGAGGAATATGGCCATTTTCGTTGATGCTCCTAAAACCTTACACAACAACAACCAACTTCAGTTATTTACTTTTTAATTAATTAAAATGAGATACTCAACTTTTACTGAAATTATTTTGTTACTTTTGCCAATTTTCCTTCATTTTCCAACAAATGAACCCCTAGGTCTTGGGCGAGAGTTGCATGGTTTTTCTTCCCGTAAAATAAGCAAACTGATAATAGAATGCACGCAATTTACAGACCTAATATACTAATCTTTCCCGATATAAGTTTTCTCGGGGGAAGCTCAAAATAGTTCAGACCAATATAACTTAACCCAAAAAGAATTTTTCCCCCGTCACTCCCCTTACCTCAGCTAAATCATGGAGTAGTAGACTTCCTAGAATACACTACTTTAGCTACTCCTTATAAAATCAGTTATATGAAGTTTATATTTCTTATTGACACGATTACCACACGATAGCATCTGTGGGTAGGAAAGCGATTATGCTTCCTTTCACAGCCATTTACCGCTTTATTCTCCTTAATGTATTGGAAGAGAGTCTAATACGGAACACGTGTTTCCTCGTTGTACGACGTGTGTGTGTGTGTTGTTGGGCCTGTTTGCATGTTGTGCGGAGGAAAAGCCCCTCTCCGCCTAAAATCGGCTAAGAACAGTACCGTCCCGATTGAAGAGCACTAAAGAATTCCTCGTCTCAGACGGTAGTTGAACCTTGACCTTTTCATATAAGTGGCAGGCGGCTACGCGTCGTACCCACAAAGCTTCCACGGAGGACCCCTTTCTTATTAATTAAATAAATTGTTTTTCATTTATTAAAAAAAATTATTTCTTTAATATAATAGCTTAAAATAATTTACGCCTCTGAAGAGTGATGCTTTTCAAGTATTTACTACTATTGTCGTATTTAAAAGTGGTTTTATCGATTGGTCCTAAGATTAATTAATTTAATAAATGTTATATAATGTAAATTTATGTTGATCTAAGCTGTGTTGTCTACGCAGGATTCTAACGTCCAAACAAATGTTTTGAAGGTTCCAAGACATATTATCCACTAGATGTCGCTAAAGTGTAGACTAAATGTAAACGGAGATTCATTTTAATTTTTTTTTCTTACTTTTTGCAAAGCAGTAACTCCAGTACTGTTCACGTGTGCAATGTGTACTACGCAGTAGAGTTAGCAGAGCAAAAGAACAATTAAAAGCGTAATCAGAGGGATCAAAGTTTTCTTTTCTGCTTAGATCTTCATAATTCAGCAAGTTTTGCTGTTGCATAAGGTGCCCACAAGGAGAATTCCTGAATGAAAAGAGCAGAGTGCAAGGGGATCACAGTACAAATTCTATTTACTTGACTCTCAGAGGTATCTATCGGAGTTTGATTGTTCATAACAATAATGCCCATCAGGTACAGGTGGGAGGCAGCAAAATTTGACTGATAATAAATAATGCTTTGATACGATTATCTTAACAGGGAACTCGTCTGGAAAGGCTCCATCATTCTTTGTAAACTTGACCTTTGACTTAGACGTATAACTGTACGTCTTCGACATGGTAACATTGGAATACATTTGGATGTGAAATGAAAGTGAAAGTCGGAAAGAAAAGAAAAGCAATTTTCTGGGGAACACAACTGACTTGGGATCTTTTTTTATAAGCGTTTTCACTCAATACTGATTGAAGCTAATGCAGAATTTCCCACGGAAGATCATCATGCTGCTCAGAAAATATGTCACCTACCATATGTTTGGCAACCGTCTGGAGGTAGATTCTTTTTTGTAAACCTGAAGAATTCTCTCTGAAGCCAATTTGTTTTGTTTTGTTTTTTTGTACCCAAGGATGGTTAGCTTAGAATATAGGCAATAGACACAGTAGACTGACTATTCGTGATCATAGTTCTTCCTCAGGTGCTTGCTTATACAGCCCAATCAACGGGAAGCTTCAACTGTTTTTCTCTGAAAAATAAACAAACCGATCATTATAATACAAGTACGCCTCACAGACATTATTCTTTACCATGACACCAATGTCTTGCAGAAATCTAAATACAGTGAAACATCGATTATCGCTAATTGGAGATTGACCATTTCGGATAAACCCTTTTTTTTTTTATATCAGTGTATTCCGAGAAAAATTAAAAAGTCAATTTCTAAGCTGACTAAAATGAAGAAGAAGCAGAATTTTTTTTTGCTTCTTCTTCATTAAAATGTGAATGACACATTTTTATTATTTTAAACGTAACTACTATAATCAGAGAGATATGGAAAAGTGTTAGTTATATCATATTAGTGTCATTAACATTTTTTCCATAACTCTTCGATTACTTCAATGTTACTTTGACGTAACTAACATTCACTTTTTGTAACATTTTTGTAACATTAATAGAGGATGCTAGGCAACAAAGTTCTGGATCTGGCCCTCACCCGACGTTCTAGAACTGCCACATCATAAAGAGTACGGAATTGCCCAAAATCTACTTCGGCGTTCATGGTTCCTGTACAATCCACCAGCGGTCCTAGGCCTATGAGAAACATTTCCATTCTAAACCCACCCTCTCTGAACTTCATTGCTGGCACAATGAATACCGGAAGCAGACATTTCTCCAAGCATCATCCACACCCGTCCATCTCATTAGAATAGAATGCATCGAGATTCGTTACTCCATATAACCGATTTGTACTGCTTTATGGACTATGAAAATAGGGGTGTGGGATACTTTATGGACTATGAAAATAGGGGTGTGGGATACTTTATGGAGGACGTGTTTGTGTGTGTTATTCATTTATAGTACCATAAGAATTATATCGCTAAATGCTTTTCCTTGGTTGTTCCCGTAATCGAGGTTTCAGTATTATTGATGTTTCCTTGCAAATGGATTCGACTTAACGCAAGTATCCTCTCTCTACTTTAAACAAGTATGGCCATTAATATGTTAAAACATTTAATTCAAAAAATTAAATAGTTAACGTATTACAAATGGAATTTTTAAAAGAACTTCTTTCACTCAAATTTAAGAGTTGCTGCTGTTCGTTGAAATCTGAATGTTTTTGTAGTTTATGAAGATGTTAAGAAACAAAGGATATATAAAAATTAATCATATCGTGAACAGGTCTGAAGCTTAGTTTTTTTTCTGGTTTCCCGCGAGGCAATATAATTTCGAACATCTGATTTGAAAACTACCTAAAATTTTAGAGATGAATCAGCACATCTTCACATAACTGAAAATAAGATTTATCTGCTTGAGTGGACACATAATGTTCTGTGAATTACTGATAATTCCAGTGAATGGATAGTAACGCTATTTATCACTGCTTTTCATTCATTGAGAAGAATAAAAGCTCTAAATTTGATAATTTAGAGGTTCGTTTAAAGACGACTTGATAAATTCGAACTTCGGTTCATACAATTTTTCTTTACATTTATCTGAAAATATAAAACACTATATAATCATTGCAATCTTTTTAGGAATCCAATTCAGTTGATAGAAAATGAATTGAACGTTATTTTGAGCACTTGATTTTCTAGTTCTCCTGTATCAGCTAAATACGTTAAAATTTCCAGCTATATAGAATTCTTTCCTTGTTTTCATTTAATCTTTCCTTCACTATTTTGCATAAAATATTACAGATATGGGTTGTTAACGTTAAGGATTTTTAGCACATTGACTATTTTGGCCATATTGCGTAAAATTCATATGGTAAGCTAATTCCTATGATATTTTCCTTGTGTATTTATGTCGGTAAAAATGTATATTAACAAGGCCACTTTGTTTACTGAGTGAGATGAAGAACAACTGACTCATAAGGAGAAGAACTTATTCCTTTCTGAGATTGAGTAACTTCAGTCTTGACTGAGAGATCATTGAATGAATAATCAGAATTGCGAAGACTTTTCCCACCTCATAAACGGTATCCAACTAAGATGCATAGATTTTTTCTGAATTCAAATTAAGATTCAAGCAATATGATCGATTTCAATAAATTCCGTTCTGGACATCACCTCTGAGAAATTGTTTTTGATACGATTTTCATAGAATTTCTCGTGTGGCATAATAAACGTATTCTGATATTGTTTTTCCTACTAATAAAAGTCGTATTCAATCAGTTTCAGACTAGAACTAGACCTCATTACGAATCAGCAATAACTTCTGTGCTTCCACATTTGAGAGATGAAATTGGGTTCTTACATTATTCCAATGAATCAGATTGATTCAAAGATTGAATCACCTATGCGCTTTTCCTAGGACTCTAGAGATGTGTACACTTTATATTTTATAGCAACCCTTTTCCCTCTAGAAAAGTATTTTACCCCCGATTAAATGCTACTGTTTATCTTCTGCCACTTACATTCTCCAGCGAAAGATAGCGAGGTTTAATTTTGGCCCAAGCATTGAATGTTATCACCTATAGTAACTGTTATCTTGAAACAAAACATTTAATGGAACCTTTCCGCTCAGAAAGAAATGGATTTATCCTTTCCTCCAGTATATACCAGTGTTGGATTCTCTGAAAAATATTGTCGAAAGTTCACCTAAGAACAAAGTAAAAAGTTATTTTCTTCGTTCATCTTGGCGCTGAAATACATTGGTAGAAGTACTATATGTTACTTTGTGAACATTTCTACCACTGCAACATTATTTAATGTTGCAGTGGAAAAAAACATAAATTTAGTAAAGAAGCTCAATTTGATTGTTCACAAAAAAAAAAAAAAAAAAAATCGTTTAATTTTTCAGTCATTAGTATAACTACAAAAAATGAGTGCTGGCTTAAAATTAAAACATTGACCTCTGGCCCCTGTCTTAAAATATTCTTCTAATTTACTAATATTTTATGAAAATTACAGAAAAATATCAGAAATAATAAAAATGAAAATGTTTCTTGGTTTCCAGCTATTTCTAGTATCAGACCCCCTCTTTCAAACGCAATTACGGATGTAAAGTTATTATTTCTCTCATTTCAGGTTATCTTCACATTCCTATGAATAATCACCTTTGTAGGAATAATCTCCTTCCTCACTGAGTGCAAAACGCTTCGGTTCAAATCCCTTATGTTTCTTTTGTATATGTAGCAAAGTGATAAATAATTTAAATAGATTAATTTATTCATAAATTAATTCTTTTATTCATTAACTTAAATTAATTTATTTATTCATTAAAAAATAATTCTTAAATTCATGTACACATACACGAGATAATCTCGCACATCCTCGTTACAGAAATTAAACTTTGGCATCTCCTTACATGTCACCCCCGTCCGTGAGATCAGCATGGAATAAAGTTCACTGTCTACCCGCATCTCTAATTTCCGTTTTGTCATTGCGAGTGACCCTCCCGAGGAACTCATGACCTCCCATTAACTTCTCAGTAACAAAATTTTCCTTCCTCATAACTTCTCCCTTTATCCACCCAACATTAATTTCAGTCCCCAAAATAACAGATGTAGAAAGGCGATAATACATTCCTCTGTTTACCACGCGTAATCTTTGTTATCTTTCCATGGAAATAACCCAGCGAAATATTTCCATTGAGAAAGACACGCTGGTTCCATAAACAATGACCAGACAGCCAAAGATATTGTTTTCAATTTACCCTACCTAGGTAAACGATAAACTCAGATTAGGTTACCACCTAAGCTTTGCAGTAATATTCCACTGGCTATTATCAGTAGAAAACAATGTGTTTTCCACAATATTTATAAAGAACCAGAACTTCGTTTATTTTTATCAGATGTCCATCTCTTGGTAGGTACATGAATAAACAGATTCGATCTCCAGGTAACATTATACGTTTATGCCTTAATAGTTAACATTAAAATATAATAATAATTGATATGATTATCATTAAATACTGTTAATTAATTTATTTATTTTAAAATGCTAAATTTCTAAGATTACTTAGCGCAGACAACTCAATAAACAAATTTTCCCTTTTTATGCATTAATTCAACTTAAAATGTGTATACTATCTATCAGCTTGCCGGAAAAGTCCCATACTGTATATGTTTGTGTTTATGAAATACTGTATTAAAATCAGACAAATAGAAATTTGGCAATATTTTCTATTGCATTTCGAATTAAACAAACGGGTTATCTCTTTATTTGTAATTAGAACAATGTTTAATGTTAATAATGATCCGATTTTAAAACCTGATGCTGGATTTAAAATTTTCAAGATTTAGTGCTTGAGCAGTTCTGAAGATGCATAATTCTTTTGAATATTATGCATAATCTTTATCAATTACATAACATTTGGTTTTTAATAATGTGCTATGGAACAGTTCGATCAATTACAACTGCATAACTGGTCATACCGCACGTGAGTGAGCTGACCAGCTTGACGTCACTTTAGAGCAGATGAGAACAGAGTTGGGTTTTAAACCTTAAGCGCCACATCCGAGCCCAGACTGAATAAGGGCCCTAAATCCCATTGAAGGAGACCTTCAAATACAAATGAAGAAGACTTCCCCTCAATCCAGGCAAGGAGGTTTCCACCTTTCGGTTCTTTTCCTCTTCATTGATTCTTGCACATGGGTTTCTTGAAGTCCAGAACCGGCCCTGGCTAAAACGAAAACACATAGGTTATAGTTGTGCAATTTGTTTCTTAGACGTGTGAATTAAATTTATTTTTTGTGCTCGTCAATAAGCCGTTATTTATGGAGGAGATTAACCAACCTTTTAATCACTCACATTTTTCAAGCAAATTTAATAAAACTAGCATTGCTAGTTTTATTAATCTCTTATTAGATGTTTCTAGTAGGCAGATAAGGAAAGTTTAAATTTATACGAGACGTTTTAAACCATGTGGTAATGTACGGAATTTCTTCCACAGTTATAGGAGAGGTGCTACATATGAATTACTTCTAAAATTAAATTAATAATATTGAATTTAAACGTAAATCAGTTGCTGGTTAAACTTGACTAATTTTAGTTCGCAGAAAGGCCCACCGCAGTTACATTCGAAAAGCTTGAAAGAGCAGATAAAAGTGATGTAATAATCTTTCTTCCTCGAGCAATACCATATAGAAAAGATTTTTAAATTTTTTTTCTGAAAAACTTTAAAAATGTCAAAAACTTTTAAAGCTTTATTTTAATCAAGAAGAAAATATATGGTTGCGAAATCATAAAGATAAAATACAAACCTTTATGTTATTATGTTTTTATTTAATATTTTTAGATTTTATTAAAAGTTTAAGAACATCTGTGATTTTACGCATTATTTATGAAAGATGGTTATTAATTTATTAATTATTTTTTTCTTAATTGATATTAAGTTTCTTTAAAATATCTCATTCACTCTACGACAAAGTAAAATATGTTTCTGGTGTTACTTGATAATCAACAGTCGGATCGTTAATGAATAGTCGGCCGATACAATATCAGTTCCTGGAGAGGGTTTAGGTCCGATTCACATTCCATAGACACCCCATAGTCTATTCTGAGAAACTCTTTATAAATGTGGAATAGCAGCTTCGATACCCTTCAAAAACTTCAAGACTTATTTGTAGTATTCTTACGGACTTCTACACTAAATTTCACGTCCATAGGTTAACTCATAACGCCTATATACTTTCTGCTCACCCCCCATCCCAATTTCTCTATCGTGACTTTCCCTTACGACTACATATCACAAGTGTGTCATGGTACACAGTACAATATTGAAGATCCTAATCATTGAGGTACATTTTTCGATAATCGAATACGCCTGAAATGTAACCTAATATGTACTTTACCTAACAGTGTGGCGTTCACGGTGACGATTGCATTCAAACTACTGAAATGTAGTTATTCAGTTTCTGTCTTGAAGTCTTGAATGTGCAGTTTCAGATAAAATTCTTAATAAAAAAAAATAATTAAAAGCGTCACGAAAGATATAATTTGCAAAACAGGAAGGGTGTTGACCCGCGACGTGCTATCAAAAACAAGAAGCCTGATTGATCCAGACATTTGACTGACGTTGTCATTTTTTTACACGACAGTTCGTGTTCTTGGCAGATTGAAAAATGGTCTGCCATGACCTCCATCTCACACTGTCGATGAAGTGAAGTAAGTTATCGAACAATGATACTAACAGCAAACCAAAGGCTTTTACAAGTAGGATATAAAAATCTTGCATTCATTTTCTATGCTAAAAGAGAGTGTATGGAGGCTACATCGACGATTTAAAAAGATAATTCTAGAATTAAAAGGAAACTTCTTATTTCTGATGCAGACTTAATTAATATTATGAAAAAGTAACAGGACTTTCCCATCCTCTTTCTATACTTATGTGGTCAGTACAATTTGCACTGCCTAGTAAATACAATGACCTTGATTTATCGTTGACATTAGTTCACAGTAGAACGAACTTTTCCTTTACCAGGAGTTTTCCTGGTATTGCGCTACAAACAAATGGCAGACAGATCTATCTGTCATTTATTTTAAAGCTGAGACAACTGCTATGACAGCTTATTTCTGTTCTATGATTGTTCTGCTTCTATGCTAGTGACTGTTCCTCATCGGTATATCCTTTAAGAGTGATGCTGCAATTAGGATTATACTCGGAAAGGTGCGATTCTACTCCCTGAATACTACGATATCCTAATAATAAAAATAAAATCATAAGAAAGAAAGAAAGCGACTCAATTTCAACAGTGCAAAAGCACGACAAGGAACTCAGAAAATCACTTCTTCAGGAAACTCCAGCACTTATGAACTCCAAAAAGCATCGCGCTTCAGTAATTTACGGCTGTCCAGCCAGATGTCAACGGATGTCTCTCTATATATGATCCGAATACAGAATGAAAGTAGCGAAAAAACTAAACTGAAAATTGTAACGTATGCAGTGACCACCGACCTCTATGTAGGTTAGTCTTGCAAATTAACCTTGGAAATTAAATCATAATAAACAGAATTAACATGAATGAATAAATCAATTATAATAAAGTGAATAAAGCAAATCAAATTAATTGCAGCATGCAGGGTTATCCAATTAAAATGCAACGCAATTTACAATAGAACAAAATTTAACAAATACAAATTTAATTGAAACTGGTAAATAATATGCTGGAAGTGTACACTTTACTCGTGTTATTTAAACTTGTTATTTCCTGCGTTGATTTAATTTTGCGCCAAAGCAGCTAAGGACACGCGACTTCAGAGTATTGTATTTGTAAATTGCGTTGTATTCTTTTGTCCGATGCTTGTTTTATGGATGAAAAGCCAATTTTCCAAGAAGGGGGACCATGCCATTCTCGTCTTGACTTGGCCACCGAATTAAAAAAAGAATATAGAAGTTTGTTCCCTCTAGACGGCACTTTAACCCAAAGTGTGGAAGGAGAGTGATAGTAATCACTGCGCTAGCTGCAATATCCGCATAGAAATGCATTGCTTATTTCAGTGTGTTTGATGCAGCTGTATGAAAAACAAGTTCACCAACGGTAAAAAAGTAGTTCTTGGCGTGTGAATGTATTACAGAATGTCTCTTACCCTTATAAAATTATTTAGATACCAGATAATGTTCCAATATAAATACACGTTCTTCTCAGAAAAAAACCATTTTACGCGCCGCACATACAAATGTACTAGTTTTCAAATACTGCTGCTGTTTCATTGAAGCTGCTTTTGTTAATATTTTGCTCATATCCAAAGGGATTATTTGCTCTGCTGCCATTACCTCGGTACCTGAGGCGAATGACTTATAGAATACGTCCCAGAATTTTTTGCATATACTTTTTGAACATTTTCTGTGTGTCTTGCGTGTGCGTTTTGATATTTCCGTTTTTCATAACACTCTTCTTGCCTGTGTCAGTGACCATCACACGACAGTGATTTTATACACGTATAATCGATTTTCCTAGAGGAATGGGGGATACTTTGGCTAGTATCCTGATTACATTCAAAGCCAATATCTCTTAGAATATTTTGGCAACAACCATATCTTTTTGTCTTTATTTATAATTCTAATCGTAAATGTAATTGTACCTTGTAAGTCTCTTTGTTTTAGGCACCTAATGTAGTTAAATGCTTATCATCTGTGAATATTAACCTAACTTGTATACGTTTAATTATTATGGGTGTTTATACCGAAAATATACCAATAATGGTGTTTTGATGAACAAGTGAGTATGCAAATGAACAGGAGGGGACTGTCGATGTATCACTCATTACATTCCCCCACCTCAAACTGTGTAAACATCGGACTCTGATCGCCACTCGGTAATAACGATCACTAAAATTTTCCATTCTCTCCCTCTCTTTGCAGGTTATCGCCTGGGTCCTATTACTTTATCGGACAAAGTCCTTGACAGTCACCTCTGTTTGTTATTATCGCACTTGAACTCGCCATGCAGATGACTGGATCTGTCCTCCGTCTCTGTGAAACTTATCACAAATCTTTTCACCTACGGAACCTGCAGCACGAACTTCTTTCTTCTCGCTCCCAGACGACTGCTGCACTATCGGCGAGGCAGAACGTTTGGAGTGCCGCAAAGAGCAAAACGTACCATCTACCGTGCTGTCGCTGGACTACCATGGGCTGGATTGGGGGAGTCGGACTCCGCTTCATGCAGAGGGGACGGAAAGGTCTCTCGTCAATTCGTGACAGCATCACCCGCGAATTGCAAACAACCGGAGAGAGAAAGATGGCGTACGCATATCGGAACGAACTCCGAGACGCAAGAAGAATTGTCGTGAAACTCGGATCGGCTGTAGTGACCCGTGAAGATGAATACGGTTTGGCCCTAGGACGTCTAGCTTCCATCATCGAACAGGTGGGTAGTCTAAGTCCTTTCAAGAGCGCAGGCGCACTACCTTCTCTTCAAAAATGCAATCCCGATGAGCTGGTGGTGCGCCTGTCTGGATAACCGATAGCTCTATCCAGATTAGGGATTCATTTCTGAAATTGAATAGATATTTGAGTATTATTCAACTATTTTTATTCTCTTTTTTATTTGATATTCTCTATTGAAATTTGTCATATAGACGGCTTTGGTAGAGAATATCATATATTGTAAAATTCTAACAAAACTTTTGTCAATTCAGGTATCCCAGCTACAAAACGATGGAAAGGAAATGCTGATGGTAACCAGCGGTGCTGTGGCCTTTGGGTTTCAGAAGTTAAGAGCCGAAATGAGAATGTCCATGTCAATGAGGGAAACCTTATCCCCAAAGGAATCAGTACGACATGTAAGTCAGCTTGAGATTAAATAGAAATAAATCCCATAACGGAATACTAGCTTTTCTCGTTGAACCGAATTAAGAGACCGTCAATACATATATTTAAATTTACACTAATTACTATCCATAACCATTTATTACCAAGAATATCTCTTTTTTTTGCTAAAATAATTTCTAATTTCAATTATTAAAGCATCCAACTCAGCAGCGTATGATACATCGAAATTGCAACAAAATTGAAATTGAAACTGCGTATGTACGTAATGCATGCATATAATTGTGAAAAACCATTTGGTTTTTAACTCTATAGCATAATTTCTGCATAAAATGAAAGCTTCAACATATTAAGATGTGAAACAGTAATCAATTTTTCTACAACTTTATTGAATCTAAAAACTAATCTCAAATTGGCGTTTTATTTGATTATAAATTTTATGGGACATAATGTAGCTAGATCTCTTACTCTCTCATTGTTTTCTGTTTATATTCGCAGGGAGAAATGTCAGGACGGTTATTACCCGAACCACGTGCTGCAGCTGCCGTTGGCCAGAGTGGACTCATGTCCCTTTACGAAGCCATGTTTTCCCAGTATGGAGTTAACATTGCTCAGGTAAATCAATTGCAGAGATTATAATTATAGTTGCTAGAATTTCAAAGTACTGTATAAAAATTCAGTTTTTACAACCAACAATTGCCCACTTGTTCTGACGTCATGCATTTTGACTGAATATTAAAAAATCCTTATTAATCAAGGGTTTTTTCATTTCAATGTTTTAATATCGTCTTGTAATTTATAGGTTCTGGTTACGAAGCCAGATTTCTACAACCCAGAGACATGTGGACATGTGGACATGTGTGTGTATAGGTAGGGTGGCTCCTAGAACGTCCGTTCAAATCCACCTCGTTTCTTTGTACGTTGAACAGACTCTGCAAAACAGGCCAGCGTGTAGTAGTGCAATGTTCGTGTAGTTTAATGCATGTTATGTTGTTGTGTTATGCTGACCTCTTAGCTACCGAGAAGCAGCTATCACCAGGAAGGCTGCTTCTAGATACTCGTCCACACCACGGGAAGGTGGGCCAGTTCCAGTAGATGGGACGCATAAGGTCTCAGGTTATGAGACAACAAAAAAAAAAAAAAAAAAACCCTCTGGGGGCCCAATCCAGAGCTTAAAAAAAAAAAAAAAAAAATAATAATAATAAATAACACACGTATATATATATATATATATAAAATAATAATAAAAAAAAAAAAATAAAAAAATAAATAAAAAATATAAATAAAAATAATAAAAAAAAAATAAATTAATTAAAAAAATAATAAAAAAAAAAAATAATAAATAAATAAATCCTCCTCATCATCACCAATAGTCTCTTGGGCATTCTGGACCCACTTCAGTATTCTTTTCAACACACTATTCTGGTTCAACTGTTTAACAGGCGTTTCCTCAGTTCAAAGGCTCCCTTTGCAAAATCCTGGAATAATTGAAATACACTCCTATTAGATACAAACACCTCTTCCCGACCTAACTCATTTTCAGCAATGATTTCCCTGATTATTTCCCTGACATTATCGTAAATTGTACACACATATAATATATGGTGCCAACTTTCACTCTCACCACAAAAACAGAGATCTGTATCCGAAAGACCCAACTGAAATAATTTCGCTTTCATCGAGCCGTGACCTGTTAGTAAAAATGATGTTTGTAAACTTGGCGTAAACCAACTTCGAACTGTTCTGTCACTTAAAAAGGTAACATCCGGAATAAATTTCTTTGTCACTCGACCAGTAGATACAGTGTCCCATCTTGTTTGCCACAAGTTAACAATCTCGTTTAAACATCTTCTCTTCTCCCTCTTAATATCAGAATTTATGTCAACTTCTATGCCAACAAGTATAGTAGATATTTTCTTCTTAATGCCATAGCACAGCCCTCGATAAGCCACGAACAAATCCAAAGGGACTGCCCCAGCCATCACTTGAAGTGCAGTCGTAGCTACAGTTCTACATACCCTTAATATACTGAGAAGCATCGTTCTTTGTAGTGAGTTTAATTTAGCCTGAAATCTAACAAGAGCCACTCTGTGAGACCAAACTCCCGCTGCATATGTAACCATAGGCAGAAACACCACCTTATAATATAAAAATAAAGTTTTATTGGACACACCCCAATCTCCTCTTGATACTCTTATAATATAGCCGGCAAATTTCCTAATCTTGCTATGTAGATGTGTTATATGCGCATAATAAGACAACTTGTGATCAATAATGAGCCCCAAGTATTTAGTTTCAGAAACCATAGTCAACTGTCTCCCATTTAATTTTATTTGCGGCGGTCGTCCCAAATCAAGTTTGGTTTTAAAAAGCATCATTTTGGTCTTTTGGGGGCTAATGGTAAGCTTAAATCCTTGTGCCCAGGTATTAATATCATTTATTACACGGTTTGCATTTTGCTCCAAATCGTGTCGTGATCGACCTGCCACAATTAATGTGACATCATCAGCAAAAGCTATCACGTGACAATTTACTTGTGGTCGAACCAGCCAGTTCTGTAACACTAAATTCCAAATGGAAGGACCTAATACAGAGCCCTGAGGGCAACCTCGCGTGATTTGTCTTTGAAGGAGAAAATGTTTAGACCTTACAGTCACATATCTCTCAGAAAAATAACTCCTGAACAGACTGTATAACTGCTTAGAACACTCAGCACGACACAGTTGAGAAAGAGCTGCCTCCCACCATACTGAGTCAAACGCACCTTCAAAATCTATATATATAGCGAGTTCATATTTTGAATCAGAGTTTGAAATGTATGTATGAAAGTCCAGAAGAGCATCCTCGCACGATTTCCCCGGTGTAAAACCATACTGATTAGGTGTAATCATGTCATGGCGTTCTAACAATTCTTGTAAACGTATTGCCATTAACCTCTCTAACACTTTCCCCAGATTAGCCAACAAAGCAATTGGACGGTACGACTTAGGCTCAATTAAAGGTTTCCCAGGCTTTCTAATTAGCCTCAATAAAGCAATCTTCCATTTCAATGGAAACAGTCCTTCCTCTAGGCACTTATTATATAACAAAAGTAACATGTTAGGTATTAACTTAAAAAACCTCACTATAAATGCGTTCTCAATCAAATCTATTCCTGGACATTTTGCAAAATTAAGTTTCTTTAACACCCCTGCTAGTTCATCTATTGTAAACGCCATGGTATTGCCTCTAGCTACATAAAATTGATTTTTTCTCCGCAGTTCGAATTGGCACTGTGAGTCTAAGATGGGATCGTCAACCGGGAACAGCCTGGTTAATATTGCATCTACTGAATCCTCCCAGCCAATAGTCTCAGTAGAATCCTCTTGAATTGTATTAAATACCTCCAAACTTCTCAGTTTATCTCTTGACAACTTATATAGCAAACCCCAGGGATCGTTTCTCCCCGATTGTTTTACAAACAATTGCCAGGTTTCTCTCTTCCGAGTTGCCATGGTTCTCTTGTAATTATTTTTAAGAGATACATAATTGTCATGCAATCTAACTACCTCAGAATGACCCCAATTCCGATGCCGCTGGTACTGTCTCCTAGCTCGATATACAGCCCGTCGTAAGACAGTCAGTTCGTTTGTCCACCATGGGCAGGATTTTAGTTTATATTCGCAGGGAGAAATGTCAGGACGGTTATTACCCGAACCACGTGCTGCAGCTGCCGTTGGCCAGAGTGGACTCATGTCCCTTTACGAAGCCATGTTTTCCCAGTATGGAGTTAACATTGCTCAGGTAAATCAATTGCAGAGATTATAATTATAGTTGCTAGAATTTCAAAGTACTGTATAAAAATTCAGTTTTTACAACCAACAATTGCCCACTTGTTCTGACGTCATGCATTTTGACTGAATATTAAAAAATCCTTATTAATCAAGGGTTTTTTCATTTCAATGTTTTAATATCGTCTTGTAATTTATAGGTTCTGGTTACGAAGCCAGATTTCTACAACCCAGAGAGCAGGTTCAACTTGAAGGGTACAGTATTAGAGTTGCTTGGTCTTAATATCATTCCCATCGTGAATACAAATGACACTGTAGTTCCGCCAATGTATCCAGACATCGAAAGGTTAAACCGTCAGTGTCAAGTAAGTCAAAACTGACCACTAAGTTGTGAAATTTGTGTTTACATATTAATCAAATAAAGCTTGAACACAATCGAATTATTTCGGTAATTAATTAATTAATAATCGTTCGTCCATTAAAAATGGACGTTTATTGAAATTAAATTTACACGATATTGTTAGAATAAATTCGTTTTTTTTTAATAATTATATTCTTTTCAAAATATTCTTTCTTTTAAACTATTATTTTTAACTAACTTTAATTATTTCGTAATTATAAAGATAATTAATTAGAAATTGGATGAAAATCTAAATGAACTTAATTAGGAAATATATTTTCTTAATTATAAAAGTTTAGAAATCTTATAATACCGTATTGGTGGACTAATAATATAATAGCAATTGCTTAAAAAACGGTACTCACCTTGAATAAATCTGCAGTGGTATATTGAGAAGAGGTGGTTAGTATTTAGGTTGAATTGTTAGCTAAGAAACTAAGGGGGGAAAATGAAGAAAAAAAACAGAATTTAAAATAAGCGCAAGGAGGTAGAAGTGTACACAACCGATCCTTGGTTGTCATTGAAGAGGGAAGAAGTATTTTAAAAGCTTGAATAAAATAATACATACGATGAGGCCAATAGTCATTACGAAGGACTTACCAAGTTACATAAACCCGGCTACCCATTAAGACCTATTATTTCTTTCATCAGATCAGCCTTTGCCAATTTATCCACCTTTCTTGTCAAAATTATAATGTAGAGAATCTCACCAGATTCTCTACATTATAATTTATAATTATAATTTATAATCTCTATATTATAATTCTCTACATTAGAATGTAGAGAATCTCACCAGATTCTCTACATTCAAAATTAATAACACCAATCAAGCTTTCCAAAAAATAGACAATACTGTAATATCTGACGGAGACATATTAGCATCCTTTGACGTCATATCCCTTTATACTAATGTACATATCCCTTTTACTCTGCAAGCTTTACGGGAATTCTTAACTGCAGATGATACTCTAGCCAAACGCACTTCCCTTTCTGTCGACCACATTCTTGAACTCACCACACTTTTATTAGATGCCAGGTATTTTAGATTTAACAATAAAATTTTCCAACAAACATTCGGGTTACCATTGGGCCTAGGCATTTCTGCCCCACTGTCCGAAATTTACCTAGCCACTATCGAGAAACAAATTTTACAACCCTTTCCCTCTGAAATAAAATTATACTTACGCTATGCCGATGACATCCTAATTATAGGCAATAGACCCATCATTAACAATCTCTTTTCAAAATTTAATTCGGTACATGATAGGCTAAAACTCACCCTTGAATTCTGAATGAACAACCAGATCAATTTTCTCAATCTCACCCTCTATATAACAGGTACAAAACTATGCACAAAGATCTTCAGAAAAAGCATGCACACTGGCAAGTACTTACATTTCTATTCACACCACCCCCTCAGCACTAAAAAAGCCGTCTTACACAACCAAATTCACAACGCCTTAAAATTTAGCTCCTCACAATATGACCTACATAATGAACTTCAATACCTTACCTAAAAATTTCTAGCCAGAGGTTACCCCCCCTCAACTCATCCTAAATACAATTTCCACCGCCAAAAATAAAATTATTAATCCAACCGGACACAATAACAAAACCAACACTCGTATAGTCCTCCCCTACCATAGTGAACTTGCAGGACAATTCCGCCGTACTTTTAATAACACAGACATTTCTCTCGTCTTTTACGCTTACAATAAACTAGGATCCTTTTTAAATTCCTATAACGATACACAAACTTATTCCACCAGCGATCTTAATAATATAATATACCTCATAAATTGTCAGACTGTGACGCCTGTTACATTGGCAGCACTACCACAAAATTCGGTTCTTCCAAATCCTCCAACACTCGCGCATATTACCATTTCAACAGTTTTAGAACAAGTCAATCCAGTACAGAACTCACAATTCATGCCCAAACCCACAATCACACCCCTCTCGTCGACTCTGCTATTTCCATTATTAAACTCAAATCTAATTATAGAATTCTTCAATATGAAGCACTCGTAATTGAATGGGGTCGACATCATTCTAATCTTAAAATTATTAACGCCAAACTCCCCTTCAACCCTTTACCAGCTTGGAACCTTTCGCGGTTAAATTTCCCACGTGTCAAAAAGTGCATCACGAGAGTATAAACTTAAACCTTTAAAACAACACGCGTTCTTTGCCCATTCAATTGCCAACTGAAGACGTTATTATTTAATGAAAGTCCTTCGTAATGACTATTGGCCTCATCGTATTATTTTATTCAAGCTTTTAAAATACTTCTTCCCTCTTCAATGACAACCAAGGATCGGATGTGTACACTTCTACCTCCTTGCGCTTATTTTAAATTCCGTTTTTTTTTCTTCGTTTCCCCCCCTTAGTTTCTTAGCTAACAATTCAACCTAAATACTAACCACCTCTTCTCAATATACCACTGCAGATTTATTCAAGGTGAGTACCGTTTTTTAAGCAATTGCTGTTCTATTATTTTCTTAATTATAAATTAATCACAACAGTAATATGGTACGCTAAGTTTTACTATGCATTATATAATTGATTGGTAGAAGTTCAAGACAGTAACCGATGAGTTTTAATAACAGAGCGATTCAAATTACCGTTCTGAGTTAAACTTTAGTTAAACAATATTCAATGTGAAACTTGGTTTTATTTTTACTGGCATGAGCTGAACATAATAGTAAATGCTATTAATTTTTATTGTAATTTTGTTGAGTTATATCGATACTATAATTCATAGCGTGTGTTTTCTTTTCAAGGTAATTAACATTAAAGACAATGATAGTTTGGCAGCCCATTTGGCCGTTGAAGTGAATGCTGATCTCTTGATTCTTATGACCGATGTGGATGGTATCTATACTCTTCCACCTGGTCAAGATGGAGCACGATTAATACATTCTTATTGTCCAGCCATAAATGGTAATGTGACATTTGGAGAGAAGTCACGAGTAGGACTTGGAGGAATGGAATCAAAGGTTGGATTTACTTTCGGTATTTTTCAATATAGTTAAAATATCCATAAAAAGTTAATACTTTAGCGAAATCTATTTAACTTTTAACTGAATAAATTAATAAAAGTGAGTAAAGTATTTAATATATTTTGAAAAATAATGTAGCAAATTTTCAAAACGGTTCTCCTTTATTTGTATTTCTTGGTGTTTCTTTATGAATTTCGGTGTGCCGCTACAAATAAATAACAAGATAATAATCACAAATTAATAAGTAGAAATCGTCCTTGGATTTAAAAAAATACTTAAAAATGTACATTTTAACGTCTTTGTGTTCTGTGGTCAATGTGATCATCCCGAACGAAGAAGCAGGTATATTCGCCCATTATAACTTCGTGTCATCTTCCTTGCTTGGTACCTCTTATCTATTGAGCGTTATATCGTGGTGGAATCTCTCCCCATACTCTTCATTAATATCGCTAAGATTTTGTCTAAAAAAAGTCTCACTCCAGGTGAGAGTAAAAGTGATGGAGACTGATTGACATTCTGAATCCCATTTTTCTGTAATTTCCAATCAATTTGTTAACTAGTTCTTTGTAATTTTCACCCTTCATATTACCAAAAACACCCATTTACTGCAATACATTTCCTCAGCATCAATCATTTTGTCTTATAGTTCTTGTAAAACCAACATACACTTAAGTTGTGATCCAATAAATACGAAACCTTTCCCTTTTGCAAACAATTTTGGAAACATGGATTGTATATGCTTGAAGGTGTTATCGTGCGGATTCAATACGTTAAACTAATTGTGTGACCAGCTGTACTTGATATGGAGTGGTAGAAGAAATACTTTGTTTCTTGAAACCAAGGGATTATTTATTGAATTGTGTGCGCCAGTCTACAACTCGATTCTTGCAGATCGTTCTCATAAAAAAGGGTTAAGCCCTACACTCTCCATCTGATATCGGATAACTATAGCTTCGATTCAAGAGGATATTAGAAATTCCTCCAGTCTTCGAGGAATTTCAAAAATTCTCGTTTGGAAAGGTCTGGGTCCAAACAAGGACTTTTGTCAAACCTTTCCAAACGAGTGACAAATGGCGAAACCATTATACTGCTACTGAGGATTGAACAGAGTGCGCAACAGGATAGGTAAAAATGTAGCTGTATATTCCCATTTTGAAGCAACACATTTTTCAAACTTTACTTCAATTGTCTATGAAAAGACACAACTCTGCTGGACTGGGAGTAATACAATTTTTTTCATAAAGACCAATCAAATTAAAACAATAGTACAGGTATTCTGCAATAGTGTAGAAACATGCATAAGTGATAAGTATTTTTTTGTGGAACGTGAGAGGCGTGGCGATGAAGTCCCGGACTTGTGCTGTTGCGGTTATGTTCGTTAAGTTTGAAAACAAATGGAAGTGGTATAAATAAATAAATTATCTTTATTGCTGCTAAGTACCGTACAGGTACTGGGAACAATACTACTCTTCACGGCGACATGGCCAGTAGTTTTATGTTAAAGTAGAAAATGATAAATGTGATTAAGAAAATTAGAAAAGGAAAAATGGTATGTTGGTAAAAATGGAAAAGATATGTTGTTCAAACTTCTACTAACAGCTAGTGGTACTGAAATTATTCAGTAGGTTGACAGGTTGCAAGTAACAATCAGTTTATTTTTTAGCATTAATGTTCCCTGTTACGATTTTTCAATGGAGCAAAGAACGAATATCATATTTTGCTTTAAATTGGGAAACTCTGCAAAAGAAACGTATGATATTTTAGAACATGTGTATGGTAATGAAATGTTAAGTCGTATCAGTGTGTTTGAATGGTATAAGCGATTCAAATACGGACGTGTAGAAGTTGGCGAAGACCCAACAAGTGGGCGGTCTTCAGCTTCTCGAAATGAAGACAGAATTGCAAAAGTTCGGGAAATTGTAGCAAGAGAGATCATCGTTTGGCTGATGAGTGATATGAATAAGGAGACGGTTCGTCAAAATTTGCATGAAGGTTTAGGGAAAAGGAAGGTTTGTGGAAAATTTGCTCCGCACAGCCTCACAGATGAGCAGAAGCAACGAAGAGTGTCATCATGCGAAGACTTCATCCAGACTTATCACGACAATCCCAATATCCTCGACTATATTGTCACTGGAGATGAGTATTTGGTGTTTCAGTACGACCCAGAGACGAAGCATCAGATCATGCATGGACTTCGAAATCATCACCAAGGTCCGAAAAGTTTCGTTTACAGAAGTCCACGATAAAGACGATGCTGATCATGTCTTTTGACAAACAGGGTGTGATTCACAAGTAATTTATATCTGAAGGGAAGAAAGTCAATGCTGCGGGCTACGTACAGGTGCTTCAAAGACTATTGAAGCACATTTCCCGGATGAGGATGCAATTTTGAGAGAAAGGCAGCTGGATTATTACACGCAATGCCCCCGCCCATTTCACACTTGTTCTGAAGACATTCCTGAAGAAACATGGCACCCTACTCTCCCAATCTAGCACCAGCGGACTTCTTTCTCTTTCCCAAAGTGAAAACTATCCTCAAAGGAAAGAGATTTCAGGACATAAAGAAAAACGTAACTGCCGAACTGAACATCGTCTCTTTAGCCTCCTTCACCTACTCTTTTCAGAAACTGTTTAGAACGGTGTAATACATGCATTCAGTCAAGTTGTGATTACTTTGAATAAATATAAAACCATTTTTGAGCTTCTTCACTTCGTGTTCTTTTTATTGTACCAGTCCGGGAACTTTATTATCATACTTCGTATGTGGAAGTCTTGCAGCTGCGATCCGGTAGATTCATTCGACTCTTTTAAATGAGATGCTAGTAGCTCTAGACTAGATTTGGTTACACCTGAGTCACTCACTAAGTCATCCAATTCTTGCTGAAATATGGCGCTTTACTTGGACAGTCTTCTAAGGTGTAATTCCAATTATCCTGCGCACCAGATTCATTATCTGGTTCTGAAGACTCTTCTCTGGAAGGAGGATAGGATATAGGAAAGAGTATGGGGATAGCTTGCACCATCATTTTGTAGCTATAGGAAATAAAAAAAAACTGCAGTTTTATGTAGAATAGACTCTAAGTGTTTATTTATAAGTATATTTTTATATATTTATCTAAGCGTTTATTTATACTCATATTTTTATTTGTGAAATTTATATTTGGAAATACAGTATATTTATTATAATTTTTAAATAGGTCAGAGCAGCGAGTTGGGCATTGGAGCGTGGTGTGTCGGTTGTGATTTGTAATGGTACATCGGAAATGGCTGTGTCTAGAATTGTTCAGGGAAAACGCCTAGGAACATTTTTCACAGATCATAAAAGTTTAGCTCTTCCAGTAGAGACACTAGCATCAAATGGTATGTATGATTCAATTACAATTTTAAAAAAAATAATTGATAGCTATTTTCAGGCTCTTGACGTTTCTTGCTTTTTAACAACCTGCTCTTCGTCTTAGCATCCAAATTTTGGAGAGAAAAAAAATATAGAGTTTACATTTGATAAAAGTAATTATAATTAGCATTAATACATATAAAACCTGTTTGTATTTTTAAAGATAAGTATGATAGATGAAAGAAAACTCTACTTTCCTGCTTCTAACAATTAAAAGCAGTTTTTTTAAAACACCGTTCATTTTTAAGCATCTATCTATATATTATATGATATATAATATATAATTTTGAGAAGCAGTCTTTACATTTTTAATAAAACAGTGGTGATTTTTTTTTTATCTACTAAGGGACGTTACTAGTAAGTATTTACTGTTGTGGTTAGAGCCTTTTCGTCGTCTTTCACAACCACAGGAATTTTATTTCGATAGATATGCATTTGTCGCTGGTGAGATTTATTTACGCTATTTTATCGGTCGAGGGGCTTCCAAAACACCATATTCTTTTTTCTTTTTCTCGCTTTGCTTTTGAGAGCGTCGACATCTGAATCCTCTTATTTCTTTCCAGATATTTTCCAATTTGTTTTTAGATGCGATGCATTAACTTCCATCAACTTTGTTTCAACATTTGTATTATATTGAATTTGTATATATATATATTTGTATATATTTTCGCTCTCTTCCAATTCCTTCTAGTAAATCTTTATTGAATTACTACATTAAAGTATTCGCTGATCTTTATTTTTTATCCTTGTCTCTTCAAAATCTATTACTGTTGTTTATGATAAACTCTGAGCTTGCAGAAAGAGATAGCTCTGCATGCTTATTTAAATTTTTCTTACATACAATGGTTCCTAATTTTTCTTCTGGACTTTCATATTCTGAGTTAATGGATCCATATGTCTATTTTCAAATAGGTGATAAATTATATTACTTAATACGTAAAATTAATACAATGGTTTTACGTCAGGCGTCAGTATATTGTGCCTGCAAACAGTGTTCGCTGTTGTTTAAAGATTCGTAGACTGAAAAACCATGCAACACTCGCCTGTTTTGACAGGAAGTGTTTTTGAATATCTCGCTGTGCTCCGTTATATTTTGATCATGATAATCATTTTCAGTAGTGCTTGTAGAAAATTAAGGACCAACAGAGAATAAAGAATGTGATATAAATTTCACATCCTTAGCACTCTTTTACTTGAAGTTATTCTCGTATCATGGGTTTTCACCCTGAAACTTAGAAACAATTGCTTGCTATTCATTGCACAACAAGATGGCGCAACTAAACAAAATAAATTTTCTTTATGCGTTCTATATGCTTTGTATAATCACACATTTTCAAAGGATATAGAACTTTGAAGGAAAACCTACATTTTACCAGGACAAAATTGATATCTACAGGGACGGATTAACAACGTGCCACCTCAATCAGATATTAATTCTTCACTTAAAACCTTACGAATGATTAAATCTTAATAACTAAAGACGTATATCCGTATTTGGAAGGTTTCAGGTCAAGGGTACTGCAATGGGCGTGGCTGTTTTATCAGTTACCATTATTTAGAATGTTCGTAATTTACTATAATGCGTCTATAAGTAATTACAACTTCTGAACTGATTATTTATTATTTCTTTTACGGTTACTTTTGTTGTCTCTGCCTTTCATTCTTAGCTATCGTAAAAAACTGAATATTTTATCCTCATTTGTGTACACTAATGACTGCTGCTTTCTTTACTGCAAGCAAGTCTCCGTTTTGGGTGCTATGATTTTGCAGTTTAAACTTCACTTGCTCTACTGTCAGTTGCTATAATTGCACTTTGATGAGATGGCACTACCATCGAAACGGCAGAGCAATCAATGAATGTTTCACGTCAAACTTATTAACATGCAGAAATATTTTTCATAATTTTATTTTATATTGCTCTGGCATTAGTTTTATATTTAATTTTAATTTTATATTGCAGTTTGATCCACTAACTTGTTTATACTTTGATTTTTTTTTATATAGCTCGGAAAGGTAGTCGAGTGTTACAATCACTTACAGCAGACCAGAGGGCTGATATGATTTATAACTTAGCCGAGTTGTTGAAAAACAGAAAAGAAGAAATTCTGCTTTCAAACAGCCAAGATCTGAAAGCAGCAGAAGAATCAGGTAAGGCAAAACACCTAACGCTAGAAAATACAACGTTAGGTATGATATTGATAAAGATAATTCACCGAAGCACAATTATTCTTTTATATATTACGAATTACTGGAAATTTTTCGTATACTTTTATTTTCCCTACTCGTACATCAGTTATCAATTACATTGTTTCCACGCCAGTTTTTCTGCTAGATGGCGCCACAGATTCAGCATTATGCTTGTTCTGAATATACACCTAAGAAGTCGTTATTAATTCGTATTAATTAATATCGGCTATAAATTAAGTAAGTTATAATTAGTTGGCATATAGACATTAATTAATGCTGGGTTATTGGGTAATTAAATTATGTTTTCGTTGGTATGCAAACTTTACTCTTATTTCTAAATAAATAACGTGAGGTTGACGCTTTTGATTTATTTTGCTGGTTTTGTCACCGTCTACATAATAAATGAGTATATTAGAAAAACCATTGTTCACTTTCCCTTGCGTAATGAGGCATCGTTGAACACGCAAGATGTCAAGTAATATACACATTATTAAGTTAACAAAGTTATGTTGCGTGTAGGAGGTGGCAGTAATTAAAAATAATTAATATGCTCATCATCGTAGCTTCGAAAACGAACTACGATGTACAGATTTAATTGATAATCTGTTATTATAGTGTTTAGTAAAGTAATTGCCTATATTTTTAGGCCTAGCCAAACCCTTGCTTTCCCGATTATCGCTGACGCCTTCTAAACTCAATAGTTTGTCTGACGGCCTACGACAGATTGCAGAAGGGTCACACAGTATTCTCGGTCAGGTACTGAGGCGTACTAGAGTGGCTGAAGGGATGGAGTTACAGCAAATTACCGTTCCAATTGGAGTTCTGCTTGTGATATTTGAGTCTCGCCCGGACTGCCTACCTCAGGCAAGTTGATTAATCAGAAATTAACTTGATTTGGATTGGATTGAAACTTGATTAAATTTTTCGATTTTGAATACAATCTAAATGAAACTGAAAATCAAATACTAACTAAAGAAAAATAGATAATGTTCTGATCATTCTCCAATTTATTAAGGATATTTAAAATATATATGAATAAATTAATTTCTTAGCATAGGAAAGATATTTTAAAATTACCGCACTTACTAAAATTAATTTGTGTTTCTGTATACAGGTGGCGTCTTTGGCAATCAGTACAGGAAATGGATTACTGCTGAAAGGCGGGAAGGAAGCTACCCATACCAACAACTACCTTTATGAGTTAGTGAAGGAGGTGTTGGCTAGCTTTGGAGCTGAAGACGCAATTTCTCTAGTAAGTAAGATGTCCTGTCAGGAACAGGCATAATAGTAAAGCTAATCACACTTACTCAACCGTGCATGAAAAACAGCTGAAGAAATGTTAAGCAGTTGCTCTTGACATTTCTAAGGCTTTTGCTCGTGTTTGACATGAAGATATTCTAAACAAGCTCCCATCTTACGGACTAACAACTGTTTTTTTGCCAATTGTTATCCAGTTTTCTTTCTGATCACCCACTGTGGGTGATAGTAGATGGCTCTCTGTCTTCTAACTTCTTTGCTAATGCTGGTGTTTCCCAAGGTTCAGTTCTTTATCCCAGTCTTTTCCTCTTGTACATTTAATGACCTTCTTCCATTTACCGGAAATCTTATCTGCAGTTTTACTGATGATAGCAGATTGCATTCTATCTTCCAGTTTGAGAAACCTTATCCTGCACACACACAGTTTCGACTTCTCGAATGTCCACCACCACCAGTTCCTTAAATGCTGATTTCCAGATAATTCGCCTATGGGCAAACATTACCTAGCTACTTCCAATCCTTCTGAAACTCAGTCCTGACCTATTTCTGGGATAAAAAAGTCTATTGTTCCTTTGCTCGTCTTCGATGAAACTCAGATTTCTAGACATGATCACATATCTCTATAGGAATATGCGTATCGCAAATGTTGCTTTCTCTGAATGAAAGGCCTGATACAGCCGAGTGTCCAGGAGCAAGAGTACAATAGTATACACTCTTTGAGTGGACCACAGTTCAAGCCCATGACTGCTAAATACGTTTAATAAATGTAAATTCCTCTGATTTGGTGGTCGAGCCGGAGTATAAACAACTGGGTTTTATTTTTCGCTCTTGGCATTACGTTTCTTCAAAACAGCTATTCACTCTGTACAAATCTCAATTCCTCCCTATCATGGAATATTGTTCCCACATAATAATAGTAGAGGCATGTGATGCATCAGCCAAAAAAAAAAAAAAACATTTCACACATCCATTCCCTCTAAACGTTATCCAGTTCCTCCTTGAATTTATTTAAGTTATCAACTTCCACAACGGCAGATGGAAGTTTGTTCAGCAATCAACTACCTGCTGGCTAAAAGTAAATTTCCGCACATCTATTATATAATTGTCTTTCCTCAATTTGAATTTATGCCCTTTCAGGTTCGTAATCTGAGAAAGAGGAAGAATTCCATCAGAATTGAGCCTGCTGAATTCTGATTTTGGGGACAACATCTCCCCCAAAACTTCTCTCAGGATTCTAGATTCCATTCAAAAGAGGGGCAGTCAGTTTAATTAATGACCTGTCTCTTTACAAAGGCTCTTTACTTTCTGTCTCATAAACGTTCTGTTTCTACTGCATGCCCTTTCTATTCATACTTCCAATAGCACTGTTCTTCTGAATTACCATCTGTAATTTTCTCTCTCTCTCTCTCTCTCTCTCTCTCTCTCTCTCTCTCTCTCTCTCTCTCTCTCTCTCTCTCTCTCGCTTCCAAATCAATTCAAACACGTGCTGCAACTGATCAACATACTGTCCAACAACTGTCCAACTTCGAACTCACAGGTCCAACTTTTCTTCTTCCTCATTTATCCATTCAACTTCCGTAAAAAAAAGGCTGTTATACGAATGCGTGACCATACGCATTTTTGCTTATTAACATACTGCATATAACAAAATATTTTTGGAAGCTCATGTGGTTCCGTTAAGATTTATGGTCAATCTGGTAGTCTAATTAGTAATTAGCTGTAGTATTACTTGATGCATGGTGACAAAGCGTGTTCATAAATCTTTCGGTATTCCCACATGGTCCGTCTAATTGTTTACAATGCTTTATTTAGTAACTAATAATGACTGGTAAGGTAATGACCTAATCAATTATCTCTCTATCAACCTACTGTATATATGAAGTTTCGCTTCATTTTTTTTTTTTTTTTTTTTTTTTTTGATTCTTCCGGTCCATTGTATTAAACTCTTTGGAGATGGAGATTTTCTGTTTCTTAATTATCAAAAACTTGATTGTTCCTGCTACTTCGTTAAGAAGGAATAGTTATTTTATTTTTGGTACTTCACTTTATATTTTACTAATGTCTGTTTTAACTATTTTCAATTTGCTGAAGTGTTTATCACGTATTTTTTAAAGATTGTCACGGTTGAAGTTCATTGCTTAACATGTTCAGGCATGTTCTTAATGAGTTTATTAAGAATCCTGAGCGAAATTAACACCTACTTTCAAAACTGAACCAAAATTTATAAATCTCATCACTCTGTGAAGATTATAGTCGATATTATGAAACGAGTCTAGTAAGAGCTATGCATTCGTTCACATAAACTGATTTAAAATATCGTTTTATCAGCACAGAAACAACTAGGTTATCATTAATTTAAATAATCAATAGCATAGTATACTAGGGGAATTCAAAAAGTTAGCATTTTAACTTACTTCTAGTGAATATGATTACGCAGTATTTTTTCGGCAGTTATACATCTTCTTGTACGTCATTGTATATCCCAGTTTGATAGATCCAATCCTTTTTTGCAGGTGATTTTGTGAAATAAAGACTAGATTCGAAATGGAGACAAAAGAACTATGGACAGGGATATCTTTGAAAGGGATGTCCCCAAAGGTTCGTGCTGGTATGGTGCGGACATTGAAGGATGAGGTTCTTGCATATTCCACAGTTGTGAAGTGGATCGTTCTGGACGAACCTTCACATCCACCACTGAGAAAAACATCAGCCGCTTGCATGACCTAGTGATGTAAGACAGGTAAATGACTATTGTATAGCTGAGACTGTAAGCATTTCTTTTGGCAGTGTCGATTCAATCCTGATGAAATCTTTAAAGATGAAAAAGGTCAGTACTGGATATGTCCCAAGAATGTTGACATGTGAGCAAAAGACATGCCGCAAACGAATGTGATTCACCAACTGGAATATGCTTCGTGCGGATCTATGAAATTTCTGGTCCCGGATTGTTATAATGGATGAAGCACATAGTAGCATGGTGTTTTGTGAAAGTCGCCACCTGTAGTTTCCCACATCTAGCGCCTTTCACAAAACACTATGGATGAAGCATATCATTAATTTGACTTTGACCCAAGGTTTAAAATACAGTTTAATATGGAAGCATCCGTGTTCTCTGCCTCCCAAGAAGTTTAGTGTTGCGCCATCAGCTAGCAAGATAATGGCATCCGTTTTTTTGGGACGTAGAAGGTATCATCATGATTGACTAACTGGAAAAGGCACCACTCTCACTGTGAGAGTGGTGCCTTTTCAACATCATAAGACAACTTCCTGAAGAGATCAAGGAAAAGCGGCATGGAAAACTGCTAAAAAAGTGTCTTGCTCCTTCACGACAATCCATCCATCACACCTTCCAGATTGCGATCACCGCCATACAGACTGCAGGATTTCAGTTGCTTCAGCACCCACCCTGTTTTTCAGACCTTGCCCGTAGTGACTTTCATTTGTTCCTCAAGTTGAAAGTCAACATCCGTAAGAAGAGATATGCTTCCGACTCTGAGGTGGTCGCAGCTGTGGGTGCATGAGCTTGGAGGACCAAGATAAAGTTTTTTTTTTCCAATGAGATTAAGGCACTAGAACATCAGTAGGAGACGTGCATTGCAGTGACCGGAGACTATGTAGAAAAATAAAAAGAGAATCATAATGGTACGGCTTTTTGTATGTGTTAGAATACGAACTTTTTGAGCCACCCTGGTAGATTAAGTACATTCCTTTTTTTTTCTGTCGTTTAGGTGAATTACAGAATTTTTCTTAATACTGTACTTTCTTTTTAGGTGAATAATCGAGAAGAGGTTGGGGAACTGCTGGAGCTCGAAAACTATATAGATCTTGTAGTTCCTCGAGGTTCTAGTCAATTGGTTCGAAGTATTCAACAGCAGAGCAGAGGAATTCCAGTGCTGGGTCACAGTGAAGGAGTATGTCATGTTTATCTCGACAAAGATGCTGACCTTAGGACAGCTATTAAGATAGGTATGTAGAATTGTATAAAATATCTAATAGAAACATTAATAAATTAAACAGATTTACAAGGGTCGAGCAAAAAGTTCTGATCTTGATTTAAAAAAAAAAACCATATCCGAATGTCTCTTTTTATTTTATCTTTTTTTTAATTAGCAATTTGGAACAAAAATAAAAAGTTTTGCCATTACCAGTTCTAGATCAGAAAACGTAGAATTGGCCATCAATGAAATATGCGCCCATTCCTCGTTATTTAATATCAAAAATGACAAGAGTAAATTCATTGTTTTAAAAAACTTGTTTCTTCATTGAGAGAAAACATGTACTTCACTAAATTCATTTGTAATATTGACATTAATGATTATCCCAACTTTTCTGAACAAACTGATTTCAAAAAAAATTGTAAAAAAAAAAGTTTATAATGTTGATAGCAATAAAAAATTGATTTAAAGATTTACTCAACGTTGGAAGTTTTTGAGAGATGAAACGATTACGCGCACCAAGTTGGCTTCTTACAGGTTCCTTTTTTTTCAACTGGCGCAATTCACTCGAACATTTAATATCAGCAATCAATCGATGCTGACTTTCATTTACTTTATGACTCCCTCCTTCGTTCAAAACGTGATGACATTTAATTAAGAATTATTGCAAAAAGGCAATTATTATATACCTGATGGACGTAATTAATGTTATCCTCTGTTTACTGTCCTGTCATAAAAATAATGAAGCGAAAATTAAAAGTAGCGGTTGTCCGTTATTACGAGTACTGTCTATATAAAAGTCCGATATAACGAGCATCATTATTACCATACCATCGATTTAATGATACAAGGAGCTCAATTCTTATGAAGGTGAAATGCACTGATTTGGTTTTGGCTCACCACCCCTTTGGTAGGAATCCGGCCACCATCGTTAGGTCCCTGATGATGGGGAAGGCTCAAAGGTCGTGAACGACTGATATGAGATTGTAGTAAGCGAGGAAGAATGGGTCGGCGTCGAAACCTTTCTGACTTTTAACGTGGATTAATTTTGAGGAGAGGGGGTTAGCAAGACGTGAAGGTGCCAGCATCTTGACAACAGCGAACATGGTTAAGTGCTCCAGTTCTGTTGTGTTTCGAATGTGCCCCGGCTGGCTCAACGCCGGTCGAATAACCACCGAAAGGTCACACGTGAGACAGCCACGTGGATCGACGACCGTGGTAAGTGTCATGTGTTTCGCCACTTAACACAGCAGCAGCTTACCACCCAGTACAACGTACGAATAGCAGGACCAAAATCCACATGGACTATGCACTCGTATAGGCTAATGTTCAACGCTGTTACTAGTAACCATGCTCATTGCGAGACAAAAGAAACTGCGCCTTGCATGGACACGTTTCCATCAACACTTGATCACCGACATGTTGAAATCTGGCCAGATGAATCCCGTTTCCAATTCTATCATGCTGAGAAGCGTATCCACATTTGGAGAAAGCAACCTGAGGTCATGGCACCTGGATGCACTATTGGTGTTCGGCAGGCTGGAGAAGGTAGTGTTATGGTTTGAGGACTGCTTTCATGGCATGCAAGGTCCTCTGATCACCGTTAATCAACGACTCGATGGGAACACCCACCTTTCTACCGCTGACAACTAAGTGAATCCCTTCATGATGACAGTGTATCCAGACAACTCCGGCGTCTATCAACAAGCCAACGCGTCATTCCACAAAGCTCGGCAGGTTTCTAACTGTTTCAGGAACATGACAATGAATTCTCCGTCATCCTATGGCCGCCCAACTTACCGATTTCAACCCAATTTAGCATGAAGGACATTCGATGCCACTACCATCCAACTGGCAATGTGCGGACATTATTGGACACATTGTACAACGAAGAGTAGCACTACCACAGGATACCCTGTAGCACCTTATGGATTTTATGCCAAGATGTATACGGGCTGTATTACGGTCAAATTATTGTATCCCTCGAGTATTAGATAAGTGTTGCTAGTGCAAAGTTAACTTTGACTGTAGGTGTAACATTTCGCTAAGTGTGTGTGTCTGTTTAACTTTTAAACGTTGTGTGCATCTTGACACGTGCTATTATGTTTTCGTCCGTATGGCACCTGAAAATTGAAATGGAAAACAAAACAGACTCTTTGGTAAATATTCCAACCAAGCAACGTTCACTGAGAACTGGCTGAATAAAGCTGACCATCAATTGCACAACTGCCTCAGGAATTTAGCCATTTTGTCTGTAATCCATCACAGAAACAGACCAATTAACTTTATTCTTGTGAGCTTGTTATCTTCATTTGGACTTTGTTTATTAGTATGGTCGACAAGCTGTTTATCTATTTCAGCTCGTTTTTCAATAACTGTAACGCAATGTTTATTAATTATTATTTGGAATTTATACAAAACGTAATAAATTAAATTTTACTTGAAAAAAATGTTTTTATGGCTGTCACAACAATGTATTTTGCCTTCTTTCCAAACTGCAGTACGTGACTCCAAGTGTGATTATCCAGCTGCTTGTAATGCTATGGAAACTCTACTATTACATCGGAGTCTTGTAGAGAAAGAATTCTTTGTGGAACTGTGCAATTCACTCAAGGAAGAAGGGGTAAGACAAAAAAAACCTACAAGCTATTAATTAATATGTCTTGTGTCTCTATAACTGGAACAGATTTCCTCATTATTTTGAACACTAGATATTGTAATTCTGTTTTTAACAACTAAATACCCAATGGATATTTTATTAGTCCTCCTTACTGTTTCGTAGGTAACCATATACTCCGGACCTCGACTGTCCAAGCTGCTTACATTTGGTCCACCTCCAGCTAAGTCAATGAAGATAGAATATGGAGATGTTGAATGCGCTATTGAAGTTGTAGATGGTGTAGACTCAGCGGTGGATCATATTAACACCTACGGTAGTGGACATACGGATGTCATAGTAACAGAAAATGGTAAGTCAATAAAGTGAAGACACTAAATGGAGATTCTTTTTTTTTCTCTAAATTCCTTTTTTTTTCATGTGTGCTTTGTTATAACAACTCTTAAACAGTTATCACAAACTTTGTTATTTGTTTCATCAGTAATGTTTTTTTTATTCTTCTCTGTCTCCCTCTCTCTCTCTCCAGATGATGCTGCCAAGTATTTTCTACAAGCGGTTGACAGTGCCTGCGTCTTTCACAATGCCAGTACTCGTTTCTCTGATGGTTATAGATTCGGCCTGGGTAAGCAGCTTTTAATTTTTATCAGTTGTCACGACGAATGTACTTCTATTAGTGCATGGCCCGGGAAACTCGTGGTTAAAGTGTAGGTTGTTATAATTGTGATCGTTTTGTGTAAAATGGACAAAATAGACTTGCACAATAGAGGGAGTGAACAAAATAATGGAAACACCTATGATAAGAGTTACCAGTATGCACTAATGTGGTGTTGGGCCACCCTTTGCTTTTAAAATAACTTCTATTATACGTGGAATAGATTCAAATAAATCTTGAAACTGTCTTAAGAAGAGTATTGGATGGTTCTTTTTTGGAGGAACGTTTCAAGCTTTTTGAGTGATCAAGGTGAAGGAAATCCGCTTCTCACTCTCCTCTCCAAATATGTCCACAGTGGGTCAATAACGTATAAGTCTGGTGATTGTGATGGCCATGGAAGATACTTAATGTCAGTTTTATGCTCCTCAACTAAGACTGAACGCATCTCGCTGTGTGTATTGGAGCACTATCATCTTGAAATATGGCATCGTGTGGGGAAACAATGTTTACACCATGAGATGAAGTTTTACTCAGAATATCCAGGGCTATTTTAAGAACTCTAAGGCCCTCAAGCGAATTTCCAAATGTGGCCCCTATTCAGTGTAAATTATTTTGTTTTAATTTTTCTCTGGGTCTCTGTTAGTCATATTCCTAACCCTATGTATTAAAAGAGCTACTGGAAACTACGCTCCATCACCACGTCAAAGTTGTAAAACCAGTCGATTGAGTTTTTCTTTTCTTTCCTTTTTTTTTCCGTCTTTTAAATTTTAAATTTATTTATATATTTTTTTGAAATTTTTAATTCGTATGAAATTTGTTCGAAATATAAAGAAAATACCTATGAACAACTTAAAGAAAAGTTTTTTTTACAAAAATTATAAAAGTGGTTTTCAAAGTGGCAAATTCCTGGATGGCATCATTAAAATCGATGTTTTGTAAAAGCTCATTCTCTATTGCCATTAAACTTATATGATTTAAACGCGACTGGTTCATATTATTTCTATATTCATTCTTTATAAACTTTAACTTTGAAAATGAACGTTCACCGCTTGCGTTTGTCACCATCATGCTCAAAAATATTCTCATTGCAATTTCAATACGGTATTTGGAAATACATTGAAAATGTTTTCTCGTTGCATATGAGCATCATCATCATCATCATCATCATCATTCAGCCATTTTCAATCCACTGCAGGATGAAGGCCTCTCCAGCAACTTTCCAGTTCCTTCTGTTTTGAGCACTGGCCATCCATTTACTACTCAAAAACTCGTGAATTTCATCTATCCATCTCTGCCTTTGTCTTCCAGGTTTTCTTCTAGCTCCTCTTGGGTACCATTCTGTTATTTTCTTAGTCCATCTGTCATCATGTCTTCGAGCTATGTGTCCTGCCCAAGACCATTTTAGTTCTTTAGTTTTGATAAGAACGTCCTTTACTTGAGTTTGCTGCCTAATCCATGTGTTTCTCTTCTTATCTAACAGTCTGATTCCCAATATAATTCGTTCCATTCTTCGCTGTGTAGTTCTTAGCTTCTCTTCCATTCTTTTGGTGAGTGCCCAAGTTTCACTTCCATAAGTCATGGTGGGGAGTATACATTGATTCATTATTTTACGTTTCAGGCAAACTGGGATATTGCTCTTCAGTATGTGACTATATTTCCTGAATGCTATCCATCCGAAATTTATTCTTCTCTTGACTTCCAGCCATTTATCATTATTACAGCTAATGACTTGTCCCAGATAAGTATATGACTCCACCTTTTCAATTACTGTTCCTTCAATCTTTATTTCCCTTTCCGTGGCATACTTGTTCATCATTACTTTTGTTTTAGCCATATTCATCTTTAGTCCAAAATCCTTACTAACTGTGCATAACTGATTAAGATTTTCCTCTAATTCTTTGGGATCGTGGCTTATGACCACAATGTCATCTGCAAATCGTAAATGGTTTAGGTACTCTCCATTCACATTGACTCCTTTCTGCGACCAGTCTAATCTTCTGAAAGCTTCCTCAAGGGCAGCAGTAAACAGCTTCGGAGATATTGTGTCTCCTTGTCGAGCTCCTTTCTCGATTTTAAATTTGCTACTGTCTTTGTCTAGTCTAATAAAGGATGTAGCACTCTCATATATTTTCTTCAAAATCATAATATATGGAGTATCTATGCCTTGTCTTTCCATTACCCGAAACATTGCCTTATGCTGTATGGAGTCAAACGCCTTTTCATAATCCACAAATGCCAGGCATAATGGTGTTTTATATTCATTTGCTTTCTCCATTAGCTGTGATATTACGTGAAGGTGATCCATAGTTGAGAATCCTGTCCTAAAGCCAGCTTGCTCTTTCGGTTGATTCTCATCAAGTATTCTTTCTAATCTGTTAGTAATGACCCTTGTGAACAACTTGTAGATATGGGATAACAAGCTAATTGGTCTATAATTTCCAATTTCTGATTTATCTCCTTTCTTATGCCAGCAAAACTATGATTGCATTATTCCACTGCTTAGGCATCACACCTTTTCTAATGCACTTTGTGAAGAGCCTTGCCAGTTTTTGTGTTATGTCTCTTCCTCCCAATTTTAACAACTCTACAGTAACTTCATCTTCCCCCGGGGCTTTCCGATTCTTCATTTTCTTCAATGCATGTTCTACCTCATCAGGAAGAACATCGGGTATGTCGTATGTGTTGCTACTTTGCAATCCATGTTCCCCACTGCTGGTATCATTCCCTCGCTCCTTGTATAATTCTCTATAGTAGTCTTCTGCTATTTGAATTATGCCTTCTCTGCTGTTTATAAGTACACCATCGCTATTCTTCAGTTTCAGTATCATTTGTCTTTCTGTATTACTGCTCATGGCTGCTGATTTAAATCCTTTGTTTTCCCTTAATGCGTGTTCTACTTTTCTTGTGTTAAATCTTCTTATGTCCTCTCTGAGTCTCTTTCTAATGGCTTTGCATAACTCAGTATACTCAATTTTCTCCCTGTCAGTGTTTTTCTTGCTCTTCATTTGTCGTCTTTGGTTCATCATGACAAGCGTTTCTTGACTAATTTTTTCTTCTTTGGATTTCTGTTTCCCTATAGGTTTCTTGGGCTTTATCACTTTCAGAAAGTTGTAATATTCCTCGTCGATATCTTGGTCCTGAGCAGTCTGCAGAAGCTCAAACTTGTTCTTAAGTTCCAGTACATACTGCTTTTTCTCCTCCTCTGTTATTTCAAAGACCTTTGTATTATTTACTATGAGTTTAGAAAGCCAAAAACATTATTCGTATATCATTATGTCCCGTGTTTGCGGTGCTTTCGTCCGAAACGTAACATATGGGACAGAGGGTCTTTTAAAAAATTATTCAAGATCAACAAGTGAGGCCCCCAGTAAGCCGAGGCACCTGGCGTCCGCCGGATGCGCCCATACGTTAAAAGAGCCCAGAGAATCAGTTGCAATAATTCACCCGTTCAGGGTGATGATAGGACTTAAAGAATACGAAGATATTGCTATCCAAACCATTGTTGATCCTCCTCCATGTTTGATGGTTGGCCAAGACAGTCCCGATGATGCGTTTCCTTTGGAATTCGTCAAACGTAAACTCGTCTAGATGTTGAAAAAAGTGGATGATGATTCGTCTGAAAATATGACGCTTCCGCTCATCAAGTGTACAGTTTTTGTACTCCTTACACCATTGCATCCTCTTTATAGCATTATTCCAGTAACGAGTGACTTGGCAATAAGCAGCTTTGCCACGAATTTCAGTTTTATGAAGTTGTGGTAGGGTTTTAGGAGCATCAGCAACTAAGGCCATATTGCTCCGTATATACTGTCTGTAAATCGCGTGCGTTCTGTAGTCAATTTTCTGTTTGCTGGAGGAAAAACCTCATTTTCCGGGAAAAAAAACCATGCTACCCACGCCTGAGGCCAACTAACTCAGCCACCTTGTGAAAAAGGACCATAAAAATTCCTCCAGTCATCGACGGGACTTGAACTCAGGTCTTTTCCTGCTGGTGTGGGAAGGACGGCGATTCTACCACCTGTGCTACCCACGAGGGCGTTTTATGAAGTCCTCGCCGAACTGTTCTGCTAGAAACTAAATTTCTGAGACTGATATTAAGTTCTGCAGTTATTTTCGACGCCGTGTTATGTTTTCCGGATACAATCCTTTTCAATGTCCGGCGGATCTCTTTCAGTTAGCTTCGGTTGGCGATAATTTTCTGGAAAATGAGATAATCATTTTACCCTCCAGTCAAAAGCCTCTGCACAAGTATTTTGATCCTGCAAGTACATCCACAGATGTACTGCAAAACCAAGAATGTATTATTCAGAGTTGAATCCAAACCTGCAAAAGAAATTGTGTGGCTAATTTACAAGATTTGTCTACTTATTTAGAGGAAGCATAACTATTGGTAGCATTACTACTGATTTCATAATCTGTGTCTTTGGTGACTGTGGTAACTTATACCACGATTAATTCCAATTATTATTTGAATTTCAATTAATTTAATTTTATTATTTTAATTAACTTAATTCCAGTTATTATAAACTGACAATCAAATCCAACTTTCTTTGTTTTTCAATTTTCTAGGTGCTGAAGTAGGAATTAGTACTTCAAGGATACATGCCAGAGGACCTGTTGGGGTTCAGGGCTTGCTTACAACAAAGTGGATTCTTCATGGTTCTGGTAACGTGGTAACCGATTTCAGAGAAGGAGGACCAATGAAATACGCCCACGAACCACTTCCAGTGTTTGTCGCAGAATAATAGTCTTCTGGAGATACGCTACTTATTAACAGCTTTATATGTATTGTTTTTAAGAAGAAGGCAAAGAAGTCTAAATCTTTAAGCTTGCCATTACCGCATGTCGAGCACTGTAGTGAAAATTAGTTAAATTCATTGTGTTCAAAGTCTGAAACTAATAATTGTATTTATTTGTATTTAGTGTATCGGTTTTTGTATACTTGTTAGTGTTTCTCCGTTAATGTTTGTGTGTACTGAGTAACGTTTTTAATTTATAAAACCCAGCTGTATATAGTTTCCTTCGTGTCACAAATTGAAATTTAAAAAAAAAAGAAAGGAAAAAATTAAGTGCCTCGTGCCACGTTGTGTATAAAGTTGGAAGTGAAATGTGTATTATATGTTGATCGTGCATATGTATTTATTTTTGAAAGACGAAACGGGATCACAATAAAATTATATTTTTAATTCAGTGTATAAATTATTGCTTGTCAGTTACTTTACACTTTACATGTTGCAAATGGTGTGCTTGTCAACAGAGAGGATTATTACTAAGGTTCTTTTAAAAATAAAATTAACTTAAAAACATTAAAATTAATTTTAAACATCATTGTATAATTTAAAAATAAATTAGAAATTCGTAAGAGTAAATAATAATTTGAGATTTTGTTTACTTTGTCAAAATATATGAAATGAGAGCAAAAATTAAGGTAGCGGGTTAATGGCAATTTCAAAGCCACCACTTCCAGTTTTCCATGCATATTAAATAATTACATAAATTTCATAAAAGTTGAATTATAACTCTGTCCAAAATGCCACCTTCGTGGATTTTTGTAAAAAAATGTGAAAAGGAAGCTTAAAATTTCGAACAGACAGTAAATAAAATCCTTATTATGATAACTGACTATCATCGCCAATGTTGCCAACTTTGTATCACAAAACTAGAAAATATATCGAATAGCAATTAAATAAGAACGTAGGTACTGATTTTCTCTCCAGCCAACGTCCCTACTATAAGCTATATCTAAATGGATATTTATCTGTATCTATATCAACACCTTTTAATCGTTACTTATGAACACGTCTTTCAAAAATAAAATATTGACCAACATTTAATGCTAATTAAGAAATGCCGATTGAGACAGCTTAAAATCGATTTATAATCTCAACGGTCTTCGATGTAATTGTTAAGAAAACACAAAAGACTTCTTTTAATTTGCCAAGAAGACAGGTCCCATTAATTCTTATCACTACAGTGAAGGGGAATGCTTTGGTATATGTAATATATGTGAGCTGCTGTCATTAATAATTTATTGATGGCAATTGTTCTCGCAACTCACCGACGACAATAAGGAAAAAAGCTTCACGGCATTTACCAAGACGGATGCAGCATTGCCGTTGGCGGTTTATACGAACTCGATATTTTCTCCGATTTTTACCTTCTCAGGGGACGGTCCTTATTATTATCTCTGGCTATTATTTAAGAAGCTGAGTTTCTTATTTTAAACGCAAAGTAAGTGTGTTCTGTGAGGAACGAAATCCTTCCGCATCAACTTACTACGCGCGATATTCACCCTTCGCCGTTTGCCATCATCCGGGTATTGTTATAAACAGAAAAAGAACGCCAAAGTTTTCTGAAAAGTAAAGCTATTTTTGTAAGCAGTACGCGGCGAAAATTCTTCAGAGTCATTCTCAATTTCTTCAAATAGCCGCGAGCAACTCGACACATCTTTCATCTGATTTCATAACGTCTCTTCATGCCCGACTTTTTCCCACTGAAATTACATTACTTTTCTTCAAAGAATCGTAAACGGTCTGCTGTACCCTCGCAATGCTTTCCAGCATATAACACTTTCTTAAGGAGAAACTTTTGAAAATGACTGAACATTAAAGATTTTTATCCTTGTTTCTGCCTTAAATAAACTAGTAGTTTATTTTCCAGGCATTTCTTTAGCGGGAGGTATGCAGTTAATTCTGCTCCTGTTATTGTAGGAAAATGTTTTACAGATGCCAAGCGTTAAGGGGATTGGAGAACCACGCGATATGGAAAACAGCTGTAGGCTTTGAATCATTAACACGGTTTTCTTTCTTAGTGTTGTCTTCGTTGGCTTATTGAATTTAAAACTAATAATGTTCCCTGCTTCATTTGTGGTCCCTTTTAGCTACAATGAAAATCATTTTCTTCTTCTTATGAATAAGAAATAACAGACAATTCACAAAAAAAATAAAAGGAGTGTAACTCTCTGTTGTTACAGTTTTTTATTGGTCATCCGAAAAAGCTAAAAATGGATAGCATGTAATAATCACACGCAGACCTCTGTTCAACTAGCCGAACGAAAATGGACTATGAAACAATCTGCATATAAACAAAAAATGGATAGCATGTAACAATGAACGAACAAGCTAAAAATAGCATGTAACAATGAACGGACAAGCTAAAAATAGCATGTAACAATCAACGGAGTAGCTAAAAATAGCATCTAACAAGTCTGTAACAATCAACGGCATAGATAAAAATGGAAAGCATGTAACAATGGATAGTATGCAAAAATCGACGAATAAGCTAAAATAGCATGTAACAGTTAACAGATAAGCTAAAATGGATAGTATGTAACAATGAACTGACAAGCTAAAAATGTTACATTCCATGTATGGAATGTAATAGTGAACGGACAAGATACAAATGGTTAGCATGTAACAATAAACGGAGAGGCTAAAATGGATAGCATCTAACAATGAGGACAGGCTAAAAATAGCATGTTACAATCAACGGAGTAGCTAAAAATGGAAAGCATGTAACAATCAACGGATGAGTTAAAAATAGGTAGCATGTAACAATCAACGGATGAGTTAAAAATAGGTAGCATGTAATAATCAACGGATGATCTAAAATAGATACATAACAATCAACGGATGAGCTAAAATAAATATATAATAATTAACGGATGAGCTAAATATGGATAGAACGTAACAGTCGTATGATAAGCAAAAATGGACAGCTTGCAAGAATCAGCTGATAAACTAAAAATGGATAGCATGTAACAATGAATAAGCTAAAATGCATATTGTTGCAATCTGTTGAACTGAAATGGTCAGCATGTAATAATGATCTGATATGCTAAAATGGACAGATCATATATGCAACATTCTGTAACCACAGAGAGCATGTAACAATCTGCTGCAATCTGTATTCATTTAATCTTTTATATTTTGAATTAATCAGAGTTGTTTATTTATTTTTTTTTGTCTTGTTTAATAACATAAATGCAGCTGATAACTACATGGAATGAAAATTAATGTCTTTGAACCACTGAAACATTTTATCGTTTAAAGTCACGTGAACTGATCAAAAGCATCCTTTTAAATAAGGCCAAAGTACTTATTTAAATAATTCAGGATAAGAAACAAGGAATACAAACCCGTGTGTTATTTAGGCCATATATTAGGTAAGCAAGTACTTAGTAATTACCACAATAAAGATTCAAATGTTTTAATGCCTTATTTATCGAGGTCAAAAGACTTTTGTTCCCTCTGCCATAAACGTAGTTGTGCATAAAAGTTCTGACATTTTACAACTTTTCCTTTATAAAACATCTCAAAGCGTATTTTACACTTTAAATACACGAAGCAGTGAGAAAGCCTATATTGTTCAAATCGTGTGGACGTATACTTCTAGAAAAATGCTGTTTATTGTTTAATTACTTTCATCCATACTAGCCATCTTTGTCAATCAAGATAGTTTTTCATTCTTAGCGTAGAATAAATTTTCTCTCCAGTATACGAGAAAAGTCGATAAAGAATGAATGATGAAACCCAAAGTTTTATACAGCAAATTAATTAACCGCAGACAGCAATTCCTTTAAACTTTTGTTGCATAATCAAATATTTCTCCAAGAAATTTTAATTATATAAGATATACACCACATGACGTGTGAATATTGAAAGCTTTTATTAAAAAAATTAATTAATAAATAATTGGACTCGTTATCGAAGATAAAGAGTCCAAATACTACAAATCACTAAACGTAATCACTACTGCTATAAAACTTTTCATCAGCATTGGCTTGAATTGGTGAACCCCGATCGGACCCGGACTCCATTTTTCCTCTAAAAAAAAAATAAAAATTGTGGTTCGTTCAAAGCGCATCTGATTTTGTACATGCAGCGTCGTAAGCGATTTCAGATGTCCATAAAAATATTTTAACCAGCATACTCACTCATATACAACGATAAGGCTACTTGCAGACACCAGCTTTGGTAGAGCAGAGAAACACAATCCATTTATTTAGTTCGCCTGCTACTAAGCGTCGTCTGCTCTTGTATATTGGGCAAGACGTAATAGTGCCATTATCTCGTGTGGGGTCGTTCTAGATTGATGCAGGGCTACTTCACCAGATTAGAAAAGGCTGGGCTCTAGGAGAGTTTGTTATTATTCTAGTAACAGAGAGAGAGAGCGTTGGAAAAATTACGATTAGGACTCTCCTGATGTTACCACAGTGATGAATGTATCAACGTTAGCTTGTAAATCTCAGTTTTAAGAAAGATCGGGTCTTTTTCTACCATGCTTTCTTCTAAAAAATCGTTTTTAATGTTACTAACCATTTGACCTTACCAATAAGTACCTCTCGAATATAGCGTATTTAAAAATACAGATCCTCACAAAAATTCTGACCTTGGTCGCATCTCCTCCATTAATTCTTGAAGGTTGTCTAATATGCATTTAACGCGTTTTCATGTTAAGCGAGGACTAATTGTATTGATTTTGGTTTACACACAAAATGTGTGTTGCTATGATCGCGCTGCTACTATTACTGTATTCCTCGCGAGAGAACACACCACTGTATATACTATATTGCCAAAAGTAACCGTACACTCCTGGGATTTGGGGAAAAATAAATTACACCCTTCATCCATGTGTTTATATTTCAAACGTGACGCGCTTCTCATACTGCAAAGCCTGCAGAGACTTAGTCTGAAGATATGAGCTGTCAAAAACTTCATTGGCCCCCACAGCTTCCGACTTTAACTCCATTAAACATCTTTGGGATGAACTGGAATGTTGGCATCAGGCCAGGCCAACGCAACCACAATTAGTAGCTGAACTGACCTATGTTGAAGGAGAAATGGGCCAAAGTTCAGTTGGTAGGATCGTCGTCCTCCCACCAGGTGAAAAAAGAAGACCTGAGTTTGAGTCCGTCGATGGCGTGAGGAATTTTTATGGCCGAGTTAGTCGGTCTCAGGCGAGGGTAGCATGGTTATGGATTTTTCTCCCGTGTTTTTCGTCCAGAAAAATAGAAAAATAAAAAATCCATAAATTACTCTGAAGTCCTATTTCGTTGCGTAGTATTTCTTCAATTAATTTAAATTACATATCACAGGCGATTTCTACAACTTTTTCCAAAGTTTCCTAATGTGAATCAAACTCTGTCCGCTTACTTTTGGCAATATAGAGTATATCTTCAATAAGTGCTGCATGGGTTCACGTTTCTTTGCTTTTCACACTACCAAAAATAGTTCTGATTTCCCTTCAGACAAAATATAACCGATATTGTATACTTCAATATCAATTGTGCTCTAAAGCGTGTTTTTCAGTTAAAGTATCTTATATCATTTAAAGGTGCGCGATATATTGTACAAGGCTAGCCTAAACCTACGCGAAGAGATGAGTAAACCAGCTTTTGAATAACAGACAAAGCCGTGAAAAATATGGAATATTGGCATTCTGTTTACAATGGAGAGCAAGGGATTTCCATCTCTTAATATAATAAACTGATCGATCTGAAGTATTGTTTGCTCTTCCTCGGACATTCTTATCGAAATATTTTCCCTAAACATTTAAACATGAGATGAGAAGGAAAATTCTATATTTGGGAAACCAATATAGCTGAAGGCTGTCAGCTAAGAGTGTATATTGCATCCTCCTACGCTTGGATAACTGTAAATTCAGACTCCATCAGGCTTAGTGTAGCGATGAAGGAAAAATTTGATCTTGTTTCAGCAGTTACGCTGATTCCTGATTTATGTTATTTGTGAATATATATACATATATTTCAAAAAATATATTTTACATCATACAGGACCTTCGATATTTCCAGATTATACATTTACTATTATCTCTCTATGCAAATATTTTTTATAATTTTTTTTTACTTTATTGCATTATTTTTATTTAAGAGGGGTGTTCAAAAAGTAGTGGAAACACAGCTGTTACAAAAAAGTGCTTTATTCACGGAGTTTTATTTACTTTAGCGATGCCATTCATTGGACTGGTGCAATTCAACGGAATGGGCTCGGGGTCTTTCTCCAAAGTTTCAGAGGGAATTAGCAAATTCGTAACGATGTCAATTCTAGATATCAATAAGGGGAATTTGGAGAAACCCACGAGACCCAGCCATTAGCATGTCGCTCTTTCTGGATCCACAATACCGTTGCTGGAACTTATCTCAACATGCATTGGTTCGTAAACGTGGCTGAGAGCACCTTCAGCACGCACTTATACTTTCCATCCGGGAAAACAAGTTTCCCAACTACACTTAAGAACCTGCTGTATATTTTTCATAGTCAACTATTTATGTTAAAGGACAAGAATCGATAAATTCAAAACATAATATAAATATCAAAATTAAATAAATACAATATAATTTAAATAATTTCCTAATGAGTGTAATCAGATATAATTATTTTTAAACATTAATGGACAGATTATAACCAGATCTTACCTCTTTCCCATTCTTGAAAACTAATAATAAAAGTATCCAAATTATATCCATATGTCAATGGTAGCATATAAAATAATGGACTTCTTTGACTACAAATTTAGCTGTTTTAAATAATACATTTGGACATTATTAGTCTCCCTTAAACATGTAATTTTATATAAGACAAAATTCAAAATACGTTTGCATGTTCTACTTTTCAAATAGTTTTATATAATTTAATCCATTTGAATGTATTTAAAATATTTAAAGAGCATGAACGTACTACCATTTCATTATTATAAATAGTAAAAAAAGATCCTAGCGAAGATCCTTGAGGTGCTTAAATTCGAAATGAAATCTGACTTTTCTTTTCGAATAAAATCTGACATTATCTTTCTTTCAAATAATTAACTGTGCAGGTGAGAAAAGGTTTGCTAACTTCACGTGGTTTTGATTTTAGGATAAACAATCTTTGGTTTATTAAATTAAATGTTCATGAGGATTAGCATAAACTATATCCACGCAGTTCATTCGTCATTGGTTTATTACAGTATTAAAGTAAGTAAAGAAAGGATGAGATTACTTTATTAATTGTATTTTTTTCTTTTTCTTGTTATTGTTTCATTAAATGAAACAATAACAAGGATGAATTTAACAAAAGTATATATTCATAAACATAATCTTAAAAAAATATATTCATTAATCTTCACCAACAGAATATCCTTTAAGTGCGCGTGACGTTAATGCAGATATCAAGGTCGAAAGACTATATACTTAAGGATCGATAGTAACCACACTTTAATGTCAGGTATTTACCTTGGTTCGATGGCTTATAGGGTTCTCTTAGGGCACGTTGTTATCTCTTTCACCTTGTGATATCGATCCAGCTCTACGTTTAAGAGATCAGCTAAAGAAACGTAATAAATCTGTAAGTCAGATTAAGACAGCCCATCTCCACCTCCCCTACACGACGTCACGTGGCTGAAGGCAACTTTAGATTCATTACAGCAACTCCAGAATTTTAAAATTGAATATAGATGCATTCTTTCACCAGATATGGAGTGCTTAAAGATGTTTCGTTTACTTCCTTTTTTTTATCGATGTCAGCTGTTCAAACTGAGGAGTCTTGGGTGGGAAACATCAGCACCAACAAAAGAGCAATCATCGAGATAGAAAAAAAAAAAGAAATTTCTCCAATCGCTGAGGAATATCCCAAGAGTATCGGAACCTCCGGTCGTTAGCCTGTCTGCCAATAAATGGATAATGGTGACATATTGTGTTTGCCAGCTGATGTATTTCGTCCTTGCTTTGAAAAGCCAACGATCCACATAAGACAGAAAAGCAGTATCGTGAGCTGTGACTGTTATTTATCTTTTAGTAAGATGACAAACAACAAACAAAAAAGGCTATTAACATCTCAGAGGAAAACAACCATTTAAAGTCATTTATCTTCAGCTCTTTATTGTCGTTGTATATTGCATTTTCAGTAAATTCCAGCTGCCTTAAGACAGTTTTCTTGGTAGATCTTATGTCGGACTGATTTAAACAAAAACAAAATCCCCACCGAATTTAATGTTACAAACAAAACTTATTTTGAAAGACACTGAGTGATCACTGAATTATGACCATCTACCTAATATCCTGTTGGGTCACCGTTTGCACGGATAACAGCCGTTATTCGTCTAGCCATTGACTACATTAGATGACTGAAGACGTCCGTAGGGATCTTCAGCTGAAAGGCTTTCCACAGTGTTGGAATAGATGAGGGTTGCGTGGCCATACGCCTCACTTCTTGTTCCAAAACATCCTACAGATGTTTAATTGGATTGAGATCGGAAAATTTTGAGGCTAATCAAGATGGGTGATATCTTCACTGTATTCTCGCACTTGTGCACAATGTGGGTCCAATGACACCGTTTCTGTCCTAAAAAATGGAACGTGGCAGGGCACACGGGTCTCCCAAGAATTGCAGGTATGCATGTATCTATCTGTACTTCGGTGGCCCCAAGACTCTCGTCCAAATCCACCTATAATACACTTTGCGTAGAGGCCTGGATGTATTTTGTGTAGTGTACATGTTAATACGCGTTGCCGGTAGACCACACCAGTGAAATGTTGGTCCATACGCATCAGGGGTCCTAGTTCTTACCAGAAAAACGTGCCCCATATTAAGCAACCACCGCCATCTTCTTGGAGAGTGGGAAACGAGCACGATGGGTCAATGGTGCAACACACGAAGGCGTCCGTCGGTGTGTTGCACCAAGTATTTGGATTCATTCAGCCAGAACATTCGTTTCCAGTCCTCCAGTGTGTTGTTGATACCACAGCATTCACCGTCGACGATAATCAGCGGTGAGGAGAGGGTGTGTTGGGTCGCCTGCTGTGAAACCCCATAAGTCTAAGTGTGCGGCACATCGCCATTTGGGATCCTGTTCTTGCATTCCCCATACTGCGATGTCATCTGTCGCACAGTGACCCGCCGTTGAAACCGTACAACGTTCTGCACCTTCACTCACCACGAACATCCAGCTTGCGTAATCCTGTACAGTTTTGTCAGCTGGAGTTGGTCTGACCTTTCGACATCTTTTCTTTGTACACCTCAGTGGATAGTCGATAAGACACCATTTCCGATATGAAAGCACCGACACGAGCTCCTACAGTTATGCCCTATTGAAACTTCTTGGTATCTTTGCTGCGTTCCATAACTGCTACTTTATCACTTTGACTTGCACAACCAGATCAAATTACCACTTCTCTAGCATACAAATCTGTTCGGCTTTTTGCACTGCGAGCTACGTGGTATAATCCGTTGGTAATGTGGTGGCCATAATTTAGTGATCACTGAGTGTATATGAACAACTTGATATGCTTAGTTTCTTTCTTTTTTTTATGAAGAAAATACGATACAAAAACTCCTATAAGCAATAAGCAGATGTGTGTCTTTCTCTTACGATAATTTAAATTTCCAAATCTGAGGAAATTGCTTCATTGCCAGTACGGTGACCCCACAGTCCAATATGTTTAGTGACGACAGCTGCAAACTCTTACAATAACGGATATCGATTTTATGAAATATTAATAACTCCAGAAATAGCAAAAAACTGCATATTAGCCATATACTTGGTCATCAGTGAGTGAAAATAAGAAAGAAAGGTTGCTTTTATTAAGCGTACATATTTTCTTTGGAATTTCATAATCAAGTAGGAAACTTTGAAAGAAGCCTGACTGTTGCTTTTAGTTTTAAAAACTCACGATTTTTATTTTCATTTTTAGAACTCATTTTTTCTTTAAATCAAATTTTAAGAAACTGGGTTTTAAAATGCAGTTTATTCGTATTAGAAGATACAAGACTCGAAGCTCTGTTACACATCAGCTTTACGGGTAGTGCCCAATACCACAACAGTTACTGTTTTTAGACTAGGTTTGGGAGAAGCTGAATGAGAGGACGTCTTTTTAAGACTGCTGTGGGACGTGCCAGTGATCGAGGTAGCGACTGTAGAGGTGACCTGTCGGGTGAAAAATAAAGGTCTGTAATGGCACAACAGGCAGACAAAAGCTTGTCGGAATTTCGACGAAATAAGGTTGTACAGAAGAGGATTGGAAGCGGAATTTATGTACAACATCACCCTACAGAGATAGAGGATATTGTAGTACATCTCCATCCCAATTTCTTCCACTCTCTCAGACTGCACAAAGATGATCCAAAGCATGAACAGGCGAAAGGGCATCAGACACACGAAGAAACACACCACAACAGCGCTTAACATCACCACCACCTGTTTTCTAGCTTTCATCTGCGATCTTTCTGTAGCCGAGCGTAGAATTTGTCTGTCGGTGACCAGGGTCTGTGTGATTTTCCCGTAAACGAGAACCAACACCCCCAGAGGAAGCCAAAAGAACAACAGAGTGACCATTACGAAATATATCTTCTGCCACATTGCGTCGCTCGCTGTTAAACACACCGGAACGAGGGTACCATCATCCATGTTAGGGGCGTAGCTGAATTCGGTGAGCAGAAACACTGGGAAGGTCACGGATGAAGCGACAATCCACACTGCTCCGATGATGGCTAAAGCTCGCATCTTGGTGCAGACGTAACTGGCCTTCAGAGGCTTGCAGATGGCGTAATAACGCTCGAAACTAATTGCCAGGATGGTGAGGATTGAACTGTGAGCAACGGTCATCTCTAGAAAAGGAAGAATCTTGCCTAAAGACAGAAAAAAAAAAGATAAAATTAGTTCACGGATAAAAGAAAGATCCTCTTATATAAATTAAGCTTAACCGTATGCATTTTAGGCCCTATCTTTTTGATCATTTCTTCTCGTGCTGAGAGCGTGAAGTGGTAACTGTAACCTATAATTAAATATAATTGAAGTGTCGGAAGAGTTCCTTGAATAAAAAAAAAAGTTGAGTGAGGGGTCATGACTCGCTGGTTGGTAGCGAGCGAGTGTCGCGTTTCAACTCCCACAAGACCCACCATTAATCACGATTACTGACGATAACTTTGAACTCTTAATTTGGTAATTTTTAGATCAGAGATGGTGTACTCTGGGGAGTTTTGTAATCGAGGTTTATTTGCATAAGCGGTCAATCTGAAATCAGAAAACTTTTTAATTTCTTTTTTCTAAAAATATGATATATTTTAATTTTTCCCGTCTGTGAGGATGTGTTAGTTGTCTTATGGAGAACATCTAGGATCGAATTAGCCTGTCCACTTCGAAGATAAACATCTCACTCTTTCCTATTTTTTCAGTATTCCGTTTTATTCATTTATTTTTTGCCTTATATACAGCGAGTGGCTACTTTATTAGATGCACCCACATTTCCATGAAATGGAGCGCTCCGTCAATAATAGCATCACATATTCGTGCCATACGATAGGTGGGCAGATATGTAGGGATGCTGTATGTGTCCACTTCAGTGCGAGAATAAGAAATAGGACAAAAGATTTAAGTGACTTTGAAAGTGGCATAAGCCTGCGCCAGATGCGCCAGTATGAGTATCTGGGAAACTGCAACCTTGTTGGAATTTTCGCGTAGGACTGTGTTTCGGGCGTATCAAGATTGGTCCACTAACCAAACAGCATCCGGCCAACGGCAATCCAGACTAAAGAGGGGCTAAAGAGAGTCCTATTTGTTATTAAGTAGGTGTACTTATGACCACCTACCTAATATGATGTTGGTCCTCCACGTGCAGCCAAAACAGCTCGTACCCGGCGAGGCATGGACCCTACAAGATTTCTAAATGTGCCTTCTAGTATCTGGTACCAACACGTAACTAGCAGATCCTTTAACTCCTGTGAGGTCCGTAGTTGAGATGCCGCAGATCGGAGTTGCTGTTCCAACACAAACCACAGATGCTCGAAGGGATTGATGTCTGGGGAATTTGGATGTCAGGGCAATGAACCTGGAAGTCTTCCTCATGTTCCGCGAACAAGTCTCGAACAATCCGGGCGATGTGGCATGGTGCATTATCCTGCTTAAAGACGGCACCGCTAGACGGGAAGGCCGTTGGCATACCTGGTCAGCAATGATGTTTAGGTATAGGTATAGGTATAGTTGGGTCTAAAGGCTCCTGGGATCTCTCCCATCTCCGCGTATGTACACTGTGTCGGACAAGCCAGGGATTTAAAAGTATATGGGTCGTGTGGTATGTAGAATGTTGTGCCCTTGTTCATCTGGCCTGTTAGTCCTCGGGTCCCTAATGGGTCTCGACGTTACCATACCGTGCCACGGGGAAGCTGGCTGGGTGATACCTGTAATATATAGTACTCTGGCGGTTCCTGCCGCCTACTTTCCTGTGATTGCAGTATACCTTTAGTCTAGGACCTAAAAAGGAAAAAAAAGTGCTCGCGGTTTGTCATTAGAGTTTGTTAGAATAATTTAGAAGCTTTCGAGGGGCTATACGCTGAAATGATATATTCTATATGCCTAAATGTGTCTGGCAAGAAATTTTGATGTAGTTAAATTTGGAGGCTGAAAACGCTGTGAAAGATGTTTTGGTAAGACGTTAATGAGATTAGGAGTCCAAAAGAGTGATGCACGGCTAAGCAGTTTAATTTTGAATTCTCCCCACTACTTCAAAACGTTGTGGCATTTAGAAGTAGTGGGGAGAAAGACTGAAGGCTGGGGGGAAAAGACAGAAATGTGGGGTGAATAGAGAAGAAGACCCCCAGGTATGTCAGTGGGGTATGCATCCCAGCACAACATCGCCCAAAGCATGACACCGTCGCCACCGGCTTGTTTTCGTCCCACGGTGCATCCAGGCACCATCACTTCCCCAGGTAAACGACGCACGTGTACCCGGCCGTCCACATGGTGCAACAGGAAACGTGATTCATCGGACCAGACGACCTCTTTCCAATTTCGATGCTCGATTCTCAAGGTCCAGTTTCGATGCTTGCGCGCCCATTGTAGGCGCTGTTGTCGGTGAACCGTGGGTAGCACGGGTACTCGGAGAGGCCTGCGGCCCCCATTTTCAGTAGGGTGCAATGTACTGTGCGTTGTGACACGTTACTCCCGTCACCATTATTCCAATTACCGGCGAGTTGCGCCACAGTCGCCCTTCTGTTGCCACGTACCATCCGGAAGAGCCTTCGCTCACCTCGTGCATCAATGAGCCGTGGTCGTCCAACACCTCGTCGGCGTTTCGTGGGTTTTCCCTGCTCGGACCACTTTCGGAGGTACTAACTACGGCTGACAGTGAGCATCCCATCAGCCGTGCCGTTTTGAATTTGCTATGACCCAGTCGTCTGGTCATGACAATTTGCCCTTTGTCAAACTAGCTTAAGTCCGCTGCCTTTCCCAACTGAAGAACAACAGTATCACTGATTAATGGAGCTCAGTATCAGGTGTTTTTTATACCCTGTCCCGACCCGCGCACGCGCTGTAGTTCACCTGCAGTTGCTTCGATTTGCATAACGACTCACTTGTCATAATGTTTTGGCTCATCGGTGTATATGGATAAGTATACCTCATAAGAAAATTCATATCACTTTTAGATAATTATTATTGTAATAGGGGCATCAGCGACTAAGGCCATATTGCTCCATATACACTGTTTGTAAATTGCGTGGGTTCTGTGGTCGATTTTCTGTTTGCTGGACGAAAAACTCGAGTTTCCGGGAGAAAAAACCATGCTACCCTCACCTGAGACCGATAACTTAGCCAAGGTGCGAAAAAGGCCCACAAAAATTCATCTCGTTATCGACGGGTTTTCGAACTCAGGTCTTTTCCACCAGTTGTGGGTAAGAGGGCGATTCTACCAACTGTATCACCCACGAGGGCACTTTTAGATAATAAATAAATATAATTATAAATATATAAGTTTATAACATTAATTAAATAAATTATAAATGATATTCAGAAGAATAAATAATCAAAAACTAAGTCAAGAGAAGATACTCACACATGCCTTCTCCCAATATCCAGACTTCGGGTGTCGAGTGTAACTCTATAATGGTGGGCGGCATGCAAACCAAGAGAACCAGAAGGTCTGCAACGCTCAAATTAATGAGGAAAATATTGGTCGAGTTCCTCAACTCTTTGTTTCGACACACCACTACAGGTACCAACAGGTTGCCGACTGTGCCGACAACGAACACGGCTGAGCAGATCACGGACACGGTGATGCGAATGTACGGAGGCAACTCCAGTTGTCCCGAATGCTCCGGACCACACCATATTGCCGAAGTGTCGCTGCTGCCTTTTGGTTCTTCTACTTTCGTAGTGTTGCACCAGATGTCGCTATTATTCATGACATCGATTGGTTTTGGACTTGGTTATGGATACCCTGTTTGTGCCACTTGGAAGGAGGTGGTGATAAATAGGGATGGCTGGTTGACGATGTGGAGAAGCCCAATATTGGGCGGATCATTTCCATAGCTGTCCTGTTGCATGACGGGTGCTTTACTAGAATCATCACATGATTACTCAGTTAAAGAATGAAAATTCTTCATACATTCCCAAAACATATTCTTCCTATCTCAAGGAAATAATGTTCATTTTTGTCTCCAGAGGGCGGTTTACGCCTGCAGTTCTGTGTATCCATTATTCAGTTTCTTGCTGGGTGATTTTCAAATGGCTGTCCGTTGACCATTACACTTTAAAATGTTATTTTCGAAGGCAGTTATTGTTTCTAAAGAAATGTTTTCTGCACAAAATATCTCTGCACTTATGGACGTCATTTTAACAGAATCAAAGTTACTTCAAAAGCATCCTGCAGTGTTTTATCACTTCTGTTTCTCCTTTTTGTAATTTAAAACTAGAAATGGCAGTACTGAAAAGACATACAACTTCTTATTGGACGAAGATGTTCTCGCTGGTATTTACATTTCCCGAATCGCTAGACGTTGTTGTAAACGAGCGATCAATTCAAGGCGAGAGACTGAAAATTAAAGAACAGTCCTTAAAATTTCATAAATAACACAAAATATTAGTTATGATTAAAGAGAATTCTTTAGAGAATGGTAGGGGGATAATAGCTGATAACATTTGAAATGTATTTATGACGTTAGCGAATGACTTCGAAGACTTTCCAAATGAGGTGATAAACTGAGGCCTATTTGTTTCATTTACTGAATAATTATTTTTCATAAAAGTACTTCCACGTTGAGCTTCCGCTTGTGATATGAAGAATTTTAAACAAAAGATGCATTATTAAGTTGCTCAGTCGCCTGGAGCTTTGAAAGCAAACTTCAATGAGCTTGAGAAGGGGGAAGAATTGCTCTTCAGCTTATTAGTACCCATAATTTAATTCTGAGCAGAAGGGACTATTTTTCCTCGGGATATAACTTTGCTTAATGGGAATAGTTGCAGTGCCTTCCTAAAAGGTTGATGCCATTGCTATTAAACTGGAATATTGCTTAAGTGGAATAACGATCGTGGACAACAAAGAAAGGTGTGTCGGCAATATCACCTTTTAAGGCCTTACTGGGTTTTATGAGTTTATGGAAGTAAAATCTTGGAGGTAGTCAAGGAGTTTTCAAACAGAAGAACTTCTTAACTACTGCAAGTCGACGTTGAGTTAATGGAACTAGCTGATTTGCCTCTCAGATATTTCACTAATTAAAAATTCACTTCCAATGATTGGACAATAAGCGGCTCATTACTTACTATTATTTTCAACCATAGTCTAATTACGAACAATTATTCTCTCTCCGAACTTTGAGAAATACGAGGTATGGTCAAAAAGTATTGAGAATAGGGTATATAAAATGTATTAATGAATTATACGATACAAAAGAGAATTTAAAATCATTTATTGAAAATCCAGATGGACTTTCATCCCGAGTGGCAACTGGTGATGAAATTTGGCTACATTGTTGTGATCTTGAATCCAAATTAGAAAGCATGCAGGAGAGAGAGAAGCACAAGGAATCTGAAAACTTCATAAAGTTCGAACCGAACAGTCAGCTGGAACACAAAGGGATTGCTGTTAATTGATTACCTTTCACCTAAAACTACAATAACAGGGGAATATTTTGCCAGCCTTTGCCAAAGTTTAAAAGCTGTAATTCGGGAAAAAAAGATGAGAAAATTTGAGCAATCGGGTTTTGCTTCTACATGACAATGCACGTCAGCGCAAAACGTATGATGAAAATTTATGAATGTGGATTTGGACAATTAAACTATACAGCTGAAAGCTGGCTCCAAGTAACTATTATTTACTCAGAAACCTCAAGTCTCATCTTTGTGGAACTCAAGATGACGAAGAACTAAAAGCAGACGTGCATGTTTGATTGGATGCTCGACCTGAACACTCTTTTAAGGATTAATCTCTTTGCAAGTCAAATACAATGAAAAAAAACATAGAATTTTTTACTTATGTCTTTTATACTCCTTTCTCAGAACTTTTTTGACCACCCCCTTGTACTTCTTACTCTCAGTATTATTGTCCAGGTAACGTCATCAAATCAAATGATCAAATTTGAAATTTTATTATCCAGTCCACTGCCTACTGAAGTGCTAATATACACTGATGTCCAAAACTTAAAACCAAGCCATGTTTTTTGTAGAGTTTACCTTAGAATTTGACATCCTAAAGTAATTTAACATGGTCGATCCTACTATGGCCTTAGAATTTCATTTTATACTCCAGAACATGCAAATCAAAAAGGGTGTAAATGTGTCAAGAATGGTAATTTGGTAATTTTAAGGTCACGACAACAACACAGGAAAACAAGAGCGGTGTCTCGAAGACAAGTTCAGATAACGGTCATCTTGGACGGTTATCTGGTCCTAACAGCTAGACATACAATCAGTTGTCTGTTGAGCTCTCAACGGTCTAGGGACAATTCCAAGGAAAACTTATATCAGTTTTGCCAGTGGTGGCGACAATTAAACACTTGAATGATGTCTGAGAAGTCCTCTGTTTTGTTTAGCAATGATCTCATAATCATGATTCAAGAATTAGAGGGACTTTTTTAAACTCACGATTCGAATTCAGTCCTTATACGAGTGGATAAGGCTTTAGTTCGAATCCCGTCGCGAGAAATTTTTTGTGGGCTTTTTTAACAAAGTGACTGAGTTTGACTGTCTCAGACGAAGCTAGCATGTTTTTTCTCCCCCATAAACTGAGGTTTTTCGAACAGTAAGGTTGAACGAAAAATCCAAAATGCTGATGCCTTATAACCTTGGTTCGTTTGGTACTTAACACACATCATCGTACCATAAACACGCAGAATGAGTCTCAGCAAGACACGGAATTTCAACGAGGCTTAATCTTCGGTTGCCATAGCAGCAATTTCTTAAGGCATGGAATGGCCACACGTTTGAACCACGCGAAGTGAACTACAGCCGATGTATTGAAAGGATAGAAGAAAGTGATGAAAGCGAGCGGTGAGACATTTTTGAAAAACGTTATGTTAGAGTTCCAAATGTCCATTGGGACGTCCGTAAGTGAATGCTCGATTCGTACGGGGCTGTACGGCATGATTTATCGCGGTAGAGTGCTTCTACAAAGAAGCTACGCATCAAACCAGCAAATGTCATTTGTAGAGGTGCCTGTCCCATCATTCTTTACGATTAATGAGCTTTTGCGATGCAGTAACTATAAGAAAAATGTCCCAGTGTGATGGCTACAATCTTTGGTTCCACGAATATTGTCTTATTCTTTACCTGCAGAAGAATGTATCTGTGGAAACAAAATAAAATGCTAAAATGTTTCCCCTCTTTGGTTTGGCATATAGAATTCAAACACGCTTTATAGATGAACTATTCTACAGGGACTCATGTCAGTTAAACTACACTCACTGGTCACAAGTTAGAAACATTTTCCAGTTGGCGATAACAGATAGTTAAACGTAATGTGTGAAAATGTAAGTTGTCAAATGGAATGATCACAAGGTTCACAAGTTACTTTGTATTAGACCAATACTGTCCAATTTTCTGAGACTCCTTTCGATCCGGTCAAGGGGAAGACAGGTGATCTTTCCATTTTCAGAAAGATGTTATTGTTGGAGTATATTTAGCAGGAGCCATAATTCAGAACACAAAGAAAATCTGTGGTGTGTCGAAACCAACCATCTCAAAAGTACACAGTGTGTGAAAGACTAAAAGAGAATGCAGCTCTAAAAGGAAGAAATGTTGCAGAAAGTACTTCAAGAGTGGAATCTAAAGCGAATTGGAATTACATCCCCATTTAAAGCCGAACTGTAGGTGAGGGTTGAAGAATTGGAATTTAGGAGTCGTGTGCCTATAAGAAAGGTACTTTTTTCTGTAAGAAATCAGAATATTCGACTGGAGTGGTGCTGCCAACTCCAAGACTGGACTATGGAAAAAGATCATGTGGCCTGATGAGTGTCGAGTGAAGAAGCCATGCATCCAGACTGTCTCTTGTCCCCCATACAAGCGGCTGGAGGTGGTAGTATGGTAAGTGGCACATTCTGTTGGAACGGACTGGATCCTCTCATACTACTAGAAAATTGTATTACCTCTAATGAATATCTTTCTGTCGTATGGAACCAATTTCATCCTATAGTGCATCATTTTTACCAGGATTGTCGTGAGGGATTCTTTCAAGATGAAAACGCAGAACTATCTCCAGTGTAAAAACTATGTCCGAGGAACATTGCCAAGATTTTTAACATCTACCTTGGTAGCCTAATTCTACAGATCTGAATCCAATTGAAAATGTCTGGGATATGTTGGAAAGGACAGTTCGACTTCGCAGTTTTCCCTGACCACAAAACGGCAGCTGACAAATATTCTGATGGAAGAATGGTCAAATCTAGAGCTGCATTTCCTCAGCCATGTTCTGACATGTACGAGCTGTAATTCAGAGAATGTGGCCCGACTAGATACTGAATAAAGGTTCTAATTTTTTTGCCAGTGAGTATATTTTAATTTTTGTAAAATTTTCTAACCTTTTCAGAGCGGAAATACAGGTGTACAATTATTTGAAAAAGAATAATCAACGAGTTTGTGGCGTTACTTTTTAAGGCGGGTACTTTCAAGGCTCCCATATGATTTAAGAAATATAAGAAACACCAATGAATTCGGATTCATTCAGAAACTTAGCCCTTATGGATTTCCTAAAATGTTATCGATAAACATTCCTCACTGAAGCCATTTATCTTTAAGGAAACATACACACGAATATTCGTAATTGGTCATCTGTTTCCTCTAGCCGAAGCCCCTTCTCCTAGAAGTACTAAACACGATTTGTGATGTTAATTTTATCGATGTTTATGACCACTGTCGGCCTTCTTCCTACGAAATTGAACAATAACTCTTTAAAGCGATTTCGACCAGTTTCTGCTGTTTACAGACCACGGTGTATTGAATAAATCCGTTCTCGAAATCGCTTGATGGGTTTTCTGATGGCATTGATAGTACTGTAGTTATGTGTTATGGCCTCCGATGATTTATTCAAGATATGGCAGACTCTGAGAGGAAGATTTACTCCCTGCTGGGTAGAAGAAGAATTTGATATTATTAGGAACACTTCTTGCAGTGGGATTGATAGCTTTCTTTGCAGGAAAGTCAGGCAACGGAGGCTACGTTCGCGTGGTTAATTCTCCAATATGTTTGAAGGTACACTTAAACATATTAACAGAAATGTGTTGATTTATTCGAAACGTAATTTTCAATGCAACCAGTTTTAAATGTCTCTGCAGTGGAGTTTGAAAAGTCAAGTCATCGTACAAATGGGGGTAGTTTGTTTTGATATAACAATTACGCGTATTATAAGAAACAATAACTTACTTCCTAAGTGATAAAATCAGAAAAATGTTTCCTCTCTCTTCTCTCTTTTCTTATTTTCCCAAATTGCTCTTCTTATTACGGTTGGCTAGGGCTTTAGGTTGAGGAGTTCCTACTAATGGACGAGAGAGTGCTTCAACAACTTCCAGTTTGACAACACAAATTAGTAGATGCACCTCCCAGACAACTCTTTTCTTACTGTACTTGCTAGATAAGGTAGGTGGCTAAGCAAAATGTCTTTCTGTAGTCCATTTAGCGGAAGATAACGGAGTTTGGATGGATGTTGATGAAAAATAAGCAATGGATGACAGAAGATCCACGATAAGAAAACAGAACGAAGCAATTGTGTATCAGGAGATAATTTGGAAATCTGGTTAGATATGAGGGGGAAAAAAGACGCAGAAAAAAGGGAGAGAAAGAGAAAGAAAAAGGAAAAAAAAGAGAGAAAGAGTAAAAGAAAAAGCAATAGAAAAAAAGATGGCGAGTGAGATAATAAAGAGAGAGAAAGAAAAAGAAAACAAAATTTGAGGAAAAAGAGAGAAAAAAATAGAATAGAGAAAAGAGGGTCGAAGAAGATAGAGAGAAAGAAAAGGAGGAAAGGAAGAAAAAAGAGAGATAACGAGAGGAAGAAAGAGAGAAAGTGAAGATGGACGGAGAAAGTGAAAGATACGGAGAAAGAGTAAATGAGAGACAGAAAGAAAAAAGAAAGCGAAAGGGCGAATCAGAGAGAGTGAAAAAGAAGGAGGAAGGGAGAGAGGAAGATAAATAAAGAAAGAGTGATAAGGGGAAGAAGAAAAAAGAAATTGAAATAAGAAAGTGAATTTCTTTTTCAAAAATCGAACAAGAAATAAAGCAAGAGAGAAAGACAGTGAAAACAACGAGAAAGAAAAATAACGAAAGAAAAAAAACTAGAAAGAAATAGAGAGAGAAAGAAGAAAGAGGGGAGCGAGGGAAGAACACGAAGAAGAAGAAGAAAAATGGGAAGGGGGAAAAAGAAAGAGAATGAAAGAGTATAGAGAAATAGTAAAACAGAAATAGTAAAAGAGAGACAGTCCAAGAAAAAATAGAAAGAAAGAAAGAGAAAAATCAAATAGAGATAAAGCGGTAGAGGGGAGAGAGAAATAAATAAAGTGAAAGACAACGAAAGAAACAGAGAAAAGGAAAAATAAACAGAAAGAAAGATGTGAAACGTGTGAAAGGGAAGGATAAAAAAATAGAGAGAAAGGAAGACGAAGAAAGAGCATGAGAAGAAGACGAAGGAACAGAGGGAAAAGAAAGAGCGAAAATGGGAGAGAGAGAGAGAGAGGAATATGAAGAAGGAGAAGAAGAAGAAAGAGAGGAAAAAGAAAAAACGAAAAAGGAATAGAGAGAAAGAGAAAGAGGAAGAGGGAGACAAATCTTAGTTATACTGCAATATGAAATGCAGTACATTACAACAATGTTTATATTGCTATATGCAGTTAAAACCTCAGGTTTTGATTTCCGGTTTGCGTGTTCCGGGAGAGAGAAAAAATCGTTTCTACTTCAAAATGGTTTTGCATCGAGCGTGTTAATCGTGAGGCACACATTTAACTGACGAGGTCGAGGCCAAGAGGCAATTAACCGATGCAAATGGTTGACTGCAACAGAAACCGCTTCATCTTTTCTCTTTCGTTTCTGCGTATCGAGGGAGGAACGAAGAGTATCTCCACTCAATAGCGCAAGAAGATGGGAAAACATTTCTACATTCCTATTTCCTCAACTAAACGCTGGATGTCCACCAAACACTTCGCTCTCCTTATTTTGCTTCCCACCTCTTTCTCCACCTACTTTTTTCCCTTTCAATTGTAATCTTTTTCCTGGCGAACAAAAAAGATAAGAAAATAATAGACGGCAAAGAATTGGTTTAATAGCTGGACGGGAGAACAGAGAGAGAGAATAATTGGTTGTTGTCAACCATCCGTGTGATCTCTTCATGGCATTCGGTTATTCTGACCACACACGCACTTGCTAATTAAGCGTATCTAACCGACTGTTAAAGAAAAGGTAAATTAACGAAACTTGTTTTTCTTACTCAAATGCGGCGCTATTCAATTATAGACACAGCTCTGTGGAAATGACCCTGTGACCTTTACTTCGACGTCTAGTAGGTGACTGAAAATCCAATAATCTCTTCGTCATACATACGTAAACATGGAACATAATCATGAAGCATCTCGTACTCCTCGCTCTCTCTCTCTACCTATCTATCTATCTACGTTGTTAATTCCATGTCCAGTTCTATGCCATTAATTCTAGGTCCAGTTTTTAAATAATGAACGCGCGATAACGATATTTAAGGAAATGTTTTCTCCACTGTATAAACCATAATCCATCGGATGATTAAATTTGAGAGATTCTCCAACCAAGTACAGCATGACTTAGTTTAAACTGAAATCGTGCAACTTAACATTACATTCCGATGGTTTCTTCATTGTAAAAGAATCAACAAGAGACTGAAAGATCCCATTCTGTTCGTTCAAAACATGCATTCAAGTGTGACAGACCGAAATACCATAAGGACAGCCTAAGACATAGACCATGACACGTTTGGTGATATTTAGGAGAGATAAATGTGGTCACTCGAGTTCTACATACTCGTAAAAGTAAATGTAAAACATTCTAAACACGCTAGATTTTCCCCTTCATCCTCGATGGAAACGCGTCCCCTCACAGTGTCACTAAAATTGGGAACTTTACTGTTGTTTCTTGAAGAAAATCGGTACAAAACTACCTTTTCGTCAACTGAAATCATGCGCCATAAGTGACCTGAAGGTTAAATCTCGTCTAGGTTCAGAAAAGAACCAATATCCCATCGATTGCCATAACAATAGTGTCTTTAGTTCACTTAAACAGAGTTTAACTCGATATTTTCATCATAAAACTATTTATTGAGCATGATTTGTTTAGGTTGAGCTTGAATTTTAGGAACATCAATAACTAACATTATGTTGCTCTGAAAACCAAGCTGACCTCGCCTGAGACCGAGTAACTCGGCCACGTTCTGAAAAAGGCCATAAAAACTCCTCCCGTCATCGACGAGACTCGAACTCTGGTTTTTTCCACCCTGTGTGGAGAAGACAGCGATTCTACCAACTGTGCTACCGATGAGGGTGTGTATTACTCTTCTGTTTGACTTATTTAAAACGTTTTCCAAGTTTTAATCATATGTTGCGATCTTTTTGTCCACTGTTCTATGGGGTAGTGTACGTTTATGTACGCTGATGTTTGCTGTATAAAGTCATACAGTATACATTAACGAATATTTTATTTCCTACATTTGCATAGTTCTGCGTATTAGTCAACGATAATATATGTACAGCGCCTCATACTAGTGACGTTATCATTTCGAAGTTCAACAAACCTTGGAGCATAATTAGTTCACGACATGGCTTTACGATCGTCAAGTCCTCCCTGATTAAGATAATAATACACTTACCTGGTTAATTACTTTCTGCGCATTATAACCGGCGAAAATAAAAGTCAAAATTAGGAAAGGGCACAAAGCATCACATGTCCAAATAGTTGTTGTCTGTATTTTGGAGGTCTCTGAAAAGTTTAACCGACTAAGTCCAAATTCGTGTAGCTTGTTTCATACATCATTCTGCTTATTAATGAGAAACATCCGAAGGCAAGTACACTTTAGATAGCAGGAAAGTTTTGAGGTTAACAGCCTCGGTGCATGGATTGGGATGAGAATGAAACTCTGACAGATGCTTGTATAGTCTTTACTGTGATGGTTGTGGATGAAGAGATATTCTGAAGAGGAGTTCTTTTGCATGATATTCTCCATGGTAGGGAGTCATGGTAATTACTATAACAGAATTTTAGATTGTTGTCGTCGTATAAGAAAGAGTTTTCTGAATTTTTGAAAACGTTAGGAGTTGCTGTTCCAAATTTATCGCATTTTTTTTTCTCTAGGTCGTCGGGGAATTGAAATTGGTCTCAAAAAGGCTGCACTGGAATCAACGAAAATATGCTGAAAATTTTATGTACATTCGACTTTTCCTAGATTTCTAGGAGGGGAAGTGCTATCGAATCGAAATTGATTTCGAATCCTTTCTGGGGACGAACAGAATATATCTCCTAAAACTTTCCATTCTGGGGATGAACAGAATATATCTCCTAAAAATTTGGGGTGATCTTACTTTTATTTAACGAGTAATGTTCGATCGAACGTCAGAAGTATTCTTCCATTTATGTATAGAGATAATTCAAAGTTTTGAGAAAAAAAATAAAAACAGAAGTTCTGTGGGCCGATTTTATTCAAATTGAGACGGGTCAATGTGGACTTCTTTAAAATTTATTAACGAAGGCGGTCCCAGCCAGCTTGGACCGCCTTCGTTAATATCTCATCCCAATCCATGCATAGATGGTGGAGTTTCCAGTCCCTGGAAACTCCACCATATATTGCATGGTGGAGTTTCCAATACTGTGCATGCAATTTATAGCATAACATATACTACCACCAGTTGGTTATCATTCCGGGCACATGGAGAACAGAACATATGAAGCTGATGTACTAATCACATAGCAATGGTAAAGCTGGAAATGGAACGCAATCCATATACAAGTATTCCTTAAAAGGTTAAATACTAAGGAATACGCAGCTCAGTAGCGCACGAGTCCGAACCATCTTGAAGAAAGCAAAGCAACGATTAGCTATTGAACCGTCGTCATCACAAGTGGCAGGCTGATCGTGGTGGCCTTAATCCACCACAGGAACTCCTAGTTTCTCCGACAAGAACCCAGCCACCAACAGGAGACGACAGGTGCTCCAAGGGTGATGGATCACAAATTCAAACTCAAGCCTGGCCTTTAGATGCTGCTCCTACCGCAACACTGAGATCAATTTCATAGTTGGCTCTTCAGTTCATATAGGTTGCATACCACTGTACGAGATGTTCCCCGGTCGCAGACAACTTCCGATCTTCTATCTAAAGTTCCACAAGACAATGTCCACTAACTTGTACATCTGTTCTTCACTAACCAAAGCAGGATCACAGCAGGTAACCCATAGGTATGCAACCATGAGCCAGAACTTTTCACCATTAGACTAACCATTGAAACGCCCATGCCCGTTACCAAAGAGAAATGGTTTTCATCAGGTCAGTCCACAAACATCCGCATAAACGCATGACCTCTCTCGTCATCCCGCATTATCTCACAAACCACCCACCGTGGTTTCAACAGAGTAACAGCTCACCATTATTCGAAATGGCTACTTCACGTCCTGTGCTTATTCTGTCTCAAGTAAGTTCCGTTTCAAAGGCTACTAACCTGCCAATAGGATCGATCCAACATTAATAGAGCTGTGATGCTTATCATATTAATCCACCTTAATTACTGCACCCAAGGGACATATCCTAATGCACCGAAAGAGGCATGGAACGAAGCCTTCTATACAACGCAATGAAAGCCAATAAAGTACGATACGTGTATTGTAAAATATCCATTGAGCATTGCGCCAGAATGAGATGAAACTTAGATGTAGGCAGAAAACCAGTTTCCAGTACATCACAAGGAGATGCAGGGAACACTGAAGCAGCATACCATTAGGGCAAACACTGCACAGCACCACAAGGAGACGCGTGTGCATTATAGCACAAGACCAATTTGAAGGTACCGTTGAACGCTCAGTGCTGTCAGCTTGGAGCAGTCAGAGAAGAAACTCCAGTCCGTTATAGGAAAACACCTAAGAAAGGCTGCACTAAGCAATGCTCAATGATAAAGACTTGATGTAAGGCTGCCGATCCACATGATTGCTATATATCGTTGCACAGAGACTTTCTCCATACTAATGCTGCTCTAGCTCCAACAACAAGCGCCTCCTTCTAAAATCTGGATTGAATATACCTGAAAAGCAGCAAAATTCTCCTTTGAATCAACAAGCTGTTCCTCGCATCCAGGCTTCAAGTATTGCAAGTGTCAGGCCTGCTTAACAAAGTCCTTCCAGAGGTTTCATATTCCTGACACACATATATAAGACGCGTTCCCAATCCTCCCTAAGTCCACAAAAGCAGTGCGTACCCCCAGAATTCAAGAGTTGGGCTGAACCAACGTGGCATTCCCTTACTTTCTTTGTTGACGATAGGAAATAATTTTTTAGTGACACTTCTTTTTGTACTATCTGCTGCAGATGTCCATTCTTTCATAAGGGATTCGTCGACGCAGGTAATAACACATGCCTCTAAAACTAAGAGCCAAATCTATAGGTATGCGTCCAATTACAATCCACAGCGCGTCATTTGATACAGTTTTGCAAGACATGGACCGCTTCAATAACATCGTCCAATGTACAGAGTACATTTTCTTCACATTAATGTTTTGCAAAGCACAGTCTGACTAAACATGTCTTCCATAGTTGACAATTGTTAGGAAGACGCAATCATATAGGATTTCCAACGACCTTCCTCTGATTCCCCACTCCTTTCTCGTAACTCTTTCAATCATGTGCACAAAATGCCGACCCTTTTTTTGCAATGTGTGTAACATACGATACAAATAGTAATTGGCGATCTATTTTAATCCCTAAGTATTTGATACTCTTGAGGCATTTCAGGCTAACATCCCCGATGCTGGATACCGAGTTTCTATTTATAGATAAGTGCCCTTTCGGTAAGATTGTTGTACTTTTGCTTTGTGAAATTGTTAACCTGTGAAATCTACTCCAACGATACTGCTCCATCAACAGAATTGGAATGAATTTTTCTCCCTCCAACTGTTGTCTTGAGTTGCTTTGTACAAGAAAAACCAAATCATCGGAATATGCTACTATGGACATGTCCCGATACGTTTGCAGCAACCACTCATTGAACACGAGATTCCACATTAACGAGCCGAAAACGGATTCCTGTGGACAGCCTCTAACTACTCTTTGCCTAATTCTTCCACAAGATAATTTTACAGTGACAAACCAATTCCGGAAGTAATATTTTATAAGAGAACAGATCTTGCATTTTGCCCTGCGTAACACCATTAAAACGCTGTCCCATTGAATAGTGTCAAAGCACCTTCAAAATCTACAAATATACCTAGACAGTATTTTTTATTACAGTTTTGGACAATTGCCACCAATTTCTCCAGATCACCATCAGTTCCTTTTCCAGGTGAAAGCAATAGTTATTATGCACATAATCTAAGATTCTCGCAGCTTCAAAAACACTTCCCAGCCTACTAAGCAATGGTATGGGGCAGTAGGACTCCACACTGTTCCCAGGTGTTCTTGGCGACTTCAAAATAAGCTTCAGCAACGCGTTATTCCAGGGACAGAAAGTTACCATCACTGAGACAGGCATTGAATATACTTAGCAAGTGTGATGGGACGATCTTGAAGCTCCGTTTCATTGCCTCACCCTCTATCGAATCAATCCACGCGAATTATAGACACAACGTACAGGAAGCCTCATGGCCTTGGCTACTTTGGTGCAAATTATAAACATCTTCCCCTTCCTTCCGCACACACTCCACATTAGCGGAGGAAAAGAACACAAGATTAACAATAATCCTGTGGAAGGTACTTATAACGAAATTAGATCACAGGGATTACCTAAAAGCCCAACAGGGATTAGGAGTAATCCCCCAGTAAGATAATATTAGTTGGGGTATTCTGTCGCCTCTCTTTTTCTGACTGTTGCGTAAGCGTAACTCAAGAGGTGGTGCTTTAACTCACGCGCTGAAGGAGTCGAATAAGAAACGCTACAATTTATCGTAAACAACCGATTTACGGAAACCTCTCAGACGCACAAAGAAACGAAATGTTGACGGGCGTGAAGAAGACGCGGAAAATTTAAAGCAAAAGAGAGATGGAAGCGATGTGTGGCTGATGGGAACCATTACGAATGAAGCAGTTTGCCAGGTGTTAAGTGCAACTGTCAGATGGAAAAGAAAAACACTTTTGCTATGCCACTGTTGCTAAGAGACGAGGAAGGACGCTCCCAGACGTGAATGATATCTGTTATTTCAGCTGCTACTTCGATTTGCGTCAATGTTTGCGGTTAATGCTTCCACTGAGGTGTGATTGAAGTGATCTCGCTCGAGGAGGTAACTTTCTAGCGTTTACAACAAAGTTCAAGCGTCTTTTCGCCTTACAGGTTTTGAGGCATCTGCGGACATCATCATTACTGGGTTTATCGCTGTATGCACAAGAAAAAAAACAGAAATGTGCATAAGAAAACTCCCTCTCCATTTCTTTCTCCCTCTCTTTCTTTATCCCCTCCTTCCCTCTTGCACTCTTTGTCTTTCTTTATTTCTATCTCGCTTGTTCTCACTCTGTCTGTGTTTCTCTTTATCCTCTCTCTCAGTCTTTCTTCCTCTCTCTCTTCTCTCTTCTCTCCCTACCTCTCTCCCTTCCTCTGCCTCCTCTCTTCTCTTTTTCTGCCTCCTCTCTCCATCTTTTCTCTTTTCTTCCCCTCTCTCTTTCTTCCCACCTGTCTTTCGCTCCTTCTTTCTGTCTCGCTTTCTCTCTCTTTCCTCTCTTCTCTCTGTCTGTCGCTCTTTTGCTCCCTCTGTTCCTTCCTCTCTTTCTGGATCTTCTCTCCTATCTCTCTCTTCTCTTTCTCTTTATCTGCCTGTCTCTCTCTTTCTCCTTTCTCTGTCTTTCTCTCTTTCAACCCACTCTTTCCATCTCTCTCTTTCAATGCACTCTTTCCACCTCTCTTTCTTTCTCATCCCTCCGTCCCTCTCTCTCTCTCTCTCTCTCTCTCTTTCTTTCTCCCCTCTCCTGTCTCTTTCAATCTCCTCTCTGTCTTTCTTTCTTTCTTTCTCTTTCTTCTCTCTTTGCCTCCTCCCTCTCAGTCTTCCTCTTCTTCTCACCCACTGTTTGTATCATCCTCTTTCTCTCCCTCTCTCTCTCTCTCCCCCTCTCTTTCTCCACCTCTCTTCCTTTATTTCTCCCCTCTCTCTCTTTCTTCGTTCCCTCTCTCTGTCTGTCTCTCTATTTCTTTTCCCCCTTTCTTTCGCTTTCTTCCTCCACCCTCTTTCTTTCATTCTTTCCTTCTCTCTCTCTCTCATATAAATTTCTCGTCTTTCTACGCCGGGCAGAGCTTCTTAACTTTTTATTCAAAGAATAAATATAATGGAATGAGAGACATCCATTGTTTGTGGACATCATACTGATAAAATAATCTTTTCGGTCCGTGATTTGCATTGAATTATCTTTTTCGATCTCCAAGTAATGCGATGTTAAGTGCACTTCTTTGACGTGTGGTAGTCAATGACCTTGTATCACGAAGATGATATTTGTTTGAAAAAAAGAAAAAGAGCAGCTTGAAGTTTATCGTCCGCGTCTCAGCAACTAACTCTAAACTTTCTTTAATGGAACAGCTGAGTATTCTCTGGTTATTGTATCAGTAGATTGCGCATGTTCTATAACTGGATTGCGGGATGAAAAATCGTAAGAAATAATCAATAAATATTTATTTATTTATTATCTAAAATAAATTTAGTTAATACGTTTCTGTGCCATCAAGACGCGTTTACGTGCAGCACATCATTCGTTCGAGCTTTCATTACTCTATAAATACCAGAGACACGATTTCATTCTAGTCCTTGATACGTTATTCATCAAGAATACAAAGGACAAAATGAGAGAAGAGTAGGAATATTTAAACAAGTGTGATAATTAACAAGCTATAGTAAACATTCTGGAAAGACTCGAAAGCAGCCAACAGGAAAAGCTCAAACATCTGCTCAATGTATTACAATCATGGTTGTGGTAAATCATGGTTCCTGGAATATAATGGAATTTAATGGTTTTTTTCACGCCGTGGCTCAATTATTCAGGCTTTCCACCCTAAAGCAAGGGTGGAAACCTTCGATCTTCCGGTTGTAGCTGTTGTAGTAAGGTTTTAGGAGCATCAACAACTAAGGCCATATTGATTCGCGTATATTGTCTGTAAATTTCGTGTGTTCTGATGTCAATTTTCTGTTTGCTGGACGAAAAACCCGAGTTTCCGGGAGAAGAAAACATGCTACCCTCGCCTGTGACCGACTAGCTCAACTACGTTGTGAAAATGCCCATAAAAATTCCTTCCATCATCGACAGGACTCGAACTCAGGTCTTTTCTACCCAGTGTAGGGAGGATGGCAAGTCTACCAACTGTGCTACCACGAGGGCTGATCTTCCGGACACTAAGGTTATTTTGGATGGAAAATCCGGAAACTTCCCTTCTTTCGTTAGTTAAATTCTGTAAATACATCAATAACATAAAGATTGAATATAAAAGGTTACAAAGGAAGATTCCCAAAGAACACCAAACACTACTGGACTGTCTGTGAGTTGTTTGAGAATTTTTCCCAGATATACTGATATTCCCCAGAGGCTGTGGAATATCGATATATCGTGTCTGTAAATTTTCTCGTGTATGTGATCAACTTGTCTGTTTAGTAGGATGAAAAGTCGAATTTATGAAAGAATAAATTATGTAAGAGGAGGTGCTGTTGATGAAAAATTCAAATTCAGTGAAGGAGAAAAGCCACTCGGATTCGTTGAATTTTTATGGGTAGTATCCTTAAGATTTCTGTACCACTGAGTATTTCGGATACATACGACAGCTCGTGCACTTGAAGCTGCTATGGGCGAGATCCATCGCTTTCTCTTTTACCTCCGATTTCTTCAATAACGGAAATCTTCTTTCCACAACATCCAGCTAGCATCTCCTGTGATCCCGTTGCATCAGACTTAGTGATCATGTTACGCAGTCCATTAGGAGAGCGGAGTGCCGGCCACGGTGCTGTAAGTGGACGGCAGTTTTGTAACCCCTTCTTGTGTATAGCTACCATTTGATAGGAAAGTTTAGAAGAAGACACAGTTTGTTACCAAAAGATACAATTTTAATTGCAACTGTACTTGACCAAACGATTCATGAACATTATACAATGATGACGTTTTATATTTTTAGATCACCTGGTGGTTAGTTTTGGAACTTTTTGATTGAGTTGTACAATATTCTGCTTTCTGTGAATTCTTTCAAAGTATTCACTGTGGTAATCCAATAAATATAAGCCAATTACAACTCAAGGAACTTTATCTGAATACCGTATATTTTTCCTATTATCTGACTGTCTCTTTGTATGAATAAACAAAAGAATGGTGTAGGTTAAAACCAGACTATAAATCGATTATAATTTGTCTTTCGGATAATTAAATTCACTATCTTGATTTCGTCCTGCATATAATTTCCCTTGCGACTAGCGTCAACGAAGATTCTTTATTCATTTAAGATGTTTATTTAGATATGGGTGGAACTGTCCAATAATTTAATCTGAAAAAAAACGTCCATTAACTGGCTGATCAGATATCAACTCACAACTTTATTTCCATGTGTATACTGATGGTAAAAAAAAAAAAAAAAGACTCATTTGTCCGCTTTAGTTACGAGGATCGTTTAAGAGAATTTTAAAGACTTTGGAAACAAAGTTAATTCAGATCAGATTTGCACATGCGCGTATACTAAAACTGTATAAATTACATCGGAAGTAACTTATCCTGATGTGTTAAACGTGTCTCTGCGAACTGCTAGGGTTGCAAGTAATCAATTCTGTTGTCTCATTTTGGGAAAAATCTCCTTTCTGTTTTAAGACGCCAAACTTAAGGACATATTATCAGTCGCCAACCCTCGATGGCCTTGTCTGATGCAGACATAGGTCATAGGTTAATGGTATTCACCATTAACTCCTGCTGTAATTTATATATTACTAAAGACTTTTCGTTCCCAGCCAAAAAAGCAATCCTTGCTAGCCATTATGACCAAGACGATGATGCTAAAGAAAGAATGAACTCTTAAGAAGCATTAAGAAGCCTCTCATTAAGAAAACCTTTTTTTTTCTCGTCAATACTAATCATCGGAAGACTTTTAAACAGCAACTTTACTTTCCCAGGGTATGCCAATGCAATTCATCTTTCTTAATGATAAAAAAAGAATTTCGATTCATTAATAAATATTTCAGACTCCAGGACTGTTTCTCGTTTCTTCTTGAAAAAATAATTACTATAAAATGTTTCTTTAGGTACACTCAACAGTTTTTTGTCTGAATAAAGTATCTTCGAGGAGATAACAAATGGTTATTTTAAACTTTTGGACTTTTTTGCAGGGTTTGTTTAGCATCTTTAGATGTCTCTTAGGATTTGGCAGTCATTGAGTTCAAGAAGGTTAAACGAGTTGTTTGTACCAGGAAACCTCGTATAAAGGGAACCTGAGTGGATGTGTGGTTTGTAGTAATAAATAAAAAGTTAATTGCCAAACACGGTTGATACAGGTGATTTACAGACAATAGATGCCGTTCTGGACAGTGACAACCCGTGTTTATTGCCTCTCTGGAGACTGAAGCCTGGCTAAGTTAAGTTATTAAAAGGTATTAGCATTTAAGTGGCCAACATAAAACAAACCGCCCGTGATAAAGTTTCTTGTGAGAATATAATTTTAGTCAAGGCAGCTGGGTTTATTTAGTGGTTTCGGAGAATATCTCAAAGTGTAAATATTGCTGAAAAGGGCGTCCTTGTTCTGGTTTCAGTAAACAAATTATCAAGTAATGATTCGATGTTAGCAGCTAAATTCAATTTATATCCATACAAGATATAATCTTAACAGATTAACTAATAACCTTAGAGGATTCATTAGAAAACCCCCTCACAGTTGTACATTCACCGATCCAAAAAATTAGAAGCCTATATTCAGTATCAAGAAATGCTACGTTTTGCCGAATTACAAGCCTGTACACGTTGTCACATGGATTCCATTGGATTCCATTAGGACAATTCTTCGAGCAGGATATTTGTCAGGATATTGTTGTCGGTAGAATACTGCGATGCCGAAATGCACTTTCCAACATATTCCAGACATTTTTAATCTCTGGAGAATTGGAGGCCAGAGTAGATGTTGGAAACCTTCGGAATGTTCCTCGAACCATTCAATTACAATAGTTTTGCCTTTTCTTCGTGAAAGAATCCAACATAATCCGGGTATAAATGAAACGCTGCAGTGTGAAGTTGATCCGACACGACAAAAGATATTCATTGAAGGTAACATGGCCTTCAGATGGTATGAGCAGACATAGTTCGCACCAACAGAACGTACCCAATACCATGACACCGTTTTCAGCCGCTTGAGTAATGGACAACAGACAGTCTGGATTCATGAGTAAAAAGTGTAAATTGAGACTCTTTTTGTATTGTTCAACAGTCTTGGTGTTGCTCGGACCACCGCAGTCAAATATTTCGATTTTTTACAGAAAGAAGTAGCTTGCGTATAAGCACACGACTACGAAATCCTAGGCTGCTCAACTTCCACCGCATAGTTCGGATGGAAATGGTCTTTCTTTGCCTAAATTGAATTTTTTAGTAATTTGCTACACATTGTACAACCTTATATTCTGACGCACAATTCGCTTTAAATTCCTGCGGTCTCGTTCTCGAAGTACCGACTTTTAACCTAATTTCTTCCTTTTACAGCTGCATTCCTCTTTCGTCTTCCACCCATTGAATGCTGTTGAGATGGTTGCTTTCGACACATCAGTGATCTCCTTTGTTTTCTAAATTGTGGCTCCTGCCAAACGTGTTCCAACGATAATACCTCTCTGAAAACAAGACGGATACCAAGGATCTTGTAATCATACCATGTGACAACTTACTGTATATTCGCTTACCGTACGTTTAATATCTGTTGAGATCATTTGCAAAAGGGATTTCTAATTTTTTGGCCAGTGAGTATAGAATACGTATACATCGCGAGGAAAGTGATCTATCTCCTCAATTCACATCGCATATGTATATTCAGTATGCAGATTGCACTTTTTTTTGAAATTGAGTTGCACTGCAGTTCTTCATTCTCAAAAATTACATTCCTGCATCGTGCGGTGACGTCATAGTGATATAACAACCGAAGCGTGGAACGAATCGATGTTTAGAACTCCGAGTATGACTTTCGTGTCTGGGGTGTTGCCAAGAGCTCGGTTGGAATGAGTAGTATTATACGTGGTGAGTAGTATTACGCGTGCTGAGTAGTAATCTGAGAAAGTCTGCTTTAAATTCCGTTAGCAACACACCGCTGTCTTATCCCAAGGAAGCAGATAATTTCCAACCAGATTCTACGTCTAGTAACCAAGTTCTGTTTGTCCTTTTTCTTGCACCGAGGAAGGGTTATAAAAAGGCTGTGACTGACATATCGATGCACTTCTCTAGAGACAGATAATGTTTACCTTTGCGTGGTGACAACGTAGTATAGTTTATTAGTTTTCGCTCATGAGATATCTATTTGACACATGCGCAAATTAAAAAAAGGCTTATTATTATTATTATTATTAGCCATATGGTACAACGAAGTCTGAGGCTTATGCTGCACCAGCCAAAAGAAATTCCAGAGTTACCCTGAGAGAGACAGAGAGAGAGTCAGAAGTAGAAAGGAATCACCAAGAAAGAGAAGAATGATGATGTCCAGCTCAGAACCCTGGTGTGCCAAGCCCATACTCACCAGATGTGAACATTTGGAGTGTTATAATTTATTATGGAATATTCCAAATCAAACTTATGTTTAAGTTTGAAGAAAGAACCGAAAACAACGTTCAAATTCAGAGAAGTGTTCCTCTGGCTTCATTAGCAGTTCCAAAATTCAAAGATATTAAGGAGTATGGAACAAATGGAGTAACGGATAATTAGGTTAAAGATTAAGGAATGAATAGATTAAGAATTAAGGAATGGACGGACTGATGATTAAGGAATGAACGGATTAAGGATTAAGGAACGGGCTAACTCGGAGATTAAAGAATTGAGAGTTAAGAAATACAAGATTACTGATTATTATATGAAAAAACTTCTAACTCTAGCTTTAAGCGATAGAAAAATCTTTAGAAATTTCAGAAATACATTGCAATGAAAGATGATACAAGTAACTTTTGAATAGATTATTCCTTTGGATAACATAAACTGCTAAGGCTATCCAAATTGCATTTGAGGCTAAAACAAGGAAAGTTGTGGATCATTAACTGGGTTCGACTCCTGTCAGATTTTCCAAATTGTGGCTTAGTTATTTGGCCTCGGATGGAGGCTGTATATTTTCCTTCCTTTCGGAAACGGGATTTCATCCAGAGACAGGCGATGTGGTGTATGTGTGTTAAGCGCCAAAGCAACTAAAGCTATGAGGTATTAGTATACTATATCTGTAATCATGTGTATATTTGAGTTGGTTTGTCAGTTTAATGGACAAAGAACTCCAATTTCCGGGAGACAGAACCACTCCATAATCCATAAACATCCGAAACCTGCAAACTCGGCCACATTGTGAAAAAAGACAATATAGAGCATGTGTGGTATTTTTCCACAATTCTTTGCGTCATTGACGGGACTTGAACTCAGATCTTTTCCACGCGATGTGGAAGGACAGTGCTTCGTGTATAACCATTGTGCTGCAGCGAAGATTATAAACAGGCCAAGCATACTGGCTATAGATTAGACGCTATTGATGGACGATGTATATTGAAATCTTACAGACTTGGTGTGATCAGCGCCCTTTTCAAGCAAACAGAAAAGGATACCAAGATAAAAAGTACACAGTACCTTAAAGTGATTTTAAAAAGTGGCTTTAATATAATCCTTTTTAACGATTTTCTTTTTTTTTTACAGCAAAGACCTTTCGCGATTACACAGACAGATATGAAATGAACGAAAAAGAGAGGAATAAGGTAGATGAGGGGTTACGGCACCCTGACGTGGAAAGAAGATAAAAGGAAAGTAAAAATCCAAGACGACCTTGAGAATAAAGCGAACAGAAACTGTCATGAACGGCTTTTATTGGTAGAAAACAGCAACAGAATTTTTTGTCGAAAGAGGGGAGAGAAAACGAAGGAAAGAATAGTGTTTGCTGAACTGCTAGTTAATTTAAGATGGCAATAAAATGCATTTGAAACTTTTTTTTGGAGATTTTAATCGACTATAGAGACTTCATTCTCCGAACCACCATGACACCAAACTTCTCAAGAAGTCAGAGCTAATCTTATGGGACAAACAAACTTTTGGCTTTTTCAAAAGTACTTTTTTTTCACGATATTTCCAGATCGCAGCGCTGAAAAGTGCACTTCTAATGAACGTGCCATAGAAGGGGGTTCTCCATTCATCCATTATCGCGTGGTACGTCGAAGAGAACTTCTTTTATCTACGATGAACAGTCCAAGCGTAAGAAACTTATTGATCGATCGGCAGCCTAGGCTGCAGTGCAATTTGAAATAAGCAGAATTCCTGGGAGGTGTTGGAGTTTAAATGTTGTTGAAACAAGAGTGGGTTGCTAATGATCCCTTGGCAGTGGGACGAAAATAATTTAATTACGGCGCATTCGTTGGAGATTCCAGGTTGGCAAAGGCCAGACTTTGAGGGTATTTTTCTTTTAAAATAGATTGAAATTATTTCCAGTGCAGAAATGGAAGGAGGACGATATTCTGTTATTATTATGGACAGTTGTTCTGAAGGGAACGTTGCCATGGAGACCTCCTAGCTTTGTCGTTGATGGACTAACTCGCAAATAGCTACATTAAGGGTTAGTTAAATATGCTAATTAGGATAGAATGACTCTCTCTCAGATGAATTCTTATCAGCATGTTTGTCTGATCCAGCGAGTCGGTGGAAGGGAAGTTAATGATTGGCCCTCAGCGCGGGTAGATAATACAGCTCAAAAACTCGTTTGTTTTCGAGATAAAAGTGAGGTGTTTACAGTAAACAAAATCAGTTTTAGGGTACACGTGGTGGTAGTTGAAAAAGAATCAAATTCTGGTTATTGAATGACAGATAAAATATACAAAATTCGCGCGTAATTAATTTCATACGCGTAGTGACTTAGTAGTTAATTGGACCAAACTTGATTAGTGTGTAATCTGTCTTGCAACTCATTGTTCCTACTTTTTTCCGTCCTTCCTATTTTAATTAGCCTTGTTCAAGTTGTTAGAATCAGTTATCTTTTGTTTTTAATTTTTTTCTGCATCACGTCTTCGCTTATTCTTTGCAGATTTTTAATTATATTTTGCTTCTTAATTAATTCAGCTAGTTAATGTCTTAACCGAATAAATAAAGCCACCCCTCTCTCTCTCTCTCTCTGCCATTAAATAATAGAAAAATAGTCGCAAGAAATACAAATTTTGTCCTCATCCTACTGCAGCTTCCATATTCCAGTGGCTAGCATGCAGGTAGAGGGTACTGTACATTACCTGTTCGACACATATTGTATCCCTCTAATCAAAAAAGTATTTATAGAACGTACATCTACTTTCTTCTCGTCTATGCATATCTGACTGTGTATCTCTAATTTATTGTTCTCAAATCCTTATCAAAGTTGTTCTCAACTTCAGGCTGCCCTCGCAGTTAGTACAATAGTTATAATCCCTCCTCTCAAACCAGGTTGGAAAGGCTTGAGTTAGACGGTCTCAGGAGAAGAATTCATGGTTTTTCACTTGAAAATTCGTGTTTTTCACAGACACAATATAGTTTAGACATTAAACTTGATATTGTATCTCTAATTGCGTTTACCCTCCATCTACTTATTTAATAACTCAATATTACTTTCGAAGTTTGGTTAGATACCTTAATTGCATAATGTTTAGCTCTGGAGAGCTGATTTCACACATTATATCCTCTGTTTAAGATTAGTTACTTTTCCATTCCATCTGGTTGATTTATGAGTTTATTTGTTATGACAAGGTCTCTACGAAAATTTTGCATCTTCCTAAAGAACGTTTCGTTGCCATAATTGCCCTTCTTTTGCGAGGAATGTTATGAGACGTGAGTAAGAGTCACAATGGTCGCATTCAAATACCTGAATCATTCTAACAACACAAGTAATGATCCTCGTTGACAAGAGAAGGGCACTGGAAACTTTTATTGGTACATCATTAGTTCTCGAAACTTTGTCAGTATAAAGGAAAGCGTAAGATTGTACCATTGTATTTTCGAGTCAATTTATTTTTGGGAATGATCGTTGTTAAAATGAGAAATTGCTGTACTTTTATGTGGAGCTAATTTAAGGCGTTCATCCGTTCATAGCAGAAAACAAATGAAAAATTCCGATGGCAGAGTAGCAACTAAAGCTGTCATAAGTTTGGAGATTAAGAATTTGGGAAGATTACAAAGGACACTATATTGCCAAAAGTATCGAAATTTCCAAAAAGCCACTGAAATTTCAGAAATTATCTACGTGTGAGGTATAGGCATAAAATAAAGTGGCGTTAGTTATTTCCAGCGATCATAGACTGCTTCGTTAGCAATCAACCTGTTCGGGACATTGCAGCAAAACGCCAATACCCCTACATCACGGTGACTGACGTAATCACCTCGACCAGAGAACACACGCAATTTACAGACTGGATTGGATTGGAGTTTATTGGCGCATTAGCAACTAAGGCTATAATGCGAATTTAGAGACACAATACATATATGGATATATGAAATACTTTCCGGGTGACCCTAATGTAATAGTTTGTTTGACGTAATCACCAAATGGAAACGTCAGGATGCTGCTATAGTCGAGAACGCTCAGATGTATCGTATAATTTGACGGAAAGACACTGGCAGGTTTGGCGAGGGTGCTGTCAGCGTCTGGGAGTGTTTTCGTGGGTTGGGTTTGCACCACTGTTCCTCATTCCTGAAACAATGAATGCCAGCAGTTCATTGGTATTCTGGATAATTCCGTTCTTCCCACACTGTGGCAACAGTCTGGGAGAGTATTTTTCTCTTTCATCATGGCCATGCACTACGTCATACGGAATAGCCTGTAGCGACTTCATTTGAAAACGGAGGCGAGAATGAAAAAACTTTAGTGGCTGCTCAGACCTTAACCCCATTGAACATCTTTGGGATAAACTAGTAGGTTTGTTCCGGGTCAGGTTAACACACCCGCAATCAGTAGCTGAGTTGAACTCTATGTAAAAGAAGGAATAAACAGAAATTCTGCCTTCCTGTTATTACAGATTGATTTTGAACTGTACAGTGTGTGTCCAGAGATGGGCTGACACAAATCTAAAAAGTCTTTGTTTAAAGGCACATACAACTCATTACAACAACTTGAAAAGTAACGGATGACGCAAAAAAAATATCAAATTACAACAATCAACTACCCGCTGGCTGAAGGCAAACTTCTGCACATCTATCCTGCAACCATCCTCTCTCAATTTGAATTTATGTCCCCTCACGTGTGCAGTCTGAACAAGAGGAAGGATGCTATCAGAATTGAGCTTGCTCAATCCATTCAAAGTCTTAACACCTCAATCAAATCTCTTAGTAGGTGCCTGGTTTCCAATGACTGTAATTAGCAGAACTGAAGTCTTTCTTGGTAAGACTCCTTTCTTGCTTCTGTCGAATCTTATTGTACTTCTTTTCACCCATTCCAAGATCCACATCTTTCATTAAACGAAGACCCTGTATGCTACTCAATATATGGCTTAACCATTGTCTTATACAAAAGGATAATCGCTTTCTTATCCCTGCTGGCAAAATTCTTGTATACCATCGACAAAACACTATGAACTGTTTTGGCAGTCAGTCTGAAGTGCTCGGAGAACTGCATGACCGACTGCACAATGACCCCAAGTCTTTTTCGTTCTGCACTACCCTGAGTGTGGTATCATACATTTCGTGTGTTAATCTGGGATTACTGCTACTTATTCCCCTTGCACATGTCAATGTTAGACTTCAACTGCCACTTGTCAGTCTATCTACCTATTTTTTTAGATCTTCTTGCAGTACCATATCCTGATTACTATCATTAATCACTCTGCTAACGTCGTATCATCTTCAAATTTACATTAAGCCTGCATTCCTTCACCAATATCATTAATAATATAGAAAACAATGGCCCCAGCACTGAAATAAGGGATTCTACTGTTAATATTAGTCCATGAATAGCAGTGGCCATTAATAACCCCTCTCCCTCTGTCCAGAAACTTGTTAGTGAAATCAAAATATATGATGTCAAAATTATAATTTTGCATCCAGTTGCTTTTTGGGATACGTTGTAATATCTGATCAGTTCAATCGAACAAGATCTTCCTTTGATGAATTCGTGCTTAATTATCATATAACTCCATTCCAATCAATATGATCCTTCATCATTGTACATGGAACAGAAATCAAGCTTACAGGTCTGTAATTTCTAGCTTTGCCCTCCGAATCCCCCCCACGCTGTGAGAATAGGAGAGAAATTTTGAAACATAATCTGTAGGGCCCTCCTCCTGAATCCAAGGATACTTTCATAATTATGGGTTACTTAACTCCCTTGCTGCTCCTTTCAGTATAATTGCATAGTACCATCAGTCCAGAGTTCCTTTTTACTTTTAGCTTCAACAATTCCTCTTGCAGCTTCCTTTCATTTATCACAAAAATCATTTGGCTCTCAGCTATACCTTGGTATGCTTTGATATTCCAATCCATAGAAGTTTCTTCACTCGTGAATGTAGATGCAAAGTATTTATTCAATTATTTTCAGAAACTTGAACAGGATCATCAATAGTTATGCCATTCAACTCTTATGTATGGAGGTTGTTCATCCCTTGTCGATTAATGAAGAATTCTTTGTTGCTTTCGTATACATTCTTCCAAAGGTTTCTCATAATCTGCTTTAGTGAGTTGAATGCAGTGGGTGTAGCGTCGTATAAAGAAACTCTTTGTACTAACAACAGTATAAAGATGTTCTTTATACTGACAACAGCGTAGAATTTGTCGCATAACTTTTGAACAGTGTCATGTGGCAGATCAATAAAGATCTACAAAACAAGGTAGATGCGCAATATGACACGAGCTTCCAGGCCCATGACTAGTTGGAAGAATTTTAATAATTTTGTTCTTTAGAAGGGGTAACTTATAACACTTTACTGGCACGCTCAAAAACTCGCTAATTAAGTTGCACAAGCGATCGATCGCGTATTAAAAATTTGCGGCGTACTGAAGGCATATTTTCTCGCGAAGAAAACGTGCCGAAGTTATTGTAAAAACTTTTGAATCACCATTAAATGAACCTTCGATGTTAATGCGTTTGGAATATTACTGAAACTAAAAATGACAAATGAGATGCGTATATGGTTTACCACTCGTTTAATTTAAAAGCTGAAGGTTTAACTAAAAATACTTTTCCGCATTGAAAGCATTGAATTATTTTCTCAAGAATATGTCGCTCTAACTATATTATGTCATATTTTTCACACAGTCTCCTTTTTGTATCTCTTTACTATCTTCTTTTTCTTTGCTTATAATGGATCGGGAAGGAGAGACAGAGAGAGAAAAGATCTGCAATGCTTCATGTTCTTAGACATAAGACAAGCAAGCAATTTTTCTCCATTTAGGTCACGCGGTTCACTAAATAAAATTTCCACAGACAGCCAGCCTGCTTCCATTTAGCGTGCAAACACCCCGAGTAACATGAACTTTCCTTTACTTAACTGCGTTCTTTATAATCTGTCTTCTTCTTCTTCTTCGCATTTTTAAGTACTTTGCTAAGTTCCGTCATTTTTGTTACCTTATTTCACTTTGTATTTTAATGTAAGTTGCTCGCGCACTTTTTAGATTACTAATGCATCATTTTTTTCCACTTATATCTAGCAGTTTAAAAAACTGTCAAACAAACGAGGGAAATTAATGAATTTATTGTCATATTGAATTAGTATACCAACATTCATACAGAAACACCAAGAAATGCATATAAATAAAATCTTTTTGTCTGGATTTAGCTCAGCATCAATGATTTCGTCTTCCAATTCTTGTGAAGCCAATAACTTGTGTGCCAATAACTATGCAGCGTTTCACTTTTGCATTACTCACTTCTGGGAACGCAGATATTATATGCTTGAGAGTATCACCTTGGCCCAGCTGGTTGATACGGAGTGGTGGAAGCAAAAGTTTCTTGGGACCAAGGGACTATTTACTACATTCTGTACGTCAAGCTGCGACTTCGTCTTTGCAGACCAGTTTCTTCTCTTGTAATGTTTATCTACTGCCGAGCTGTCCCAGAAGTAGAGAAAGAAAGAGAAATTTGTGAAACCACATTAAAAACACAGATAAACCCGAGCACCTTTAGTCCCCGCAGACATCCCATTTTTACTGGTCACGGTTAATATGCCGTGACGCTTCTGGCATCTCGTTTAAATATGTGGACTCTACTAGATTTCAGCTGGGATCCAATAGATTCCACTCTTTTCAACAAGATGCCAGAAGCTCTGTACTGGATTTGGTTAGACTCAAGTCGCTTACTAAGCATCCAATTCTTTTTGGTTAGGGAAATATTCCGCTTTATTTGAACATCTGAAGTGTAATCGCAATTATCCTGTTCGCCAAATTCCTCACCCAGGACCACTTCAGTGTGCTCTTGGTTGAAGAAGTCTGAAGACTCTTCTCTGGAAGTTGGATTGGCAACTGGAAGGTCTCGTCGTGTGATGTCAGAATAACAGAGGATGGTATGTTAGGAAACATTACAGCTTTTCGATCCGCAGACGTTTTAAATTTTGATATATTCTCGATACCAAAGTAGCAGTCGTCATGATTTGTGCTTCCTCCATATTCCAGGTATAGCGAATTGCATACACTTACGACTACTACAAGACCATCACTGTAATGTTGATCCACAAATACCACCCGAGAAATGAAGAATCCGCAACTTGTCTTGATGACCCATAGGCATCTCAAAATAATCCTTGTATGCACTGTAAAACTTGGTGCATATTTTGTACTTCGGACTGCTCCATACCTATCCAGAAACATAGCAGGACGCTTTTAAATTTATACCTAGATGGGGAAGTTACCAACATATTGCGATATGTTACAGATGGGAACGGGTGCTCTAATAAATAATTTGATTTAAATTAGAAGAATTCCTTCCTCAATAATGGAGACAGGATGGAGAAAAGAGAGCCAAATTGTATTTTGCAAATATTTTCACGAAAATCCATTATTACAACTGATAGATTGAGTTGGTTGGAACACATACAAAGGTCGATTGTAGTAGACACAAACTAATAAGGAAACGTATGTGTCATGGAGATTTTGGTAGCAGAACTGTTTTTATTATTGAAACGTTTATGTAATTTTTGCGGTAGAATGGTGCCAGCATAAATTTATTCATGTCACTAAAAGATTCTCTGTTCCTGGTACAGACACTATTCCTACTATCTTTGTTAAGGAATATAACCTCACTTATTCCTCTTCTAACCATTTTGGTCAAGTGTTGTCTTCCATGGCTGTTATCCTTCTGTCTGCTTTTGAACACGTGCACATAATTTCAATTTTAAAAAAAGGGGGAACTGGATCCCAATAGCTATCGTTCTCTGAAGGTATTCAACTCGGACCAAAATATTTCAACCGTCAATTTTATAGTACCATAGTTTCTTCCTTTATCCATGGGTCTTCCTTGCTGCCTGTTTACAATGCTCAGAGAACTCAATATCTTCCTGTATTTTAATTCCCAGATCGCTTTCTTCCTTTACTGTTTTTAATATAACCCCACCAAGTGTATAACTTATTTTTGGGTTTCTATTTCTCAAGTCAAAATACCTTGTATTTTGCAGCATTAAATATAACTGCCACTTTTCTGACCACTCTTTAAGCCTGTTGAAGTCACTCTGAAGGGGCGCTTCTTGTACTGAGAATTAATATAATTAATAACTCTCTCAATATTTACATCTTTTGCAGATTTTGGCATCACACCCTTTGTCGTATCGTTTATGAAAATCAGAAAAAAAAAAAAAAAACAGCGGTCGAAGAATCGATTCTTGAGGGACCCCACTTCTGATTTTACACCAATCTGAAGAATTGGTGTAAAATTCTTCAGATTGGTGTAAAACCTCTAGTTTTACACCAATCTGAAACCCACTGCCCTGCAGTCGTCCTGCAATCCATCTTAGAATCTTTCCAGTAATTCCAACATGTTCCAGCTTATACAAAACCTTCCATAAGAGACTGAATTAAATGCCTTGCTAAAATCGAAATAAACCACGTAGAAACTGTTCGCTGCATCCAGCTGAGGAGTAACTATCGAAATAGCTTACCATATTAGTTAAACATAATTTTCCCATAACAAACCATATTGTGTGTGTGTGTCCTTCACGATGCTATTTCTATCTAAATGTCCCTGGACTGCACTCTTAATCATTTACTCCAAGATTTTCTCTACCACTGAAGTCAGAATAACCAGTCTGTAGTTACCGACTGCAAGCTTAGAACCGCCTTTATGTATTCGCGATACGTTGGCTTTCTCCAATCCAAAGGAATCTCTCCTCAGTCTAATGATGCCCTCATTATTAACCTCAATAGCTCAATACCCTCTCTGGACGCCTCCCTCAAAATTACTGAGCATATGCCATCAACTCTACGAGCCTTACTTGCCTTTAGGCCGAAAGTTTTTCTTATAAACAATAATCTGCAATTTTGAAATCACTAATTTCATATGACTCAGCCTCTCCTCAGCATGAAGAATCTTTCGTCAGTAGCGATCAATCAAAGGACCTATTCATTGCGAAATACCAATATTAGCTGGGTTATCTAAGATTTTCCCACATCCAATACACAAGGGGCCGATCTGATTATTTTCCTTTTCTTTGTATTCATGTACATGAAAAACTTCTTGACCACATTCTTTGCTCTCTTAGCCAGTGCTTTCTCATACTCAGCCTGGCATTCTGCAGCACAGTTACAGATCAACTTGTTGCTCTTGTACGCTTCAGAACTTTTCATCGCTTCCCATGCTGTTTTTTCCCTTTCTACTAGACTGTCCAGCTCCGTGTTCATTTATTTTTATTTTATTTATTTAAATCAGATTAAGGTGAACAACTTACCCCGGAAACGGCATACAGAACTAGGGGGTTTCTTGCTAATATACAAGGAGAGTAAGATTTAAGTGATTGTCTCAGTTCAACAGACATAGAATTTTACAAAATTACTTAAAGGAATCATTATGAATCCCTAAATGTAACATGAGTGAAAATAAATGGATAAATACGAGAATACATAAACAGTCGCATGACTAAAACACAAGGAGAGGGATATTTTAGGAATAAAACGACATAGTATATGACAATATTACTTAAATGCATATGATGTATATAGAAATAGGGAAATAGTCACATGATTAATTGGTCAGGACATTTCTTTTACCAATATCGACCTGGTAGTTGTTTGGCAGGATGGTGTACTCGCGATGCACAATCTCAGTCTGGTAGTTCTTTTCTTTGTGAAATCGGTCACAGTCAATGTCTAGGGTGAGGAACATACCTATAGTATTGGAAGAGAACATCCGGTCTACAGATTTTATCCCGTTCCTGGGTGGCTGCATTGTACTTTGGCTATGTCGACGGGGTCTGCTGGAGTTGGGTGGTGAAAATCTATCTCAGCTATGCTAGGGATTTCTATCTTTTTGATGAGTTTTGAGAGGGTAGAAATGTTCATTTTGATTAGTATCAGTTGCCAGGGTACTCAATCTAGATTTGCTTGAAGGGTGGTAAATGTGTTTCCTAGGTAGCGGTTTAACCTCAGGATCCAATATTCCACAGTCAGAAACCTCCTAAGATTTTCAACTGGTGCAGAAGTCTATACAGGGGAGGCATATAGGGCGATGGGAGAAACGCATTTCACCACATAGCGTGTTACGAGATTACAACTTCGTATCCCTGTCAGTTCTTGCTTAACACGCCACAGTGCCCCAAGGGTTTTCTTTCTTACCTCTGCGAGGTGAGGGGCAAAGGTGAGTTTTTCATCTCATATCATACCTAGGTCTTTATATTGTTGCACTCTCTGAACAGGATGCCCATTGAGGACAACATTGATATCACTCTTCAGCCTTTTCATAATGAATGACATTAGAGCGATCTTGTTAGGGTTCAGAGCAAGTCCAATGTCATTTACGAACGAGGCAAAGTCTTCAAGTTGTCTGGAAGCATACTTTGCAATTAACAGTGGATTGCGATCATCACTGGAAGGAATGAACATCTTTAGGTCGCCTGCATATGAAAGGAAATTGTCATGTAGCGTCAGATAGGGGTCAATGGTGGCAGCAAAAAGTAAAGCAGAAAGGATTCCACCCTGAGAGAGTCCTCTGCTCAGGGTGTATGTTAGGACTGTATTGTCATGCAAAACTTGTGTTTGCCTGTTGATTAGTAGAGCTGCAATTGTATCAAGAACGGGGCTCCTGATCATATGGTAGTCATGCAGTATTTTTATAAGGCTTTGATGGAGAGTCTGTCAAATGCAGAAGAAATATCCATGAAAATTACATCTGGTTGATCTCCACTATTCAGAGCACGTATTCGACTAAAGATCTCAAGAAGGTTGGTTGTGGTTGATCTCCCCTTAAGTGTTGAATGAAGGTATGCTGGGCGATGCCTAAAGCAATGGGTACCAATGTACTTTAAGAGTGCTTTCTCAAAAAATTTTAGGGTGCGGAAACTAATTGAGATAGGCCTGTAATCCTTTGCAGTCTTGGGATGTGCATTTTAGGAACAGGTTTTGTATAGTAAAGCTTCCACATCTGCGGGACGTTGGCGGTTTGCAAGATGTTATTATATTGCTTGAAGAAGAAAATCGATTATGTAAGGGATTATGCTACAGATCTTGATAATAAAGAGTGGGGGGGGGGAAGCCATCGGGCCCGACCGTAGCCTTGTTTGGAAGACTGTTGATGGCCTGAGTGAGGTCAGCCCTGTTGAGGGTAACGGAGGACAGTTGTACTGTATTTGTTCCTGGGACATAGCTAACGTTTACATCTGCACTATCTTTTCCCAGATCTTTGAAGGTGTTGAGAGCCTATTCCGAAAGAGAATGTTTACTTATTATTATTTCCTTATTTGTTCCGACTCTTCTGTTCGAAGCGAGCCTGTTGTACAGAATTTGCCTGTGAGCTTCAATCTTAGCTCTCACAAAAGCCGCTCTTGCCTGGTGGTATATCGTCCTGTTTTGATCCGAAGGATATTTTTTAAAGGCCCTATAGGTCTTATGTTTTTTTGTGAAGAAGGCTTTTAGTCTAGTTGAGAACCACGGCTTTGTCCAGTGGCAGATGCGGAATTCTCTAGCTGCTCCTATTTCAACAATTTTTTTTAAGGTGCAACGCAATGGAGTTAATAATCTCTGTCGACGGAAATTGTGTGATTGCGTGCCAGTCAACTGATTTCAAATATTGAAAGATATCGGCTTTTTTGATGAACTTGGTTGAGAAAATTATCTTGCGTGTAGATTTGGTAGGGTGCCTTCCGACAGAGGAAGAGTACATGTTGGTTGGTAGCTCAATAACAATAGGTGAATGGTTCGAAGAGAATTTTGTTTGGGAGGGAGCGCTCCTAACTCAGATTACGTTGTGAAATAACATAACAGGTCTGGGATCGATCCTCTGGGATCGATCCCAGATCTAGCCGCTGGGATCGATCCTCTTGTTGGTGATGTGTCAAGTTCTTTCAGACCGATTCCTGATAACAGGTTTGCGAACTCTTCCTTCTCATTACTGAACTTTTATCCACGCATCCTTATCGTGTTATGTGTTCTTAATGGTATTTATGGGTTCATGGCTTCTGTGATTATTGCTTTAAATGTATTCCATAATTCTAATGTATCCTCCCTCCCTTAAAAACCGTTCCTTTAACAAATTCAACATCTTTCTTTATTTTCCCTCTAACGACTGCATGATCACTACTTGCCAATAGTTCCTGTACTTTAAGCGCTGGGATATCATCTGATTCGTGAGTAATGATGAGATCAAGAATATTTTTTCTCCTAGTATTTTCTCTTACATGCTAGCACCAATAATAATCATCTAGTTTATTTAAAAATTTTGTTTCCTATGGTGAGTTTCCCTCCCACATATTCCAATCAATTAGGGAAAAAGGTTGAAGTCACTCATAATGCGACATCCACACTTTCTGTGACACCCACACTTATGGTACTTATAAATACATTATAAGTACTATAATGGAACTCGTCATCGCCATTTTCCGGGTGGCACCACGTTTCTGTTAGCCCTATTATATCAGTGTTAGTTGTCCTAACCAGGAATTCGAATTCACCCAATTTATGGACAACACTTCTGACATTACTGTAGACACAGTTAAGATTAAGTATTCTTTTATAGGTTATAACCTTGACACACCCCTTGAAGTTTAAGCTTGTTTCTCTAGCTTTGTCTTCCCTCTCATTTGAAACGTTGCCACCCTCAGAACATCTTGTCAACGTCGACTGTTGCAGCAACAAACAAGACTTCTTGAGATGTGTGCAAGCACGTATACTTTTACCCATATCATTAGATAAATGCATTCCTATATTACTCTCCCTAACTAGCAGTCACCTCGAACCCTTACAGTATCCTCAATGATACCGGCAAAAGCCCTTGCACTAATTTGTTCAAATGAATACCGTCTCTACCAAACGGATTCTTTCTACTTACAAGTGCGGCCACCCTTATAAAAATTCCCCTCTAAAACCTTGCAGAGTCCCCCAAATCTTGAGTTAATCCACAAGGCTTTCAGCATATAATCCCTCCTATCCTGTCTGGGCCGAATTAGACACATATACATTCTGACTGAACTCGTGGCATTTTTCTAGCGTAGCCCCCGTATCTATCTAAGTCCCCACATGAATAACAATGCTCTCTTTACCACTCCTTAAAATCTGACAGTGTTAGTAACATCATCAGTTGTTGCTCCCGGCAAACGCGTCCTGGTGGTTTACGTATCTTGATTACAAAAAACGTTACCCGTTTTCCTGACAATAGTCTCCCAATAAAACTGAATCTTCAACAAAAGCTGTACTACTTGACTCCCTGACGAGCTTCCAATTACATTTGTTTCATGGGCAAACACCCGTTTCTTCAATGACTCAAATTCTTCTAGTAATGGAACAAGTTTTAATGTAAGATCGGTACACGCCTTACATCGGGTGCAAAGAATCATCAGTTGAGCTTGGTTTGTCCCTTAGACTGACTTTAGAATAAATGCCACAGGATGTACAAGCGACAAACCCATGTCTCACAACGGAAATACCCGCAGGTATTTCTGTCTGAATCATTAAATACTTTACACTCTGCTCTATTCGACTGCCTACACTAGAATCAACATTCATCTCTTGTTTTGTTGAAGATGAGTCCCCAATTTTGTTTGGTCTCTTTAATTAAGTCCCACAAGGTTCTCCTTTAAGCCCCCGTCTGTTAATATTGCATCTGAACAATATGTCAACCGTGTTCCAGTGTTTCAACATTGAATAATAATATTCGCGAGAGATCTGAAAGTTTACAAAGTTATTCATTGCTTTATGTGGTTAAACAAGATCATGATTTTAAATCCTTTGAAGCGATCTTCCAAATTAAGACAACTCTACAGAGGTGTCGTCCTTCAGAATATAAAAGTGGCTGGAGGCAATGTGGTCCAAATGATCTTTTGAAATATTATAACTGTCCCCGTACGCTCTTACTGGCAAAACACTTCATGTTGAAACTACAAATTAATCACAAAATAAATAAAATTTAAATTTATGAGTCTTAAAATAGGAATAAATTCATTACTTTTAATAAAATTAAAGCAGTAATGTCAGGTAGCCAAGTGGTCAGTTAAAAAGTGCAACAGAACACGTGTCTGAATTGCCCGTGTTCGAATCCCCGTGACTGCAAAATATTATTAATAATATAATTATTGTTAAAGCAACCTACGACTGGTTGCAACCATCTCTGATGTATGTGGCCATGACAGAATAGTTTCTAACGCAAATATCACTCAAATAATGCGTGACGTCAGCAATATAATAAATTCTATTATCAAAGTGTTTTTACTGCTTATAAACTATGTAGGAACTATAAAAAAGAATGATAATACTTAACTTATTAAAATCGAAATTAAGATTTAATTTTGTATAAAACGAAACCACGTAAGAACAAACTAAAATGGATATTTAAATAAATCTTTAGAAAGAATTCTCCGACTTTTTCTTACAGATAAATGAATAAAATCTTAGAACATACTCCGGATATAATTGAAAATTACCTAACCTACCTTAGTGAAGAGATTCACCTGTGACATTGCACAAGCTTTTTGTCCTCCGGTTGTGTCCATTCATAATTTGAGCTCGTGCTGATGAATGAACGCGTAACAAATACCGAAAAGAAAGCGATTGTGTTCGTCGGATCACTTCGCTCACACTCCGAGAGTCTCATACCTTCCGAAGAAAGTTTCCTTGGCCAGCTACGGAAAAGGTTGCAGACTTCTGGGGTTAACTGAACCTTGGAGTTAAACGGAACCTCACAAATAACGTCCCGTAACTTACCTTCCTCGGGGGTTATCCTCAGCACGACGATGCTGCACGTGAACGCCGCAGACACACGGAGGGTTGCCGGTGGTCGTGTCACTTTGTTTTAGCCTGATGCGGAAGTCGCGAGGCCTTTTATAAACCCTACAACAATGTTTGATCGAAGCAGAGGCAGTTACTATGGTTACAGAAGTTGTCCTCTTAACGGAAGTGACGTGCAGCCGAAAGAGAAGTAACCGAGGCGGGAAAGTTAAATTCCACGCGGGAGTAACCCGCTAGTAGTTAATTAGGGGGGTTTGGTCCATAGGTACCGCCCCTGAATCCAAGATGTCTTTTTAAATAGATTTTCTACACACGAAAATATGGGAACAGAACAGTTTCTTATTGTTTTTTCAAACTTGACACTGATTGTTATGGTGGACTGGATATTTAGGTCCAATACAAGTTCGATTAGGCACAACTAGTCGCTAGTCAAAAGTATCTTCATAACTTTAAAAGTGTGTTCATTATAGTCAAAATGTGCTGACAGTTCTGCAAACAGAATTAAAATCACGCTCATTTTCTATTGATTTCTGCAGTAGCCACTTATGGCGCTGCTGTAGACAGAAATGGCGACACACAGTGGTGCAGAAAGAAAACTGCATTTTTTTGGATAGAAGAAGCGAAGTTTATGACGCGGGTTAAGCGGAAATTTCGTAAAAGATTCGACAAAACGCCACTGACGATGGACGACTGGCAGGTTTTTGTAGGTACCGAATGTCCTGGTACCGCTAACTGAGGAAACCATTGAGGAAGTGAGTAATTTCATCCACAGTCCACAAATAATCAACGTATCGGACCAGAACAGAACTTGGTGAACTTGGTTGCATCTAAAACCATACAAGTTGTAGATGGTAGGTCATTACGGATGACGACAAGGTGAGCCGTTAGACGTTCTGTGGTTACTACGATGCGCGTTCCACATCACAGCTATGAAAACACCCACAGCGTCAGTGTGGGGAAGTGAAAAACCTAATGTTGGTTTTGGAACACTTCTGACATAGTCCAAAGTTAACGTGTTTTGTGCTGCAAGTTGCAGAAAAGTGTTCTTCGCAGAAAGAAACACCATCAGTTCTCAGCATCGAGATACGCTGAAGAATTATAATTCTTCAGATAATTTCCTATTTCCTAAAATGAATGGAACACCAAGAGTCAACTTATTTCTTGGACATGATCGTTGGTTCATACACATTTTCAGTTGCTGAAGAATTTCTGTGCTCCTAATCCCTTTTCACTCAGAAAGCGGATAAGCAATAAATTTATTTACCCATGTTTCAAGTAGGACGGCCATTTTACTTTGGTCACCTAATATCCAACGCAGGGGCGCAGTGTTCTATAATAATAATAATGATAATAATAAGGGGAGGGAAGCGTTATACACATGCCATTATTCATTTCTCCAAAATCCTGCCACAAAAAGAAAAAATAACAAAAAACACTTACTTTGCAAACTGGCCTCGTAGTTCGAAAAGCGAATAGTTTATACTGTAAACTTTATAAACATCGTAAACAGTCTATATAGCGTTGTTTACATTGCCACCATAAAATAATAATAACAATAATAAAGATAAAATAAATATATAAAGATTTAAAATAATGAAACCAAATGTTTCATTATTTTAAATCAGTTATAATGGAAATAATTTCCGTCCATCAATAAAACATAATAATTCTTTTCGCTGCCATTATTCAGTTTTCATTTGATTTCTAAACATGCTTTCAAATTGCGTCTTCCATACATCATTTCTCCGAAATGGAAGACATTTTACTGGAAAAGAAAATCATTTCGACTGCCACATATATTGTCTGTTTATTGTCAGCTTGTTTAAAAAAAATAAATTATTCGTCACAAGGCATTTCTGATGTGGGTTGCTTCAGCGTTGCCATAGTTGCTTTAAAAAGGCAGCGATGATTTTGTGTCATGAGAAACGATCCAGTGACAGTTTAATCAAGCACGACTCCAGGAGAAGAGTTCGGTTGAAAGATTAGTAGCTCAATAAGCAAACGCGTACCTTTTTGGAGATAAATTTAAATAGTATGCAGTATTGAGTTTTACAGTTGAATAGCTCGGGCCTGGTCGATTTTATTAACAGGGTTTTGGCGGATTAAAAAAAAAAGGGATCTGCCCACGATTCCCTTGGCCTTCATGGTTTTTGAATTCTGTCTTTTTAGATGTCCATATGTTTACCTACCGATATTGCGCAAATATTTATTGACGTCAGAAAATAAATATACTCCCAGGCATGTAGAGACCTTGTTAGGCGGTGTTCTAGAATACTTTATCAGTTAGCAGTAAAACTGAAAAGTGAAAGGCAAAGGGATGAGAAGAAAGCCAACTTTCTTACTTTTACTGATGATCGATCTAAGCAATTTAGATAAACAATAGTACTCTCTGTACTGCAGGACACAACAGATCTATACATGTTATGACTTGATCTACGCTACGTCAAAGTTCTTATTTAACAAATACTTATTTAGTTAAGTCTAGAGTAAAAGAATGTAAGTTACATAGAGTTATTTACGTGTCAGATATAGCCTCTCTCTCTCTCTCTCTCTCTCTCTCTCTCTCTCTCTCTCTCTCTCTCTCTCTCTCTGTACATAACTATGAGACAACTAGGTTTGCTACTTAGTGCATCAATGTCATATTGTGGAGGCACTTCAACACGAGTTGCCTTGGTATTGCACTACTCTAAATAAAAGGCACTGCTCCAATGGAGAAATATGCTGCTTTTTATTTAAGGTGTATGCCACCACCCAGACCTGGGTTTAGAATCTGCTGTCCGAGATGTACAATAACTCTATATAGATTTCATAGCTTGAGGTTTTTGCCATATATGTCTATTTTAATTCTGTAGAATACGCCATATTACATCTCACGTATTGAGGATATATCACGTCACTGGGTTTCTCAGGCCTTTATAATGGCCGCTTGCCCACCGATGAGACTCCAATCACGGTCGAAACTCAGTTCTAGACAGAATTGTCAAAAAGGAGATAATTTGAGGTTGCGGATTTAACTGCATCAATCTTAAAACAGTCTGTAAGATCTTACAAGTTAATTTAAATAAAGATATTGGGTTTGTTTTTCTCAAAGTAAGATTTAAATTAGAAAAAAAAAAACGTTAGATATAGTAATGGTGTAAAATGAAAAATGTTACAAATTAAATAAAATAAAGATATTGGGGTTTTTTTTTTTGAGGTAAGATTAAATCAGAAGAAAGCTGATGGGATGGGTTAAGCGTGAGAATAAATAGTAGCAAAGGGATAAACTATCAACTCCCATAATACACGAGAGCAAACAGGGTCAGCAGGACTAGGTAACGGGGGACATTTGTGAATAGGCGTGAAAAGGGTTGCTCGAGAACAAACAATAAGACGGGAGACGTGATTAGACGAAGTACCTCCCTTGATCTGTAACACTGTCAGACCTAAACAGGAAGTGGGTGCACGTCCAGTGTTCGGTTCCAAATTAAGGCCGGCGTCAGGCTGACTGAGATGTGAATTTTCTGATGCTTTAGAAGGCAAGGTGCGAAATGAAAATGAGCGTTTGTGGAGGTGGCCGGTGGACATCAAAGGGTCACACTGCCTGGGAAGAAAAAATAAGAATGTTCGAAAAGGAGGTTGGTTTGCGCACTAAGGAGACAGCTTGGGAGAAAGGTATTAGCGAATGAAACGGAACATAAATTTAAATAGTAAGGGGAGGATTGGTTGGAGTCCCGAACGGAGGCGTGCCAGTCTTGAGGGGCGGTATAGAGTTCGGGAAACAGAAAGAGAGAGCGCGGGAAAATTAAGAGAACCTATCAGAGGGAAAAAGGATGAAGGAGTTTTGAAAAGGTTTCAAGAGAAGTATAGTGAGGAGGTGGTCGGCGAGAAATAATGGAAAAGTGAGGCTATCGGAATGTCAGGGAGTTTGCAAAAATTAGTAAAGTGAGAGAAGGAGATTCCCACAGATGACCAGATCCACCGATGAAGGCTATGATACCCAGGAAATGTCTTGGAAGGCAAATAGCAGGCCCGGAACAGAACATAGCAGGCCCGGAATAGAAGTAGCAGCCCTGGAACAGAAAGAGCGTATCCGACAGGAAGAGTAGCAGATCCCGAAAGCTGTGTAGCAGTCCTATAGTCCGCACGATATTTCCCCAGAAGCCGTAAGATGTTGCTGTAGATGGCAGAGGATAGCAGCCTTAAATAAGGAAAGACAGAAGGCCCTAATGGAGACGTCCCGCCAGTCACTAGAACTAAGTGCCTAGATAGCATAAGTACTCCTTTACAAATTTAAAGGACTATAAAAAAGATAAGAGAATTATTACGGGAGGTCATATGGGAAATATACAGTAAGGTATATGCATGTAAATGTAGATGAGTAGAATAATGTTGTTGGAATATGGTAAAGAACGGATAATATATATATAGATATGGTGAATTTACTTTTGAATAAATGGATGTAAAGTAAAAAAAAAATTGGACAGGGTAATTAAAGGGGATAATAGAGATGAATGCTATCATATGTGATGATCCAGATGTAATGTGGTGACCAAGTTAGAAGTTTTTTTGTCTAGTGCTGGTATAAACAATTTGTATATAGCCTTAAATGAAGTTGCGTTTAGTCATTTTGAACGCCCAGCCAAATCCAAAGGGGGGAAATATACTCAATATAGAAACTCCCTAGAGCCTGATTTCTTTTGTAAGGTACACAAGTCAGATGCGAAAGTGGGGGGATAGGAAAGGGGGGGGGGGATACCAAAGATGTTATGAATAAAATAAAGGTATAAAAATAGTATAAGATATAAAAGGTAAACTCCCCCCCCCCACAAGTCGAAATCCGAGTTCGACTGTTTTAAGAGTGCCATTATTTAGATTGTTGAAATCATTAATCTAAGTAATGGCACACTTTAAATAAAAAGTAATATATTTCTCCATTGAATAAGTGCTTTTTATTTAAAGTAGTATTGCTTTATTTAAAGCAATATCAAGGAAACTCGTAGTGAAATTCCTCCACGATATGAGATCGATTATCTAAGTAGCAAACCCAGTTTTCACATAGCGAATTATGGATATAAACTATGACCGACTTATACAAATACTTATTTTAACCTGTTAATTGTGACGATAATTCATAATTCGCAGATTCAACCTCTAAGCATCGTTTATGGTGCATGTCCTGTGGAACAGCTGCCTAGGGGATCACACAAACCAAAGATGTTTTCATAAACGCTTGTCTTCTCAAAGCAACCCTCCTAACTGTTCTTTACATTTCATGAATCAAAGAAGGCTAATGCAGTAATGAGTCCAAATATTGGGTGTACACTACGTTACCAAAAGTACCGGAACACTAAAAGCCCATTTCTTTCAAGTATTTATCCACCTCTCTTTAAATTTAGAGTAGATGGGAATTTATCTCAACAGTCAGTCACTGATCAAAAGAAAATTTTCGGACATTTATAATTTTATCCACTCTCTGTTTAAATCTATTCCTTGCATGTGTAACACATCACTAAATGTAAACGATGCTCTCACCGTTTAGGTTAATCATCTTTTAAGGCATTAAATGTTAGGTTAATCACCATTTAAGGCATTCTACTATGGTTAATATAATAAGCAAATAGTAATAATTCATAATTTGTCTGTTTTGTAAACTTATAACAAATAAAGCGAGCAAAAAGCAACGACTTTTATGCGTGAATCGTGAAAATTTAATTTCTGCGCAACCGCAACATTGCGCATTAATTTCCCCATTCAATCAGCGCACTGCAAATTTTGGATGGCTCCAACAAATCTTTCTAAAAGAACCAAATATGAATTTCATATAAATCCATCCACTCAAAATTAAGTTATTACATGAGGACGGACGGACTTAAATGGTAAAGGCAATGTGCACTTTACGCATATATGCCAACGGCACAAAAATTCATTTTTTTCCTCACACACTTAAATACTGGAATATTTGTTCTCTTTATAAATAAATTCATAAATTGGCCTGGCCAATGACCAGACTGATTCCACAAGAGATCTAGAAACATCGCTAGCTAATTTTTGCTGTTTTAGTAGAGAGATATCAAGTTGGTAAACTTCTCACTTTTTTTCAAACCGACCGACACAGCCAAAAGAAACAGTAACAGACAATTTAAACAGTTTTATGAGCCCCTTAAATGAATATCGATTAGGTTCCTACTTTACCGGAGCGGTGTCTATGTATTATCTTACCGTTTATCACTGTTTCTTCTTCTGTATCAAATCTATCTGTGACTAGTAGATCAGTGGCGCCACCTTCTGTAAACATTCGTATACTCATTCACTTAAAACTAGCAATTTTGGATAATTTATAATTAGAATCTTATTATACAATAATAATTATTACTATTAACCGATTAATAGTAGTAATTACTAATTGTATTAATTAATTATTGTAAATAGTACGAGGTGGTTCAAATATAAATTAGATTTATATTTAGATTTTTTATATTAAACTTTATTGGTATTAAGTGCCAACCATACAGACATTAAGACCTCTTACTGTGTATTTACAACGCAGCAACAAAATATCAGTTGAAGTGAAGTCGAGATCCAGCCTATTATAAAGTGTGTGTAATGTCAGACTATCAATAATCATCCATACACTTTGTATATACAACTGAGCAATAACGAACTCTTTGACCTTTGTAGCTACACCTAAAATTATAAATGGGGTGTATCAGATGACTAATAGTCAATAAATATTTTATGGGAGGGGGATGCGTACCGAGTTCTATTATTAATTTCAGATTATAATCGCTAAAAACATGCAATCTGAAAATTTAGGTTATTAATAGTACAATGCACTCTATTCTTGGCCAGAAGCCAGGTCGGCGGGAGTATTTTTAGAAGAACTTTGTTATCAATGAAACAAGAAATCTGTTATAGCACAAGAGTTGTTAAGTCAATATCATGATTTCAAATCGATTTTTATTACGTTTTATCCGCAATGAAGCGTGTATTCTGATTCAAAGTTTTCATTTTACATGTCATTTGTTAAAAAATAAATAAATAAATATCAGTACACGATCCGTTTAAGATTATTTCAAAATATCAATCATCGTATTTCAGTAGTAGGACTTTTTCCCATTAGTTTCTTTAAAAAAAAAAAACAACCCCAAAAGAATGCGCTATCGCTGGTAAATTAGAGAAAAAACGTCATTGTGAGATTTCTGAGAATGAGAGTGCGCCGCCTGGTGGCGAGTTAGAAAACTCGCCACCAGTTAGAAAGTTAGACATACAGAAAACTAAAAAAATAAATAAATTCACAAATAAAATACTTTTAAATACTATAAATAAATAAATATAAATACTATAAATATTATAATAAATATAAATACTATAATAAATATAAATACTATAAATAAATAAATATAAATACTATAAATATTATAATAAATATAAATATTGTAAATATAATATAAATGCTATATATATTATAATAAATATAAATACTATAATAAATATAAATACTATAAATATAATATAAATACCATAATATAATTATACATTTAAGGAAAACATTTATAACTTATAAAGTTGGAGCAGCGCACCTCTGTTGTGGAGTGTAACTACTATTTCAATATTCGATGTTAAATATTCATAAACCATTAACCAGAAACTTATAGAGCAATGTTTCTCCTTAAAGTCTAAACAAGCTGATAATATTATCGTAAGAATATCGCATTGCATGCGTCTGTAGAATCAGGAAGTGACTAAGAAAACGTTAGCGCTAATTGCATTTTAGTAAATCAATAAACACCTGTGTTTCGACCCATAAAGATGCCAAATAGAGTAATCTAGTTAGGTACCTTCAAGGGGTCGATTAGCGCAATGAACAAATCCAGTTGCACTGAAGTCCGTTTAGACAATCCACTTTATTGGAAGTCGTATTCTTTCACGTATATGACATTAAAGAAATTTCATTACGTTCGCAGAGCTCAACTCATTAATATTCACATATCGTGAGTACTTATTTCGGTAGCAACACGACAGGAACAAGTACAAAATTCTATGCTTTTATTTTAGGAAAGACATTTATTTGTGAATGGGCCGTAGAGTACATTAACCTTTGTGGAAAGCCTAACTAATGGATTAAAAGGCAAGGAAATATATCTTCTTCAGTCCTGCTGTCAAACGATTATAACTCTCTTCTTCGTGACCAAGCAATGTTTCCTGATATAATAAAAATACTATTTCTTTACTGTAATTGGAATCCATCAGTTATAAACGTTTACTTAAAAATTCGAAGAAAAGAAAGTTTAACTTTCAACGATTGAAACTCGTGAATTATTTATAAATTAAAATTAAAACATATTTAATTTTGTGCTACACTCAGAATAGGTAGAAGAATAATTATTGCTTCTAGACTACGAATTTTGTGCAAAAGATTAGTTAATCTCGTACACAAAAATTGCAGTTAAGTGTTTTTAGCTTATGTTGTATTCATATATCCACTCACGTATGTAAGAGTGAATAGTGGAGTTCTGGATTTTATGAATTGCGTACTGCTGAGCATGCGAATTCACTGATTGATGGTTTATTAGCATTACTCATGAGGAGACCCGCTGAGAATGAGAATTTCGCCTTAATTAATGGGGCGTTGATTAGGGCATAGGAGCACATACAGCAGTGATTAATACATGCCCGAGGCATGTATTAATCACTTTGCAACCGAAGTACTTCAACTTAACAGCTGATGTAAACATTTAAACTTTAAACCCAAAATATAGTGTTATCAAGTGTGTCCTCTACAATAAATTTTTTATTTTATTTGCGATGCAAGCTATTATTTCGCCCATATGTATTCAATGAGAATGAAAATATGGGAATGGTTTTAAATAAATACTCGGGTTTGTATAGAGCTGTACATCAGTTTATTTTATATGTTAAAAATAGTTCAGTTAAAATATTTTTAAACAATAAAACAAATAGACTAACAGCTAATGAGAAAGTCGAACTTGCTTTCCTTTAACAATATTATACAGCAAAACTCAAATCTTGTTTGGGTTCTTTTTTAAGAGCAAGAAACAGAAGAATTCAACGTACAGGTTTTGCTGTACTGTATGTAGGCAAATTCTGGCGAAGTTGCTAACTAGAAAGGGAATGTATTTCTAAATTGGATACGATTATGACAACCAGGACTACAGCAGTAAAACCATAAGCACTGGTTCTCAAACTGTATGCTCCGTCACATTGGTGTGCCGCGAGATTAAGAAAATCTCTATTGAATTGAGTTCAATGGCGATCACTTTTTAGGTATGTCGTTATTGGCAATAGTTCTCAATCTTTTGTTTCCAATGGCAAAAGATTGAAAACCACTGCCATAAGCTGATGGGATAGATACCTAAAGTTGAAAGTAACTTACAGAATTGGCAGAACTCCTTTGATCGTATAAGTAAACATTTAAATACGTATCTCAAGTACAGAAGAAGTTAGTATTGGTATTAGCTGTATGGTGCAAGAAAGCCCCAGGCATTAGTATTAATGTTTACTGCACCAGCCACCCTCCAAATCTTCTCATCAGATGCAAATTTTTGACATCACACTCTGCGTTTCTTCGTCGATGCTGTTTAAGAGTATTGGAAACAGCGCAGTACACCAGAACCTATTCTTGAGGGACTCACTTATAACGTTAGATCAATCTGAAAAGTAACCAATAATCACTACCCTCTTCCTCCTGCCATACAGTCATCCTGTAATGCATCTTGGAATCTTATCCATGATTCTAACTTGCTCCAGCAATGTGTCAGTAAAAGTTCATGCGGACTGTCACTTGATGAAAATCCGACTGTGCGAATATTCTCTGGTCTCTTAAAACCCCTCCTTCAATATTGCATGGATAGATTAAGCACGTGCAGTTTTTGAAAATTCTTTTTATTTTAATACAATTAATATAGTCTTTATATTTCAGCTTGAAGAGCAACTGTCAGCAGTTCACCAACTTCGAAACTGTTGATTTCTAACATTATTATGTTCTTTTAAAATCCAGGAGATTAAAAACTATTATACCCTTGTATTCAAAGAAAGTGTATCATCTAGGAATTTCACATTTCTAACCCTTTTTCGCGATGGTATGTTACATTAATTATTAGCATCGCAAATAGAAATATAAACAAAAGATACTTATTAATAGTTAAGGCAAAGCTAAGTAATATTTGACAGGTGCTCTCAAATTATTCCAAAATGTGCATTTGCAACCTTTGTACAACAGCCATAATTGTTTACCAACATTTCAGCCATAATTGTTTACCAAAACAATTATGTACTTTGTACATAATTGTTTTGGTAAACAATTATGGCTGAAATGTTATCAGAAGCCCTCAGTTTTCTTCAGTTTATCATTTTAAATGGAAAACAAAATGAAAAGTTCATCAGGTGTAAAATAATATTTAGTTGAACCGCTGGCCCTGATGACAGTAGCACACCATCGAGGCATTGACAAGGTCAATTTCTGAAGATAATCAACTGATAGTTCGTGGTTCCAAACACGAATTATGGCTTCCTGAAGAGTCTTTGGTTTCTTTCTGGCAACTGCTGATTCCACACGATGCCAACAGTTCTCTATAGGATTCAGGTCCGGCTGGGCTGTTTCCTGGCCAGCTAAGAGTTGTAATGGACCATTCTTCCAACCATTTTTTCACCTGTAACAAATGTAAACACATTACTGTCGAAACTCTAATGCAGAAATGAAGCTAAAGTAACTGCAGAAGTGCCTATTTACACTTTTCACCCGATGACAAGGAGCAGAGTTGTCCTGAAAGATGCAGTTACTTGACAGGTTGAAATGGTCTCTAATGGTTGGCAGCAATTTGCCTTCCAATATAGCCAGGTATCCATTGGCATTTACGGAACCTTTTATAAACTTCAGGTGACCTACTCCGCGATACGAAATGCACCGGCTGGTAGGGAATTTCGTTTTAGACACCATACAGTCTGGATGGTATTGTTCACCACGTCTACGGCGAATCATTTGTCTCCCATCAGAGCCATGCAGGTTGAATTTCTTCTCATCCGAGAAAATAACTAACTTCCACTGCTCGGGGATCCATTTGAAATGCTCCTTTAGCCAAGTTAATCGGGCCTTTTTCATTTTTTGTGTGAGGAGGGGCTTCTTCTTAGAACGACGGGCTACAAGTCCATTTTTGAAGAGGTGTCTTCTGACTATTACTGCACTTGCTACCACGCCTGTATATTCTTCCCATTCTCTTTTCAGCTCAGTTCAGACGAAAGAAGCTTTACGGTTTTTAAGACATAAGCACTTCAAAACGCGGTCCTATTTTGGCGTAGAGACTCGTTTGCGTCCGGTTCCTATTTTTCCTATCAGCAGAACCAGTATTCTTGAGTTTGGAAAGAAAGCTACTCACTGTCAACTGATTACAAGACACTCTATAAGCAATATGACGGGAAGAACATCCTTCCTCACGTAAAGCAACAAAAGCACTCCTTCGTGACGTCAACTGCACGTAACTCGCCATTCTGATACAAGCAAGGAATGACTGCAACTCTTGCAGAGCGTCCTTATATAGCTGAAAGTAACAGCTGATGGAATATTACGTCATCACCTACGCCTGTCAATCTTATCTGATGCAATCTATAAGAAATATTGCCATATACTTACGTTATTCGGGCGACAATTACAATTTTAAGTGGTGGTATACTTTCTTTGAACACCAATGTATTAAGAGCACCTGAGAATTACCTCATCAACACCTGTGTATTGCGTCTCTAAATTTCGTGTTTTCCTGGTCTGTTTGCTCGTTTTGCTTGACGAAAAACCCCAGTTTCGGGGGAAGGAAGGGAAAAACTTTGCTATACTCTCTTGAGATTGACTAATTCATATAATGAAAAAAGGCCATAAAAGTTACTCGTGCCATTGACGGAATTCGAACCCGAGCCTTTTCCAGCTGGTGTGTGGGGGATGGTGATTATAACTGCTGTGCTATCCGCAAAGAACAAGCCAGAAGATTGAGAGTTTATACTCTTTTTGTTACTCATAGGAAGCAGATTTCATGACAACTTGCAAACTGTTTTGAATTTTCGTCACGGCACTAAAAGCCATGAGTCGTTAGTAGATCTACATCGTTTTGTGAATTCTCCTTATTATGTGGTTTGTTTTGTCTTTTTTTTTTTTTTTGAGATTAAAAAAATTAGGGTTTTTCGGTGTTCAATCTTGAGATTAGTTAGCTCAAGAATTTAATCCCGAAAATGATCAATTTCTAACAATAGTATTGAAAAGCTCTAGGTCCTCTCGAGACCGATTAACATGCCAGGGATGAAGTAAACCAATAAAAGCTCCTTCCAGCGGGAAGCATTTTTTAACATGTACAGCGTTGAATTTGATTCTGCATTGCAGTTTGATACCCGTTTCATTAGTATAAGAATGAGGCATGCGCAGTAGATAGTAACTGATTGTACTGGAAGAGCTCTCTATACAGCATACACAAACAGCTTTACTGATAGCTAGGTCAATGACTTAGAAAATTTGAAGAGCAACAAAGATTTTTCTCCCTTGTCGAGTCGAGATCTGGATCTATGCCAACAATGTGTATGAGGAATGGACCTTCCAGATTTCTAGAAAAGATAAACTACCCTTTCATCCGACTACTTAGCCAAGATGAATAGTTGTAAATACTTTAGCAGGTTATCCCTTCACTTTAGGCTTAGCTGTTGTGAAAATGGATGGTTGCCGCTGCAGCTTTAAGATGGTGTGAAGTATACACACCTCGACTGCAAATAAATCACCCCACGAGGACATCGAGCCTGGTTCATTGACCGTCATAAGGAGAAACGTTTGTAAATAAACGTTCTCAATTGTCGGTATCTTGCTTCGTAAGTATCTTGGAACGAATGATAATGGAGACACTTTTGCCGCTGTTTCAACATATTGTCTGCTTTGGTTTCAGGGCCGGTCCATCTTCAGTAAGACGAATGAGTGACGCTTTATTTTGCAATACAGCACTTAAAGTGATCTCACTACTCACCTCTAACAGCAAAAGTGAATTATATGAAAAATTTCCAAGAATTTTCCTGACAAATATAGTAGCTACTTTAGCCTCGGTGTTCAAAGAACTCGCTTCGTTCTTATTTTACTTTTATCCCGATAGGGGGCTGTCGTTTATCGTAGATATTTTTTTCTGGAAAACGAAGTTTAAACATTGATTGACTCGAGGTATTTTCCCGAAATTGCCCGAATGTTATTAAAAGTTAATTCAATGTGAAACTCGGACGTTAATCATCGCGTTCGTGTTCTTAGCTGTCCGATAGTTCCCAAGGAGATATTTATAATTCAGTGTATCAGGCATGCACAGAAACATTTCTTGACAATCGAAAAGTATCGCAGAGATGGCATTACACGAGAAAGGCTTCCTGTTGGTAATGGAGGTAAATAGGATCTGACATGGTCCGCTATTTGGCGTAATAAGTCTTAATGTGTGCTCATTTGTCCACTGAGCGCTCTGTGTCAGCTGCCAGTCCTCAAGGGACTGTTATAGCTGAAGACGATAGAGAATCATCCAAATGGCCTTGAACGCCTTTCGGTAATGTTTCTACCATGCTCCTCATTTTCTTCTCCAATTCTTCTCTCTCATTTTACTGACTGACTTCCCTTATCGACCTCTATTTTTCTTTCTTTCCATCTTTATTCTGTCTTTATTTAGCTTTGCTTGTTCGCTCTCTCTGTTTCTTTACATCTGTGTTTCTGTTTCCCTTCTCCTTTGCCTTTCTCTCTCTTTATTTCTCTTTGTAGGGAGGTTATGATTATGAAGTCCTTCTCCTTTTTTAAAATTTAGCAACTCGAAAAGTGTAGATCGTATCTTAAAAGGTTTTCGTGCACTGCATTCGATATATGTAGGATTTTTTAAAACAATAGATAATTAAAAATATTTCTTGGCTAGATGCCTAAGAGTATGAAATAGTTGTTTATGCATGATTACAGGACATATATCAATTCTACTACCCAGGTAGTAAAATCGATATATGTATGAATGAATATAAATATGAATGCATCGTTTAATTATATCTGATATTGTGAATACCTTCACAACGAGTGGCCGAAGTATTGCACTGCTTTGAATAAGTAAAGCTTGAATAGTGGAGAAGACTAATGTTACTTATTCTCAGCGGATACCACCACCCAGACGGCACCGGCCAACCAGCTTCGAAACGGTGCCGTCTGGGTGGTGATATCCGCCGAGAATAAGTAACATTAATCTTCTCCACTGGTGAAGCGTTACTTATTCAAAGCACTGCAATACCTCAGCCGGTCGTTGTGAAGGTATTCACAATATGAAATATAATTAAACGATGCATTCATACTACCTGGGTAGTAGAATTGGTGTATGTCCAGCCACTCTTTCAATAAATAATTAGTGAATTTGGCCACCACAGGGCTAAGCGATTTATTCACTCCAATAAACAAATTAACCTTTTCATCCGTTAGAAAAAGAGTTGTTTCTAGAATCGGTTAATTTGAATAGTTCTAGAATCGGTTAATTTGGTCGTATTCTTCGAGGTCAAAGTAAAATCTAAGATGCCTAGAAGAGATCGTCCATCAGCATCGCAAGAAGTGATTTCAAGGATTGATGACTCACCACAACGACTCTTTTAGATTTGAAGGTCGCAACCAAACATTTTTATGGGAAATTTTAAGGGCAGTATAGAATACAGTTCCTCGTCTTTATTGTTTGTTAGAAAATAATGGCGGAACGTGCAGATTTCATAGTCAATGAAGATTGGTGAAAAATAAACATTTCCATATATACCCGCAATAGTTTTTAAAAAACTATAGCTTAAGGCAACATTAGGGTGAACTAACACAGAAGTACGCTACAGTTATAGTTGAGACCGCGAGAAATATTCCTCGAAGCGTACTTCAGATGTTTCCGCTCAAATTGTAATAATTATTTGTGTAGTGTGTTCTTTCAAACATGTCTAAATCTGTCATTGATAGTTTTAGACAAATTTCCTCAGCCTGAAACAACCAAACTCTCTTTAAAATGTAATCAATAGTATCTGAAACTGGTGTTGCTTTAAACTAAGAAAACATACTTTTTTAAATAATCGACGCATATACGAGAAACCGGAATCTGCGGATAAACGAAACTGTAAGTTCCGAATGAATGAAAACCCGATATCTTACTGTGTTTCTGAGAAGCAAACCACACAACACCACCACCACTTCCATCCCGATTGCGTGCATAAAAAAAGAATTTCCTTTTTTATTCCTAATTTTCTCCAAACTCTAACGTTCCTTCTTCCTTTTAAATTTCGTCATCTGAGCATTTTCAACTCTTTCACGCACGCATTTGCTAGGAAGTAAACAGTTTTATAACCATCATTAGCCTTCAAGTGAGAATTCATGCTTTATAAGCGAATGAAATGTGTTCAAGATTCGATTCATGTGAGTGGAACAAGCTTTTATGGAGAACTCGTAACTCGTGTGATTCAGCATATCGTTTACTCTCCTACCTCAGACATTTGGGAAAACACTTCTGGATCAATTTAATGGAAAATAAGATTTTGTCTGTATTCTGCGAGCACGTATATCTCAAAATATATATTTTTATTCGTAGGTATCTTAAATATATTACATTCAGCGCAATAATTTATTACAGTTTTAATATTTTATAGTTATACTGCATAAGGTACTCCTTCAGTTTCGGGAACAAGTAGAAATCACCAAGAACTAGATCCAGTCAATGCTGAACAGGAAAATATTGACAATGCAAACATAACTATTTCGTAACAAAAAACAAAATTGAATTTAAAGCGAAAGATACATTAAAAGTGCAATATGGTGCACCGGAAATAGAATTTACCTATCGTCATAGGTGAGGACTTCTAATATCGTGGTCAGGGAGTGTATAAAAATCTAACATGTTCGACTTTGGGGTTATTTCTCGTTTACTGATAGTTAAATAATAACTTTGTAAAATAAAATGGTCTACTTAATCATCGTCTATGTCGTTAGCCGCCAGGGGACGTTACTTTCTGTAACCTATAGCCCGACACAAATTATTCAAAACATTAACGTTGTGTTTAAGAAGTGAACGGTGTTTTAGATAAGAAAGATCGCGTAAAGCAAATTCCTCTGAGGATGTTTATTTTTATTTAGAAAATGAGGTTAGAGAGTCGTTCTAGGTGAGTTATGGTGCAGTAATAGATGATCAAGCAGCGCTAATCTATTTACGAATAATATAGTGCTACTTTTATCTGGCGTAAAAATACTGTTATCTAGATATGAAAGGGCGCGTACAGATAACACCAGGGATGCGGAACTTCGTGGGAGGAATTTTATATTAAAGAATGTCATTAGTACTAAAAACAAACAATAAAAATGTTTGGAATTAGCAAGAAAATTAAAATGTAAAGATAAAGCGATTTTTCTTTTAACTGATTAGGTTTCTACTTTTCTTCAAAAACACTTATTTTTGCCTTTAATTTTTTAATTTATTATATTTACTCTCGGTAGATGGCATCACTTGTCACTAATATGAAGTCTCCTGGGACCAGAGTATTAATTTTTTACTTTGGGTTTCATAACTATTTCAACTAGAAAATCAAGTAAAAGCAAATAAGCGTGTTAATTTTTAACAAATAAATACAAGTACAAATGCGCCATCTACCGACAGGTTTATTATGTTTGATAGATTTTGAAAATAAATTATTCGTCTGGAAAGAAAAGTGATTTTTTAAAATTATAAAGAATAAAATAAATAAATTATACATTGTAAAAAATAATACAAGAATAATACAAAGAGTGGTGTAAATTATTACCACGAAAAAAAGTTATTTAACTCTTATTAAAACCAAGTAAAATAGTGTTGTCGCTTTACACAAAATAAATTGCGTAAAATCATTGAAAGTTGCTTTGAATATTTCCTTTCAATTTATTTTTTTCAACTTATCTTAAGTAAGTTCAGGAATAGAATAAAAGGCTACAGTGCGAGCCATCTGAGGAAAAAATAAACTACGCGTGGGTAGAAATTGCGATCGATTTTGGAGCCTTTGAAGAGATTACACATAGTTTAATATGAAAAGATGCGGGAAATTATGACAGGTGAAAGGGGTTCGACTATAGGTCTTGTCAGCATGCGTTTGTCATTTTCTTTGATCCGATAAATGGGATACAGATTTCGTAATGCACAGTCCATATGCTTAGAGCGAAAACCCATGTGATGTGGAAATAGAAAGAAAAGATTAAAAATAAAAGAATGTTGAGGGAGGGGGGGAAGAAAAAGGCAATATATTGTCGAGTTTTGCCATGTTTAAGAAATCAAAAATCTCTTGCCCTTAACATTCATTTATTAAAATATAATGGACTCAATTCAATCACCAACGTTTAATGAAAGTATATACCTTCTATGGCCTTAGACAACATCATTAATTTTCATTTTTCACTAGATGTGCAAAAATTGACGTAAATTTAACCACTAGCTGAAAAACTAGCAGCTCATTTTAAATATTTTGCTAGTTTTAGCGAAAGATTAACCGCTTTTGTCCAGCTTATAAATAAATTTCATCTTTATTCACCTAGAGGCTGTTTACGATCTTAATCCTATAAAGCCAGTAACAATGTATAAAGTACTTATTAGCGTACTTATTAACGTTATTTAATCGCGTCTCTCCATGGCAACGGAGACACATGATTACATAACAGCTCTGAGTTGCTTAGTGTATTAACTGTTAGATGGGGATTACTCCTAAAGCCAGTGTTCTCTAATGAAAAATGACGGAATGTTAAATACTGTTTCTCAGTAGTTTCATATTTTCTGAAGTCTGACTTCAAGGGGATGACAATTCAGGAAGATCAAACTTCTAAATTAAAAATTATTTTCTGAAACTGCATAAGAAACCATCTGATATGTTTTTGCGTTCAGTAAATTCCATGGATTGAATAAAAAAAAAAAAAATGATGAAAGTGAACAAAAGGAATTTTAATCATTAAATTTCTTCGATTTCAAACTTGGGTTTCACGAATTCCTTGGCCTCGAGACGATGCTACGCAATTGAAAAGAAAATGACACCCATTTTTGGGACTGTTCACTGACGAATAGGTGGGAGTGAAGGTCCCTTCTCTGACGAGTCCTTTTACTTTATTGTGACGGCAAACTTGAACGAATCCCTTCCGGAACTTGGAAGATATGAGATTGTAGAGCAATGGATTGGAAGCAGAATTGATGTAGATCATCACCCGGCAAAAGTAGAGGATGTTGTAATAAGACTCCATCCCCAGCTGTTTAATACGCTCTTCAGGGACCAGAACCATCCACACGGTAAATACCCGAAATGGAAGTAGACAGATGAAGAATGATAACACAACAGCGAACAGCATCGCTACGACCTGTTTCCTTGCTCTTGTCTGAGGGACGTCAAGGGCAAAGGTCAATATCTCTTCGTCAATCATTAGACGTCTAGCGATGAGGATGTAGACAATTACGAGGACCCCAAACGGGAGGGCAAAGAGGATGGCAATCATTGAGCAGTAGTAGATCTTATGCCACAGTTGGTGGGCAGAGGTCAAGCAAGCTGGGACCGTGCTGTTGTCTTCATTGTAACCGACATACGTGAATTGAGTGATGGTCATCACTGGACACGTGATCGATGTCGACATCATCCAAACTATCAGAATGATCATTAGAGCCCTCATACTCGTGCAGGTGTAACCAGCTTTTAGAGGTTTGCAGATGGCGTAGTAGCGTTCGAAGCTGATGGCCAGAATAGTCAGAATGGATCCATGTGCGACTGTCAGCTCCAGATAGGGAACAATTTTGCCTGAAATAACACAATAAAAAGTCACTCATTTAAGTAACATAGACAAATTTATTAAAATTAACGTGTGTTCGTAAAATTTAAAACTATTTTTACTTTGTAACGTTTCGTCTACTAATACGTAGCCTTCATCACAATATTCTTCGCTAATTAATGACAAAGTGTTGTAACCGAAGTTTATTCTCATGGGTAGTCCAGGAAGTAAGGTACACAAGGAGATACTACGTTGATTCGTTAATTGACATCACGGTGGACAGGCATGCAGCTAGGTTATCCCACTTGTATGACATCTTTACCAGCTACATGTCTCTTTTCCCCCCAATAGACACCATTTCTGTTCCCCAATGAGATAACTAGCCCTCTTCCCCAGAATAATATCATTTGATATAGAAGGATGGGGACTTCTTGTAGTGGCTCGTCTTTTTATTTTATCCCTCACAATTTAAACGCACTGCAGTACACAGATATTTTTGATGCCCATGACTTGTTTTTTTGTTGTTTATTAAGGGAATTAGCGAATTAGGCCATATTGCGCCACATACACTTCCACCTAAAAGTTTGAAATCACGTCTAAATTGGACCAACTTGTTTACCAATTTTTATTAAAATATTTTCTATTATATATAAAAATGAAAAAAAAACTAAAAAATATTTAAGAAATTTCTGGAATATACGAGAATATTCCAAAAATGTGCAGAAGACTCCTAAATGTGGTAGAATATTGTAGAAGATTCCTGAACTGTGTAGATGATTCCAGAACATTATATAAAATGGAGTTTTGTTTCAATATTCGCCGATTCAAGGAGAGTGGCAGCTTAAGGGACAACCCATGATCAGGACGATCGCGCGTAATAGCAGAAGCACGAGATAAGACCATAACGCTGATTTCTAAATGCAATCGACGACTTACTGCACCTGAAATCCATGCTGAGATTGGAACGGAGAAACGCCGGTGTGTACATCCACTGTAAAACTTCGTCTTAAACAAGTAATAAGTACTTGGCGATTTCGAACCGCTACACGACTCTGTGTAGCGGTTCGAAATCCCTCATTAAAAAAAATCTAAAAAAAAAAAAAACAGTTGGCTTGGGCTAAGAGCCAACAACATTGGACAGTTGAAAAGTTGGAAAACATACTGTGGACGGATGAATCCGAATTTTGAATTTTTGGATCCAAGCGTAGAGTTTATGTGAGACGATCAACTGAAGACGAAATGGTGCCACATTGTTTAATGCCTAGAGTCAAGCGTGGCTGTGGTTCCATCATGATCTGGAGTTGCTTCTTTTTCTGGAGTGGGTGACATCGTCAGAATTGAAGGAATTTTAAGAAAAGAAGACTATAAAAACATTCTTGAACATAATGCAATATCCTCTGGACTCGTTAATCCACGGACGCAGGTTGCTACCATGTGAAAACTGCCTAGAGCGCGCCTAAAGAAGTTTCATTTCAAAAAGCGCCCACAAAATTCCTCATTTCATCGACGGGATTCGAACTAAGGTCTTTATCATCCGATGTACGAAAGACGGCAATTTTATCCTACTATGCTACTAGTGAGCGTGTTAATGACTTGTTGACCATATTATAAAAAGTTCATATGCAAAAACTCGAATGATTCTTTTCACTTCAAAGTTTGTCTACCTTTCTATCATCATTACCAGATTATTTGTATTTCTGTTGTTACTACTACGAAAACTGTTATTCCTGTCAACTGAGGAAATTACGCTTTCTTGTGAGCATCTGTTCGTCCATTTGTATCTTTATAACACAGCTACTTCCAATTTAAAAAATTAAAATTCCAAATGGTGATGTAAACCACCATTCGGAATTTTAACTTAATAAATGTAAAAATTCTTAAAAATGTTTCCCATAACAGCTATTGAAACGCTTAATTTTGGAAATAATCAACCTGTATGGATGATAACATTTGGTTTATCGAATTTTCGGTTATCATCCAACCAAATGTCATCCATACAGGGCGCCGAAAACTGACAACACCCGTGTTGATGATAATATTTGGTTTATGAAAAATTACAAGTGGAGAAAAGGCTAAATGACGTGATTTACTTTTAAATGTAATGCGATGAATATTTGATTCAAAAAATTACAGTACAATGTATTGAAGTATCCCTAACTCCAAGATAATAAGACTCTCTAGTTCAATAATTTGGTGATGTTTCTGGACAGTTCCTGCGATCTACCTGCAAAGCCCCTACTCAGTCACCGTCAGATCTGTGACACAACTCGCACACAGACCTCTGCAAACGAGCATAAATGACGAAACCACTATAATGTCGAGGAGGACATTGCTTTGGTTATTTCTGAAATAATCAAAACTGATTTAATGATGGTGACTTCAGAAGTTGTTAGCGGAAAGTGACATAAGGGCATATGAGACTCCGAGGATAAATTCCATCTGTAATTGATCTTATAAGGGCATTAGCGACAGAACATTTCGCTAGGTCAATTAGTCTTTACGGTACTTGTTAGACGTAGCTCGTTAAGCAAAGTACATAATGATGTGTAGATTTTGCGTTGTAAAGGTGACTGAAATAGAAGCATAACACTGAATCCATTTATAGGAGAAGGGCTTGAACTGCTTGAACTACACTGCTCGATAAAATAAACAGAACACGTAGAAAACATGGTGTAACTCGTACAGATTGCAATGAACAGAACAGGAACAGAATGTGGTATGGTGGTGTTCCATAGAACAACGACGAAATGAGGAGAGAGCGAGAAACTTCAGACTGGTATAAGGAACATTTATAGGGGTTGTATAAGAATTACCAAAAAGTTCACATTATTACAGAAGTCGATACAAGGTACTCGAAAATATGGTCACATGACATCAGTACGGTGTATAATCCCTCCAATGGGTAAACAGGCCCCACAGCGGTGAACCATGCTCGATATAAGGGTGTCTATATGATCCTGTAGCAACAAATCCCATTCTTCTACCAGTGTAGACCTCAGCTCACCAAGTGACCGAGGAGTTGGTTGTCGGCGTGAATTTCGAGGCCCAAGGGTATCGTCCCACATGTGTTCGATCGGATTTAAGCCTGCTGATCGTGCTGGCCACGACAGTCGTTGGATATCTTCAGTTTCAAGCTATTCCGCCACCACTTGAGATCTATGGGCAGTGGCATTGTCGTGCATGAAAAGAAAATCTGGGCCAACCGTACCCCTAAAAAGTCGCACATTGGGTTCTAGGATTTGCTCTTGGTACTTCTGTGCGGTTACGGTACCCCTATCAAAAACATGAAGAGGAGTGCGGCCGTTGATCATTATTCCGTCCCACACGAGAACATTGTCTCCGCCGTACGTGTCCTTTTCTCTGGTGTTGGTGGGATAGTACCGCATTTTACGTTGTCTCCAGATGAAATAACCTCTAGAATCTGTTCGCAGGCTATGGAACTCATCAAAGAACAGAACTGTCCCCATTTGTCAGGGCTTCCAAATCACATATTCATGGCACCAGTTTTGGCGAGGTCTGAAGCGGTTTGGAGTTAATAGGATTCAAAGTATTTGTATTTGTATGGCGGTCTCCAGGGTTCCCCCAATAATCTGTGGTTAATGAGATATAAACCCTTCGCTTCCTAGCGTACAGTGCACTTTAATGGAGCCTTCTTAACACAGTTCAGTTGTTTTTACCTGTGGTCGCAGCAACCTTAAGAGACAGTTGATGACAGGACATCATAGGGTTCCATCTTGCTGTTAGAACCAGACAGCCGTCTGTTCTGGTTGACATAGTCCTCGGGCGGCCTTGGCTAGGTCTTCTTGTAATGGTTCCTGCCTCCTGAAACTTCTTCCATAAAAAAAAAAAAAAATCGCGTGTGTACTCTGCAGGCACGAAAGATGTTTTATGTATAAACATCTTTCACAACACCTACTAAATTTCGAACAGCTAGAACCGAAATCATGAACGATGTAATTTATGCTCACGCTCGCTACTTACTCTGCCGAATCAATTTTAGTGATAAATAGGATACACATGTCCGCTGCTTACTCTACCGAATCAACGTTTGAAAGAGGTTGGGCTAATAGCCTAATTACCCATTTTATTTTAGTCATTTGTTGAATAGTATGATTGCAACAATGCAAGTATTTGCAGCGCTAACGAGATCTGCAAGAAACGGCAGTATCCACCCATAGTACGCTATCGAAACTATGACTTGGCTCAGGATCTCAACGAGTACAAGTTCGAGATGGTAGTGTTGCACATTCCATTTCGCAATGAGGAAACAGAGATACAGTCAGAGATGAAATATGTCCAGCTCTACGACGAAAATGAAGAGCTCATACCAGATCGCAAATTGTATGAATCGGACTTGGACATTCGCAAAACGATTGAAATATGTAAGACGATGTGTCAAGGTAATGACGACGGTGACCATGACGAAGCAAGCGGTAATGACCAGCATAGCCTTGTAACGGGACTGCGAAAAAAAGACCCCTTTCGAAACTTTTACGATCATCCAAACAGCAAGATGAATGAGGATCTAAAGCTCGCAACGCTCAACTGACTCAGCGCAATTGTAAAGAAACGCGAAAACTTGTTGACCAACGAGGACTTCTGAATGGCCAATGACAAGCAAAAGATTCTACTCATACATGTAATTTGGAGTCTGTTATCTTCCAATCGCGAATCGATTCAAATATTCTTGACCGGCCCAGCTGGTTGCGGAAAAAGCGTTTATGATTCATGAAAAGCGTTTATAACCTACATTACATGCGCTTCAACTGGTAAGGCTGAAGCGCATGCAATGTAATGACCTTTCATGTGGTTGGTGACGATACCTCTGTGTTACCCGGGCTGAAAACTGCTTCCATAGTGCCGAGTCGACACTGCATGAAACATTAAGCCAATATGCCACTTCCTCCTGCGACTATCCAGCTTCAAATCATCTAATGGCTCGCCTTCTCAAAGAATCATCTAAACAACGATGACTTGCCATCGTGAGTACTGGAGATGTAGCTATCCCACTGAGCAAGCCAAAAAACGAGAATGAAGTGATGCGGTCGCAGCCCATGTTTTTATAAGCATGAATAATTGCATAATGTGCGGCTCTGTAAGGTGGTAAATCGATTTCTATTGGATACTCCAAATTTGCATGCCAGGATGCCTATTATATCAAATATTTGCTTTCGGCAACTGTTCACAATAAAATATTCATAAAAAACATATTATTCTATTAATTTTTCCGAGCAGTGTACTTCAAGCATTTTGATCACAGTTTATTATGCAAGCAAAGTTTCCTGAGGTTTTCGTACACGCCTTTAAAGTTCAGTGATTAGTATAAAGGTGGTGGGAAAGATACTTTTTTGGAAGGTGTGCTTCTGGGATTATTTACAAATATTCATGATATAATTTAAGTTAATGGAGGTAATTTCGATAGCCTGCGATATATGAAGAATGTTTCATAGCTTGGAAAGAACTATTTGTCAAACAGATGAGAGGACATTTCATAACCTTCGTTCTTTCTCACAGAATACGTGGTTATCCTTTAAGACTAATAACATCGCAATTACAAATGAAGGAACGAATAAGAAAAGTTAGTCTTCCCAATGTGCCTGATAGTTGTCCGGTTTTCAAGGTGAAATTCGATACCATTCTCAATGGCAAAATCTTACCACACTTTCTTCAGGAAACGGAAACCATCCGTACTCTGTAGAAACTTACTATATCAAAGTTGTCCCCCGGTGTCTGGAAAAATCAGTTTCGGGATGGGGGACCTTGAACCCTCGCTAGTGACTGACTAACTCCGCTCCTGTGAAACAATCCCATAAACTTGAAGGTAACTGTCATCAGAAATATCTGTGTTCGCTTTCCGTTAAGGTTAATATCAGATCAGATCGGTAAGCTTTTTTGCTAATGAGTAAAAAGTGTCTTTCAGAAAATATTCTAAAAACAAGGGATTATTGAAAACATTCTTGAAAATGTATTAGATTGCACCTTACGATGGCGATTTTAATTTGCAAAAATTATCTTACTTATTCATCACCAAGATAACATTTATCGCTGTCTTTTCATTGTTATGTACAAATTTAATCTGCACTTGCACAGAGATACACTCTCTCGGTTTTCATGGGATAGCGGTGATGCATAAGCCAAACATCAATCGTAATTAATGGTCTCGCTTTACAAGATGAAATAAACGCCGTAATTGGTTCGTAGATCAGTGGAAATCGGCTCTATAGAGTGAAGAACACTGTGTTTCAATCAGATGGACAAATACGGATGTGGAGGATGCTCAAAGAATATCTGCTGCTGCAGTGCTTCGCCAACAATGAAGTTTGGAGAAGATAGGCTGCTGTTTATTATAATATGGCGTAGGACCTTTGGTGGTTGTGCTGGGAACCATGAACGCCAACGCCTACCTTAATATTTTGGACAATTCCATATTCCCTATGATGTGGCCATTCTTTGGTACAGACCAATGTTTGTTTCAGCTTAATGTCCCGTGCCATACCGGCAGTGGTGTCCGAGAACAGTTCATAGATATGAATGCGAAAAAGTTGGAATAACCGGCACAGGGTTACAATTTGAACCCTATGGATCACTTATAGGATGAAATGGGATTTCGAATAAGGACCACACCAACACATCGCATATTAGTACCTCAGGTGGTCACTGTTTTAAAGGAAGAGTGGAGGACTATACCCGCTGGAATCTATCCTTTATGGTGGAAAGCCTACCCGGTTTGGTCGCTATGACCCACTGTACCAGAGGGTGTAGTGTGTCATAGCGGCCAAAACAGGAGACACTCTATTGAAGTGGTTGGCAATAAACCAGTGTGGAAATCGATGTGTGTCCTAATATTTTTGGAGGGTGATATATACTTTCAAACGAACATGTTTCTGCTGTTGTCATTCAAACTTAATAATACTTCTGGGTTTTAAAGCAATATCTTTAAATATTTAAGAATTTAATAGTTTATTAAAATGCATGATTAAATATAGTTTTCATAAAGTTAAAACAAAAAAATAATCTGTTATCAAGTGTTTTTTTTTTTGTACAAAATACTAGGCATAACTCAATTTCTAAATATTAATTATGCAGCTAATGCTTTTAGGGACTTGTGGGAAGTTTGTGAAAAACATGTTTCCACTAATGAATTCAGAAATATTAAATATACGATGTGATTTAATAACCAAATCTTTAATTTGGAATTAACAGAAACCCAAATGATACGCAAAATTTTTAAAAATTCATTTAAAAGCTCCTTATCTAAAGTTAAAAATAGTTTTCTCTGATGAGAAAGTTAATTATCACAGAAAGAAACAATTTTAAATTGTTTTTTAGTTTTGCGATCATAAAATGTGGTCACTTCTTAATTCCTTAGGTAAGATCTTAGATAACATTGTCTTTCACAAGTTTGCAGCCTTTTTTTTTTCTTACCAACACGGATGCCACACTAGAAGTTGAATAATTTCAAATATGTTAATTCTGAAAGCTGCCACATTCAGTTTTCACATTCTTGACAAAATCAATCAGGATTCTCAACGCACATTCAAGACATCAGTTAACTCTTTCTGCACCAAAAATCGAAACTAATATACAACAAGCAGTAAGAAATCTATAAAATATCCAACAGGATATGATGTGTCAGTTTTTCCACCAGAGTCGAACATACCTCTAAACCAATGGAGAAATAACATTTAGTACACTGGTGTGCAAAATTTAAGGACCAGTCAGGTTTTCACCTGTAGCTTCTCATAGGAGTGGCCTGGATATGGGAAAAGCATACCAAAGGAACCTCGTGGGGTACAGAAATGATGAAGGAAAAAACACCGACACAATAACAGAAACAAAACGGTGCAGAGGAACTTTATTTAAAAATAGCAACATAGCTGCTATGATACAGATGCATCACTGCCAAAGATGGAACAAAGGGAAGAGGTGGCCCTCAGTAGGAGATATGGCCATCCCTAATGTAGATGCAGGCTTTGCACCGTCTATCCATACTTAGAACAATGTTGTTGATAAGTTCTTGCGGTAACATCGTCCATTCCTCTGTCAGCGCCATCTTCAGCTGGTGACCATTTTCTGGTGGGTGTGGACGTGCCGATAGGTGTCTTCCCAGAGCGTCCCATATGTGTTCGATGGGATTTAGATCGACGGAACGGGCAGGCCAATCCATACGAACAATGTCCTCACTTTCCAAAAGCATATCAACAGCTGTAGTGCGATAGGATTTCGTGTTTATCGTCCATAAACACGAAAACGGGACCAATGGCACCTCGGAACAGACGCACATGTGGAAGGATTACCTCAGTACAGTAGTGTGCACCGGTTACAGTACCGCCTTCCAGTGTCTGGAGTTGTGTACGTCCATCCAAGATAACGCCTCCCCAGACGAGAACACCTCGACCGCTATATCGATCCCTTTCAGTGACGTTTGCGGTGTGATACCGTGTGCCAACCTCTCGCCAGATTAGCTGACGTTCAGAATCGCTGCTGAGACTGGATCTACTCTCATCAGTAAAGAGTACCTTAAGTAAAGATTTTGTGGTTGTAACCTTTAGAAATAGTTGGTCCTCAAGTTTTGCACACCAATGTATTATATTAACCAATAGCTACAAGTATAATATTCTCCAAGCCAGCCTTTGTGAGGTGTGACATTTCTTATTTTATTTTAAATATATTTTACAACTAAAAGGGAAAAAAAATTGATTGCTACAACATTTTCGGTTCGGTAACATTTTCAAAATCAGAGTACAAAAATACGCTGAACTTTATTCTAAGGAAAAAATCATTGTTGTATAGTGTATTACTGAACATGTTCAATTAACTTTGACGGACACTGTGCACTGACTCATATACGATATACAGTAATGTTATAAAACACTGAACTGCAAAATAACTGACCCATACAATTTGCCAGCTCTCATTTATGGATAATGATAATTAATATGATAACGTTAACATGTACAAGAATAATTTCACTCACACGATCTGAGCAAACGTTCACATTAGATTTGAAATAGTAATCCGACCAACGAAAAGAAGAAAAGAAATCTCACATATCATTGCATTCTTGTAATGGCAAACAACGCCAGTTTGAGAAGGGTCTCGAGAGAAAGGCTCCATTGGAGAAGTGACCATTACCAAATTGTGATCTGAGGTGCCTAGAGGACCACTCACCAGAGTACCAGACAATCCTAACCACACAATGAGTGGTTAGGATTGTCTTGCATGCTCGTAGGTAAATGAATCTGTGCGACGTCAGTAGTAATTGCAGAAGCCTCAGCATCTTGAACAGCTGGGTCCGTGTGACTAGTAAATGGAAGCCAGCTGGAGAGGAAGTCAAAGAGTTCCAAGCGATTAGTGGAGTTGGGAGAACGATAAAGGCACAGATGAATTTAACAGAGTGTGGTAGAGAGATTTGAAGCCAGAGAAGATCGAAAAGAGATTTCAAAATACTGATTCTCTGATAGGGAATATCAGAGTGAATATATGCACAAGTACCACCTTTAAAGCGAAAGGAATCATACAGCGAGTAATTCGGACAAGTAAGATGAGCAGTCGTTGAATCAACCAATAACTGGGATTCTGTTAGAAAAAGTACACGCGGTTTGGCCGACTGTAAGTGGAAATGAATATCATTGAGATTAGAACTGAGACCACATATATTTGTAAAATGAACAAGAACGTGTTTGGGAGGTTTAGATTTTTTCGCAGGTAAGTTTGTTCTGTTAATTTGACAATTCATGAGTAAGAAAAGGTGGCGAGGACATGCTGTATGAAGCGATGAAACTTTTGGATATGGCATGCACATGGGAAGAATATACCCAGCTCCTTGACATAATGTGGCCTTAACAGCGCCCCCGCATACACACTACTCGTATTCCCTCGTATTCCCTATTCTGCCAGATTCCGTCGGTATCTGGCAGAATAGAGGCAGCGAGATCATACACTAGCTGATCCGGAAGCCTCCTAGAGAGTTACCAATAGGTTGGGTCTGGTGGACTATCTAGCGGCAGGCATGCGAACACCGTCTTAGCGCTTTACCATTGTAATGTAAGGAAGATTGGATCTCACCATGATGTCCATTATAACCTCAAAAGACATCAATCATACAGGATGACGAAAGAGATGAGAGGGTTGACAAAGCTTTGCGCTAAATGCCAAACATGCGTTCCACCACTTCAAGCTTCCATTAACAAAGTGGTGGTATTGCACCGGTTGGTGAGAGTCATCTACCACCTAGATGACTCTAGGTGGTAGATGACTAATTATATATTTTCTTTCAATTATATTATTTTCTCATGGTTTTTCTTATAAATAAAAGAAAATCTAAACAAAAATTATTAATAAACAAAAGAAAAATAATTTAAAAATAGTATATATTATTAACAAAAACCTAAAAAACCGATTAAGTTAATATTAAAAGGCATGCATCAAAAAATTAATAATAATAAAAGTTTTAAAGTTTTTCCGGTTATAACAAATCTCGTTATTAAAAAACTCGAAAATTTATAAGAAAATTGTGGAGTTTTTTATGCAACAAAGTAGAATCTCATTAAAACAAATTATTGACGAAATTCTACTATACACGTCTCTGATTAATGTTAAAGAAAGCCGTAACCACCTTCCAGGCAAATATTTCTCGTGATGGATATCAGATATTTCTCACATAGCACCATGGCAACAAATTACCAATATTTGCTGTAAAGTTAATATGTCGGTAATGCAATTCGTTGTCATGACCACGGCTGTCCAGAAAATGAGGAACTTAGTGTCAGATAGCTGAAAAGATTCGTTTAGTTAACAAGATCAGGTTCGGTAAATCATAAATGCCCATGTGAAATACAGATAGGGAATTTTTAATAATCTTCAAATATTTTTTAAGTATTAAATATTTGTCAGCCGACAGAAATTCACATAGAAAGAAAAGCACCTTTCAGACGTCCTGATGAGCGTTTTGTGAGAGCTTGAACAAGATGGATGCTCTTTCAGGAATTAAGTTGTGGTGGGGGGGATCAAGTTCTGAACTGCTCACCTCAACGCCAGAGCTTGCCCTGGAGCATCAAGCAAAACAACGGCAACCTCCGAAAACGAACCACTAGGTGGCAGTGATCACAGTGTATTGACGTGGGATTTACTTAAAGAAGTAACTACCATCAAGGGTAAAAAGAAGGGTTTTTGCTTTCATAAAGGTGTCTACAGTGGTCTCAGACAGTTTTTAAATTCTATACAGTGGGGCCAACTGGTGATGTTACCAACAGCGAATTCTAAATAGGGAGGCATTCAGGGAGATAATCATAAAAACTACTAGGCTTTTTAGACCAACGAAGAAATACTATTCAAGGCTTAGGTCTAAATGGATGTCAGATGAACTAATGAAACTAGTGGCGGAGAAAAAAATGCATGGGATGAACATAAATTATCAGGTGATACAGAAGCCCATGGTAGATATGAATTAGTCTGCAATCAAGGTACGAATTGTATTAGGCAAGCGTAGGCAGATTACGAGAAATCTCTGGAGAAGGATGCAAAGAAAAATAGCAAAGACTTCTTTACTTATATTAACAGTAGAAGGAAGGGGTTGTATGACATTGGTCCTCTTGTTGCTAATGGTCTAACTGTTCATGATCTTGCTCAAGTTGCTGAATAGGTATTTTGTCTCTACATTCACACATGAGGAATTCTTTAGGGTGGGGTATGCCGGAAGTTTATCAAACAGAAAGCTGAATGATTTTACGATAACTGGAGGAAAATGGAAGTTAAACATTTAAAAGGCAACGGTGTGGTTAGGATCTATCCAATTATACTAAGGGAGGCAGCAAAGGAGGTAAACAAACCCTTAACCATAACTATGAAATCATCTTTGGATTCAGGAGAGGCCCTTGTGGACTGGAGATATACGAATGTATTGCTAATTTAAAAAGAGAAATCAGAGGGCGTATTGTGAAATTATAGAACAGTTTGCTGTAGAAACTTCTGTTCCAGGGAAAATAATGGAGTCACTGGTTAAAGAAGTAATGCAGGACCATATAGACAGGAGAGCAGTTATACTTAGGTCCAGAATAAGTTTTTTAAGGGGAGATCTTGTCTAACCAATTTGATTGGATACAATGACGCTATGGCAGCGAAACTGGATGCAAAAGTTTAATTTTGATATCATATACTTGGATTCCAGGAAATATTTTGATACTGTTGCGCATAAAAGACTGCTTTAGAAATTGCTGTAGTGTGGCATTAAGGGAAAGTTACTGCTATGGATAAAGGAATCGCTGAGTGGGAGAAGACAAAGAGTGATTATCAATGGACACTGCTCTTCATGGACTAATGTTGTTAGGGAAGTCCCACAAGGTTCGGTGCTGGGCCCATTTTTGTTTTCTGTATGATATTGATGAGGGTATACCAAGCTTAATGTCTTAGTTTTTAGATGATACAAAGATTTTCAGGGTGATTAATGACAGTAAAAGACGATATGCCACTGTAACATTAGGCAGTTGGGCTGAGAAATGGCAATTGAGGTTTAGCATTGACAAATGTAAAGTACTGCATATGGTTAGGAGTAATCTCAGAGTGACGTACCAACTCTGTGTTACAACACTCAGGGTTGTAGAAAATAAAAAAAAAGACGTATGGGTAACTATGCAGTCAGATATGAAGCTTTCTGACCAGTGCAGACAGGCTACTAGAGTAGCTCATGGAGTATTGTCAATGATATACAGGAATTTTGCTAGCAGGGATAAGGAGGTGGTTATTCCATTGTATAAAGCAATGGTTAGGTCACATCTTGAAACTGCATATAGCTCTGAAAGCCTCATTTTAGGAAGGATGTAGAGCTGCTGGAACGGGTACAGAGAAGGGAAACCAAATTGGTGATGGGAATAAAGCGATGCTCTTACCACGAAAGGCTTCAGTTCTGCTAATTGCAGCGTCTGGAGACTAAGCACCTGCGGGGAGATGTGATTGGGGTGTTTAAGGCGTTGAATGACTTGAGCAAACTCAGTGATGATGGGATTCTTCCTCTTTCTGAGTCTATGAGGAGACAATTTCAAATTGAGGGAGAATGGTTGCAAAATAGATATACGGAAATTTTCCTTCAGCCAACTGATGATCGATTGCTGGGATAAGTTACCATCCGTTGCTGTTATTGCAGAAGCGGACAGTTCGCATAAATTCTAGGAGGAACTGGACAAACTTTTGGAGGGGATGGATAGATGAAATGAATTTATTTATTTTTTTGATGATGTTGTATAAGTTTTCTCTCTTTCTTTTCTTTTTTTCTTTTTCTTTATTTCACTTTTCTTAATTTATTTTTTCTTTATTTCACAGAACATATGCAATTTACAGACAGGTCATACGGAGCAATATGGCCTTAGTCGCTGATGCTCCTAAAAACCCAACTACAACATCTCGTCTTTCAAAAGAAGTGTTTTTCCCTTTGCTTCTTACTACTGCCTTATGTTCCTCTTCCTTATTTTTTCTCCTTGCCAATTTTGATTCACTGACATATTTTTTACATCAATTTTCCTATCATAATGGAGTATCCCCAGTAGGTCGACTTGTATTCCATTTCTGATCTTTATATTTATTTCCATATTTGTTTTTATCATATGCGCTTTCTTTAACTCTAACTGGTCACATCTTCCGTTTTTTGACTTTGTCTTCTCAATTCCTTAGTTTTATTCCTTCCGTCTCTCACCTGCTTCACTTTCTTAGATTCACCGTCTCCATATTTCAGGTTAATATTTATTTGATCGTCGTTCAAATTTGCACTCGATTTAAAGGGTTCTTTCGTATTTGCCCTGTTATCACATTCTCTTCATTTGTGCTTGGTTTTGTTTCGTTCTAAGAGCTCTTCAACCTCTTTCCTAACCTAAGGATTTAATCAACTTAGTGTAATCGATTAGATGTAGAATTTTATCAAGAAATTTTATCAAAGATATCTGAACTTTGCTTTTGTTTTCAAAATTCTACCTGTTATTATTCTATATCACTTTATTTGCTTCTTTTAGGACTTATATACAGGATTCTCACTTCTCTCCTCAGTTAGTGGTCCGCCATTAGTTCCTCTAATGTTTCATTAATTTTTGGTATGGCTTCAGTTCTTTCTTTTAACAGACTCACCAGTTGCACGCGCCATGCTCCCAGAATTTTCGTATATTTTGCTGGTCCTTTTCCCCTCGATTTCTAAAATAATTTAGTATATCTTTTCTTTCTCTTCTATCTTTTCTTCCATATCTTTTAATTTCATTATTAATTTGGCAGTTTACTAATCTATTTCAATCCTTTGTGTCCTTGCTATTGCTGTCATTTGCAGCATGTTTCTTTTTGCTTTTCTCTTTTATTATTTCTTTTCGTTTTTATTTTCCTTCATTATTAGTTTGTTCTTTCATCTAATTTCCTTGCCCTTTGGAAATTTTGTTGGTGTGCCCAACTTATTCTGTTCACAGTTAGATCATTTCCAAGTACGTTCATTTATTACTTTGAAATGAGTTACATATATAAGCTTTTCCACACCTTGTATATCATTAACACAAAACTGACAAAGACCCAGTCCACAAATAACGAATTTTTTATATTTTTTGTTTGTTTGTTTTTCGTACATTCGCTGTGCCTCTGCACGTGGTCTATCCTTTTGCATTTGAAAGAATGAGTGTTCCATTCACGGTGCACGTGTGGAATTTTTCTTGCTTTGATAGGGTTCAGTGGCCTTGAATGTCAAAACGTATGACATAAACTGATTGATATTTGACCTTGAATAAACAAAGGTCTGTCCTAACATTGCATTCTTTGGAACCCACGCTTTGTATAATATGCACTGGATAAGCTGTTCCACATTCTGTTATTATTCATAATTCCCGTAAAAATCACTTGAGAATTTCTGTACTTAGTGTCTTTGATCCTTTGGTCCTTCTTTTGCTATTCATAAGACTTTCTGCTCCTTCAACATGCCTTTGATGACCTTTACATTGGTATAAATACTCAGAACGAAAACACACAGCCATACAGTGTTAGAATTTGAAATTATGTCACTTTATTTCCTTAATATTCAATTTTATGTTTTTTGTTTGTTTTGTTATGATAAACTTTTCCATAAGAATAAGGATACTCTCGTTAAAATTTTCTTATTGAAACATATGCGAGCATGCAGGCTAATTTGAATAGCCTTTCACATGTAGTGTCGTGCTGAGACTCCATTAACTTCGTAGGAGCGCGTGGTCATGACAGTAACGTTGTCTAAGAGTTGAAAGGTGGAGAAGCAACGTTGTCAAGGATTTAATTTATTTTTAAAGCAGTAAAGGAAAGTTGGTGAGTGGTATTCAATGAAACTAATTTTAAAAAGTGAAGGAAAGCGCCAGACTGTGAAAAAGCGGCATCATATTAATAGTAGAAGCTATTATTAGATACTAGCAACAGTTTTATTCGTCTCATTAGCAACGCCTACCGGCTTTCGTTTCTTTTTTCTTTCTTCCTTCCTTTTAATAAGTCGAAGTATTCTCAAAGGCTTATTCTTGTTGTTATTCTAGTAGGGTTTTAGGAGCATCAGCGATTAACGCCATATTGCTCAGTATATACTGTCTGTAAATTGCGAGAGAGAGAGAAGATCTCGTGGATAAATCGGAAACTAAAGCAATATAACTTTGTTTTCAAACTTATCGTAACCGATAAGCGAAGCAGTTCAACTAATGGTCAGTAGATGTCACTAGCAACATATATAATCGTTCTCAGAATCGATACAGTTAAAATCGACAATCAAAAAATAATTAAATAACCGTGTTTAACTGATCTTAACTAATAACAACAAAACTAAAATGTTTTCTTTTATAGGTGAACAGTACTTACACATAAATTGTCCCAAGGTCCATACTTCTGGATTGGTATGCAACTCAATGAGAACTGGAGGCATGCATACCAACAGCACCAGCATATCTGCCACGCTTAGATTTATCAGGAAGACATTGGTAGAGTTCCACAGGTCTTTCGTACAACACACTACTATTGGCACTAGAATATTGCCCACAGTTCCGATGATCAAAATTATCACACAGAACACCGTGGTAGCTGTCCGAATATAAAGCGGTAACCCCATCGTCGATTCGTTTTTATCCACGGTATTAGGGTTTCCCATTGCCAGATCCAGGATTGAAGATGATGTAAGATTATCCGGAGTGTTGTTGCAACAAGGTATGTGGCTTCGCATTTCTTCAGATATTGGCTTCGTCTTTGTTTAACCAGTAGAGATCATGGAACACTTTCCTGAAGAGATATTCATCACAACTGTTAAGCAAAATATCTCCAAGTTTCTCATTAAATCTTTGATGCTTTCTTTCTGTTTTTGGTGATGTTGGGTTGTTCATTTATAGCTGCGAATGGCCAAGAAAAGTCGATGCGAATGATCAAACCTCAATGGAAAACTTAAAAAAAAAGAAGTAAATATTGTAAATTAATTTTACACTAATAACTTTATATAAGTAGATTAAAGTATTATTATTTTAAAAGATAGACATCCAATTGTTTAATAACCGTTTAACCTGATATTTCACAGTTAACTAGTTTATAATTTATGCAATAATTTTCTAACATTTCAGTTATGCCTCCTGTGGATATTTTGGTATGAATATCTTAATTTTCCATTAATCGTACTGCTTGTTGGTTTTGGTACGAATACGAAGTTCTCAAATCTTCCTGAATTGAAATCTTTTCAAAGCAGCTGAGAATTTAACTGGTTTCAATCATTTTCAATTACTGTATTCCCCTATCTGAAGAGCGAGTGAGGCAAACACTGCAAATTGACATCATCTGAGATTTAATGGGTGCCATTCTACTTCTAAAGATTGAAATTCTTTGAAATAGAAAACACGAATAGAAATATAAACTGGGAACTTCAGATACCCGTGTTTTTCTTTCTCTATCAACAAAACCAATGAATGATGTTGTTGGCTTTAGAAAGAGAAACTAACAATTATTTCATAAGTAAAAAAGTAGTCTAACTGTGCGCTGTATATAAAATTATTTTAAAATGTATAAATATAAAATACTCTGTGAAAAAAAACCCTTAACATTTTAATGATATTATAATAATGTACGAGATGGGAGTTTTTCTACTTTCCTCTGGCTACATTTATGCTCTGTCATTAGCTGCATAGGTGACGTGGTTTGGGGAAGCATCGTTGGGAGTTTTTGTTTCTTTTGATTCAAGGTTGGTAAAGTCATCAAAGTGACCTGAATGTCATTATAGTAATAGTAAAAATAGTAATTGTATTCGCCATATAGTGCACTGCAAAAAAAATCCAACCAAGTAGATAAGAAAACACAAATGATATACTTCCCTACCCACACAATCAAGTATCCAGATGACCTTTGAATTTATTCAAACTGTCAGCCTCAACTACCTGCGAGGACAACTTGTTCCAGCTATTAACAACTCGCTGGCTAAAAGAAAACTTCCTACAATTTTATATAAACCTCAACCCCCTCTAATTTGAATTTTTACCTCTAGTTCTGGAATTCTTTAGAACAGTGTAAGTGTAAGTGTGTAAGTGTGTTTAGGGTCAAGCGGCACCAGGGGTTTCCCCCATCTCCGCGTAGTTTACATTGTGGTGTGTTACAGTACGCTGTAAATGCCAGAGATTTAAAAATGTGTAGGTCTTGGATCGTTTAATTCTTTAGAACAGTGAGAATTCCACCTTCATTCATTTTACTAATCCCTCTCAGAGCCCTATAATCCTCAATCATGTCACCTCTGAGGTGCCTGGTTGCCAAGCTTTGTAGCCCACGTAATCGGAGTCTTTCCTCATACAGTCATCCTTCTGCCGATCTCACCGTTCGAGTTGCCTGTCTTTCAACCGTTTCAAGAAGCTCAATGTCTTTTTTCAGATGAGGTGTCATACTTGAACAAAGTATTCCAAATGTGGTCTTACAGTAGGATTATGACCTCCTATTTCTATAGGATAGCTTTCGATAAATCATCATTGACGATGCTTTGTGGACTTTCTTTGACATTCACAATGAAAGAGTCTTGAAATGCCGATAATTTTTTACAGAGAAAGGGCAATTTCAAAGAAAAAAAGGCGACAGCTAAAAAAAATAGCAAAATTTAGCTAAGGAATGTAATGGAAAAGCACTTGGCTTTGGTTGACATCATAAAAATCGATTAAATAGAAAGATTCAATGAAAAACTAAAAGATAATCAAAAAGAAATAAAATCAAAAATTATAAACCACATAAAATGTTAAAAAAGCAAAAACGTAATTATCCACATAAACCTACGTGATTAAAATTTACATTTGAATAAAAGAAAAGACCATTAATGCAAAACTTAATCGACCGCAGACCAACGTTCCTGACATTTAAATTAAAACTGTCTGAATAACTTAAGCTGTGTTAAAGTGTATTGTTATCAAGCGCCATAAGAGCAATCACTTCAACTGCGGACACACGCACGAAGATCTCATCTTGGTGCCTTTCTCTTTTCTATTGCTTTCTGCTTAGAAAAGCTTGGATTTGATTTTCTTTGTCAGATTTTCCTCCTGGGTTTTAAGCAGGTATGACATACGAATACTTGTATAAGTCACATAGTGCACATTGACCACAATAGAAGACCCACCTTGGTGTCTTCAATTTTATATATCGATTATATATTCCCATGAGAAGGAACGAGTAATGTCAGTGTAGTATCCAGTTGTAAAAAGATCCAGTTATGATACGCAGTTTCTTATGAGTTACTCTCTAATGCGACAAATCCACTGCAATTATCCTCAAAGAATGATAAATCGTGGTCGCTCTTAAAACTTTTTCCAGTTTATTTCTAAGATGAATCACTCAATTTGTAGGGGTCTCCTCAAAGTGAGCGAGCAACATAAACATTGCAGCCAATTTTCAGAAGGGATCAAGACGATTGGATTAGTCGAACCCGGGGTTGCGATAAATATGGATGTACATCACTGAGGTCTCAAGCTACTTATAATTAGTTTCAAATGAGGTTATAATTTGCATTATAAAGCATAATTTCTATTTTCAGTAAATAAGAGAAACAAAATAAAAATTTTAGGTAAAATTGATTATATATTCCCATTTCTATATATACTTTTCCTTGCTGTAAGCCTCGATATGTTACCTTGACAACACTAAAATGACAACTGTTGCCATAACAACATTCCAAGGACAAGCGTGACCATGACACACGATACTTCTTCATAGTTCACGCTAAAAGGACAACTGCTGCCATGGTAACGCAAAAATCTAAGACAATTATTGGGATTGGAACATTAAAAGGACAATTATTGTTTTCGCAATAATAAAAGGACAACTGAATTGAAAATAATCATTTTGCGCAACAATCACAGGAGTCTATCAACTCGTCCGATAGCCACTTTACTCTTTGACCTGGAATGATTCTTTTTATATAGCTTTGCCAGCTGACATGGAATTCCTTTTAGAAGAAACATGACATAGTTCTGTTCATCTTCTAGTGGAGTGACAGCGCTATTTCTTAAGATACAGACGTCAGTCATTTTAGCATAGAACACTGTTGTGCTATCGAAGTAAACACTCACCAATTTTGAAGTCAAGGGAATAAACTCTCTCTCTCTCTCTCTCTCTCTCTCTCTCTCTCTCTCTCTCTCTCTCTCTCTCTCTCTCTCGCTTTCTTTCAAAACACAGAGATTTGCCTTGCCACTTAACTTCTTACCTTTACCTGATGAATGTGAAGAAATGAAACCACCCCAACACTAATTCCTTTCTCACACTAGGTGTCGTGGTTTCCTTGCACACGAAATCTCCGGTTTCACCTGCGGCAGCCTTTTATACTAGTGATGAGGAGCGGGTTTCTGGAGAGGCGGTTGTCATGGTAACTTGCCCGAGAAATGGCTTGGAGTAAGTTACCGAGCTGTTCACTTTTTCTTTTTTTTTTTTTTTTTTTTTTTTTCAGAATATCGTGTATACCGGCAGGATATAATTTTTAAAGTATCGCCACAGGTTGTTTAATATGAATCAGTTGCTAAATAAGGATCGGATGGCAAGCATACTTAAAGAATGTTTCAAAGTGTTGAAAGTTTTGAGGTTTTATTTTGTACCTGAAGTTTCCTGGCGAACAACGATTTTAAATCTCTTTCTTTCTTATTTTGTGTTCTTTAAATTTTTTTCCAAACATTTTTTTTTTTGTTCTTCGATAGCAAAACGTTAATGAAATCCCCAATAAAAATAAGAATAGTCCACACCCAATATATTAAAATTAATCCTACAATACTAAATTAAAAGAAAACTATTAAAAACAACAGCCAGAAAAAAATTATTTCAAAAACGAAGCATGACGTCTTGAGTTCTCCTAATACTTTTTTTAACATCACCAAAGAGATTTTGAGTTAACCGGTATCATTGATCTATTTAGTTTCTACATGTTTAATAAACACAACCGAAGACCACTCCAAAAGTAATGGACTATAATTTTTAAGCAGCTATTTTTATTCTACACTCTACAGTATTATTACTTATACAATGTATAGGGACATCCTTCCTAGGTGGTATTATGCTAAGGGTCTTCCCACAGGTGGCTTTGCTGTATCAGTCGTCAAACGCGTTGTTCAAGATGTCCATCTGAAGCAGCATGCAATTATTGAACTTTGTTGTGCGAGGAGACTACTATAAATATCATAAACGACTACAGAAGGCATATGAGGACAATGCTGTCGACTGCAGCATAGTTAGTCGCTGGGCCAGATGAACATCACCTGCAAACGATGGACACACCAATCTGCAATTGCTCTCGATTAACTCTCTCCATTCATGGATGCCACTAGTATAATAAGAGAAAAGGAGAATATTACTTATACAGTGCACAAGTAACAATGCTATGGAATTAATATTTTTAATTTTTAACAAAGCCCGAGGCAACTCAAGGTTGACATTAACTTTATTTATTATTTTTTAAGAACTTAACACAAGTATGATGAAACTATTTTCTTTGTGGATACAGCGACATTACTCTCACTTCTTCATAACTGTGTTCTCAGCGCTTGCGCACTAAACACAATACAAGATGACGTCAAACTAAATTCCAGAAGTGCAGCACACCGTATTATAAAATTTCTAG